>NW_019174393.1:5434637-5443005 GCF_002260705.1 Seriola dumerili
ACCAGTGGAAGCTGGGATTTTACCATAAATGGCACCACAGTTGACTGCTTCTCCCAACTCTGCGAGTGTATGTCGCTTCCAAGTGTCGGGGACGCGGATCTGGTGGTCTCTGAGGGGAACAGACCAGAAGGTGTGAGTATCAAATGTTTGATTCAACCTTTTCATCCGAAATATCCAAGTTGCATTTCATATACAACACATTATAAACCTCTCAGAGTCACCAATAACCTCTTTGATCAGGAATAGAGTGCTGAAGGTCGCCGCGGAGCGCTGGCGTCCAGCAGCATTCATGCCTTGACTCAACTAAGATTTTTACACCCAGGGCTCAGCCCAGTGATTAGTGTACCTGTTTTCTCTGTCAGCTCCTTGTTGGATACTACCCAATCATCAGCTGTAGGAAAAACACAGTCCAGTTGAATTAATTTACTGTTCATGAGATTATGACAGATAAGTGTACAGAAAACATAAGCCCCTATACACTGTGCAATGACAGCAACCTTACAGGTTTATTGTATTGGATGTATTAGAATGCACGGTGAGACACATGAATCCTCAAAATGTGCTTGGATTGGTTTATCTGTTGTAAGAAACTGTTAGCAAATTGCATTGCTGCAGAATGACTGAGTTTTAAAATTGACACCATGGCCCCACAATCCACCAGACAGTGGCATCCAAATATCCAATAAACCTGTAAGGTTGCTGTCATTGCACAGTGTATAGGGGCCTTATGTTTTCCGTACACTTATCTGTCATAATCTCATGAAACAGTAAATTAATTCAACTGGACTGTGTTTTTTCCTACAGCTGATGATTGGGTAGTATCCAACAAGGAGCTGACAGAGAAAACCAGGTACACTATCACTGGGCTGAGCCCTGGGTGTAAAATCTTAGTTCGAGTCAAGGCCATGAATGCTGCTGGAGCCAGCGCTCCGCGGACCCTTCAGCACTCTATCCTGATCAAAGAGGTTATTGGTGAGCTCTGAGAGGTTTATAATGTGTTGTATATGCAAATGCAACTTGGATATTTCGGATGAAAAGGTTGAATCAAACATTTGATACTCACACCTTCTGGTCTGTTTCCCCCTCAGAACCACCCAAGATCCGCGTCCCCCGACACTTGAAGCAGACATACACTCGCAGAGTTGGAGAAGCAGTCAACCTTGTGGTGCCATTTATGGTAAAATCCCAGCTCCACTGATGTAATGCATCTCAGAGCAGAACACTTAACTAAAGCCGCTCTGTGTGATGTCTGTAGGGCAAACCCAGGCCGAAGGTCGTCTGGCTGAAGGACGGTAAGCCCATAGAGCCTTCCCATGTCAACATCCGTAACACAGACTGCGACAGCATCATCTTCATCCGTAAAGCAGAACGCAGCCACTCTGGGAAGTATGAGATGACAGTGCAGGTTGAAAACCATGTGGACACAGCTATTATTGACATACAAATCGTAGGTGAGCGATATACCACCATTATTTTTTACAACTGACACTACTTCAAAATCTAATAATATTAATCCTTGTCATAACATTGGAAAGACCAAACTGTCAGCTCATTGTCCTTTCACTGATTGTTAGACCTACCTGGACCTCCCCACAGTGTGACAATTGAAGATGTATGGGGAGGAAATGTGGCTCTGGTCTGGACTCCTCCGAAAGATTGCGGCAATGCCCCAATAACAGGCTACACCATTCAAAAAGCAGACAAGAAGACAATGGTAGAAGATGGATTTATACTTAGACTGAGGCTGCACAAGAAATGTCCTAAACATACAGGGGGTCTGTGCAGAACTTACATCACATGCTTTACTCTGCTTTTTCAGGAGTGGTACACATGCATTGAGCACTACCATCGCACCTGCATCACCATCACAGAGCTGGTGGTTGGGAACGAGTACTTCTTCAGGATCTTCTCAGAGAACATGTGTGGCCTGAGCGAAGCGGCCACCCAAACCAAAAAAAGTGCTCTCATCGTCAAAGAAGGTACAACTGACTGTGGTATTAGCGAGTCAAAGTGTGTGAGTTTGTGTGTGTGGAGGGATGAGATATGAGGAAAAAGTGGTCTTGCCTGTTAAAATGCTTATTAAGATTGCATGTAAAGTTTGTATTTGCCCTTTCGGAAGCAAAACTCAGATGATCCCTGACTTTAAAATACTAATGATTTCTGATGTGGGTGGGAAATGCTTCCAAAGTGAAAACTTTGGAAGGAATCACACTGATATCACATGTAATAAAGCTGTTGTTTCATTTATTGACCTCTGCTTTCACAGCTGTTATCTGAAAGGTACTGTCAGTGATGTTTTCCACCCTAAAGTGAGACCGTCTCACTTTCAAATCTAACAGGGGTCGGGCTATGACTGACAGGCCTTTAAACGTTGGTGTCTCAGTCTCAGCCGATGATAAATAAAGAAACATTGTCTTTTCCTCATCACATAGGGAATTCCCCACATGATACCGCTCAGCGCCAGTATCATGCACAACCCCATTCCTTTACCCTTCCCCCCACAGGCATGCAGGTGAAAACACCCGAGTACATCGACCACGACTTCAAGGAGGCGCCAAAGTTCACACAGCCGCTGATCAACACTTTTGCCATCGCTGGCTACAATACTACTCTGAACTGTAGTGTCCGTGCCAACCCAAGGGTAGGTGGGAGAACTCAGGTAAAAACGGTGTATGTATAGACCGCACATTATACTCAGGTAAATATTCAAGTGCGTCATGGTGTAGTAGAGCACCTTTTCTCTTTGTAGTGTGACAAAACAAAACCATTTTAAGACAGTATTATAATATCAGATTTTAAAGGATGGTTCCAGTTAATTGAAACTTGGATCAACTTTTTACAGTTTTATTGTTTTAAAAATTATGGACAAATTTGCAAGAAAAGATCTAAGAATTATGATGCAAGAGTGAATGGATTCTAGTATTAAGACTATGGGGTTATGCAGACGCTTGCTCCAATCTGTTTGTTGGATTAATCATCATCATGCTGCTGATGTTTCTGTGTCTGCCTGCAGGCCAAAGTGATCTGGATGAAGAATAAGATAGTCATTGTTGACGACCCACGCTACCGCATGTTTAGCAACCAGGGAGTATGTACTCTGGAGATCAGGAAGCCCAGCCCATATGACGGTGGCTTATACTCCTGCAGGGCCATCAATGACCTGGGAGAGGCCCAAGTGGACTGCAAGCTGGAGGTCAAAGGTCAGTGTGGAGCAGGAGGTCAGCCCCGTGTGCCTCCCCGGGTACCTGTCTGGATCTAAGTGTAAAGTTCTTCTTATTTTCTTTCTTCATTTCTTTTCTACTCTTTATTAGTCGTATCTTTGCTTAAATTATAAAGCATCCCTCACCTTTTGAGGATATTTGCTTTTTTGGCTGCCTCAGAAAAAGGCAAACAGTTCATCATTTACTATTATAGTCAATCTGTAAAGACTCTACAGAAGCAAAGGCGACTTTTGGAAACCAACTCCACCAGGGTACTGTAGTGTTTGAACTGTGTGTTACAGTCACCCAAAGGGCTGACCATATATGCGGTGGACATGTAAGTATCTGGATTGGGTTGCACCAGCTATTCGTAAATTCCTTAGCCAACTTAAATTTCTTTTCAACCTTTTTGTGAAGCACTTTGAAAAGCATTTAACTTCTTTGAAAGGTGCTACAAAAATAAATTTTGATGATTGTTTGATGAAGTCCTTTGTGATTAATAGGTAGTTTTTATTTGGTGATTTACCAAATTGGTTTGCACCATTAAAACTTCTCTGAGCTAGTAAAGACTTCGGTAATGTGTGAATCAGTTGCTAGGAAACATCTGTAAGGCTGTCCAATTGAAACCAATCAACTACTATGTAAACGGAAAGTTATTGTTTAGTATCAGGAGCCATAACAGCATCCAAAAATAAAAGCTTCATTAGGCCTAACTATATATTAAACTTAAGCGTTTAAACGTGTAGGTATGACTTATTTTTATTTTTTATGACTTAAATTATGTTTCATGATTTATTCATACTTACATTAATTCATCAGCGTTAGTAGCATTCATACTGTTTAAAATGAATGGAAAATATCCAGCAATGCTAACCTGGCTAACGTTATTCAGTCATTTAGTAGTATGTTATTAGCATTAGCATTTTCGTATGTTTATAAAAGGCATTTTATCATGTGTAAGGTCAGAATTGTCAACCATATTCCATATTTCTTTCACTCTTCACTCTAAATTAGTCACATATTAGCAAGCTAATGTTAGCTCTGTCAATTAGCTACTCAACAGTTAGCTACACCTGGCAGTTACTGGATTTAAACATATATTTAGTAACAACTAATCTCTGTATAAGAGGTAGTTTGTGTGGTGCAACCTGTTTTGATGTAATGATGTGTAATTATCCACTTAGTGAACACTTGGCGAGGTTTGAACTTATGAACATCTGGTGCAACGGACTCCTGGAGACCATTTTCAACATGAATACAAATAATGACATAATAATAATAATCCGTTCATGTGTGTGCAGTGCACATAATATCTGGTGGCACTTCTCCATCACTACAACATGTAGAGGTTTATTCCCTTGTGTTTCTATCCAGCCCAGTCCATCCAGCCATCTTGTTCATCATCACAACACACCACCTCAACACACAGTCTGTCACACCTCAGTAGACATAACATATAGAGCTTTGATGTTTTTGTGTTGTATTATTCAATGTCTCCATCTTAAACTATTCTCCACAGATTCCAGTGTGTCCTATGTGCCACACGGTTAACTCCTCATATAAAAGAGTTCAGTAATAACAGTATTCCCTGGTGCACACATATAACTCCATGTAAACATTTTGTTAACCCCTCTTCTCTTCTCTCTCCCCCAGTCCAAACTCAAGAATTGTGAATGTATGTTCTCATATAAGGTAAGCTTTCATATGGTTTTGGCATATGAAGCTTATGTCATTCATTATGCATCTTTCAGCCAGCCTTTGTAACCTCACTTTTCTCAGTCAGTGCGACTGTAGCAGCTTTTCTTCCTCAAGAAAACAGGACCCAGTGAAAGAACATGTGAAATTGAGCTTTAATGAAACCAGATTTGCATGACAGCTTTTTCTAAATTCTAAATTCTCCAAGATCCCCTTATCGATCTGACTTTAATTAACAACCGTATTTTGAGTATTTTAATTGAAATTGTGTGAATTTAAAGACTACCTGTCATGTAACATGTGCCACAGAAAAGGTGAGTAAAAAGAGTACAAAGTTTTGCAAACTTTTTAACCGTTGTCAAAAAATCCAGAGCAGCATCTGTTGAAACTGAAACTGAATCTATATACAGCTGTTGAATAAAACCACATGGGATCAAAGAGCAAACTAACTCTGGGTATTTACCACATTGTGTTTGGAACTGCCTGATTAGTGAAGACAGCACTTCTCCCTGAGTTAGGCTAATGCTTGTTGCAGATGACTAAAGCTGTTTTCATTAATCTGGATTTTTGCAAAAAAAAAAAAAAAAAAATCTTTACATGTATTGTATTTCAATGGAATCAGCTACATCTTTTGTCCTAATTCTGCAAGGCTGAGCAGATGTAAGCTCTGTCCCAATTCCCGACTACACACTAATTGTAAGCAGGTTTTGATTATATAGTAATGAATATAAAGAGTAAGAAAAAAATAAAAGTGTATGCTAAATAAAACTAAATAAATAAATTGCTTGATTTTTAAGTATGCTGTTGATGGACACTATTGTCCCATAATGCATTGCTCTTGAACATATTAGAACAAATTCTTTCCCCAGGAAAGTTTGCCGTTGATTTGCAAGAAGATGAAACTTGGTACAAACATTCATGGTCCCCAGCGGATGAATCCTAGTGACCTTGATGACCCCCTGACGTTTCATGTAGCATAATCTGAAGATCAAATTTTTTCACTTAGCCAGTAAAATATCGAAATATCTATCAGACAGATTGGCACCACGAGGTTGACATTTGTAGTTAAAAGTGTCAATAACTATTGAGTAGATCACCATAAAATCTGGTGCTGACATTCATGGTTTATGATCAAATACCTGTTAGACCGATGAAATATTAAGATAATGAACATGGGAAAAATCACACCTGTTTAACCTTAATAAAATTAACATCTATCCGCAGAAAAACAGTATGCTAAGACAATTAGTATATAGTATGGAATGGGGACACACTGATTTAGAAACTGTGCACTGTATACATGGACTATTCTGACCACCTCTCTTCTCTCTTTTCACTCCAGTGTTGTGAACATCTGGCCTCTTTGCCCTTTCTCCTTCTTTGCATTTTTTGCATTTTTGCTTGATCAGCCTGTTGCTCTTCAGCTTTCTCCCTCTCCTTCCTCTTTCTGTTCTTCCTTCTTCACATCTGCCTCTGTGCCTCCCAACAATATTATAAGAGCTTTTCCTCTTGTCCCCCAGGAGGGTTCACCTTCTACGAACTCATGCAACGCGGAGTGCCCCTAAACCTGATTGACAAGTACATGAACGAGGTGAAGATTGTCGAGCAGGAGAAGTAAAATCGGACAGAGCGTAATGAGACACTTTAGCTTTGCAGACATCTACCGCCACTAGTGATCCTCTTCTCTCACCTACACTGAGGTTAGCGGCCTGAAAGCGGATGGAGGGACGGTGGAGGGATGGCGAGACGGATGGAGGGGTGTGGGCGAGGGTGTACTGGTCTGTGGCGTGGCATGCTGTGTGCGGGTTTGGAGCTAGTTACAGTAGGAAAAAAAAAGAAAAAAAAAAAAGCCAGTTCACTTCTTTGTCACCCTCTTGTGTTTGAAAGACTCAGCTCAGATGCATGTCAGCAGCTTTTTGGCTCTAGCTTTGATAAGTTCATGTAGTGTGTAAAAAAAAATATATACATATAACATATACAAAACACATATAGTACAAACAGTGACACACACCTACAGTATTTACATGCTGATTTTTGCTGGGAGTGCTTGTTGAAGGCGATAAGTTCTTTCTGGGGTCTGAAAGAAAGGAAAACAGAATGTATAAACAAAGGTTTGGTGTTTGTATGGTGAACTTCTATGTGGCAAGAAAAATGAAAATAGACTTGAGTAAAGTTGGATAAATTAATGTGTTGACCCTTCTTTGGAAGATGATTCACATTGATATTTGTTAATTTCATTCTCTGTGTAGGTTATTTATGTCTAATAGAAAATGTAGAGGTTTACACACAGCCCATATTTGCATGACACATTATGATTTTTGAATTCCTATTGGACTTGAGGCTTGATTGAGGCTCAGTCATGTGTGCATGCCTTTACCTTTGTAATTATGACCCATGGATTACAATAAATAGTAAATTTTAAAAAATTATACTGTTTCCTGTTGTGACTTCTCTTTTTGTGCGGATCTACCTCATCTGTTTTAAAAACAAGTGTTTTCATCAAGGCCTCATTCTTGGACGAATTTATTAAGGAACACAAGGTGGACCAAAAATGTGGTTCCTAAATAGATGTTTATAATGTGATTGATTAGTCTCTCCACCCCATCATATACTTCCGGCTATATTGGACTGACACATAATATTAGAATAATAGAAAAGCGAGATCTCATGATCTCATAATTATGAGATACATCAGGTTTTTAAGATTTCTTCAGTATCAAAGTAATTCAGTGACAGCTGTCAGTACATCTAATGGTACATAGCAGAAAGGAACTGTAGTAATAGCTAATTCAGTGTAATTTATTTTTCAAAATGTAAACAAATATAGACTAAAAAACTCAAGTTGTAGTCCATAGTATAACTCACTGAATCCATACTTGTATAAGTTTGCATCTGTGCACAGAGGTTAAGACTTTTAAAGTTTAATGTAACATTTTCTAAAATAGGCCACTTTGTTTATAGGAAAAAAAACTGTTCTATTGATGTTCAAACTCATGTTCATCATATAGATATATTTGATTAAATAAGGTAGACCAAAGCGCCTCTGTCCTCTCAAATTACAATTAATGGATAGATCAGTAATTGATAGATTAATAACCTTTTCACCTCTGGATCCCATAATTACAAGATCAAACCTCTGAACAACTGCTGTCCTTAAAATGATATAAACAGCCAAAAATTAAAGAAATACAATATAATTTATTTATTAAATATAAATAAATAATTAATACCCATCTATATTTTTCTTTAATTTAAACTATACAATTATTAAACTATATTTTCTGGCTGATTCTGTTATTTTTTAGTTTTTATTCTTAGTTATATTTAAATTCTGTTATTTAGGGCAGTAAATAAAGGATTCAGTGTTTCTCCGTCAGAATCTGTTCTAGATGGTATGAGAGCAGCATTTTGATTTTCATGTCAGGAAATTAAATGTACAAAAAATATGACAATTATTTAAACAAAAAAAAATA
>NW_019174393.1:5443463-5771438 GCF_002260705.1 Seriola dumerili
AAATTTCTTTTCAACCTTTTTGTGAAGCACTTTGAAAAGCATTAAACTTCTTTGAAAGGTGCTACAAAAATAAATTTTGATGATTGTTTGATGAAGTCCTTTGTGATTAATAGGTAGTTTTTATTTGGTGATTTACCAAATTGGTTTGCACCATTAAAACTTCTCTGAGCTAGTAAAGACTTCGGTAATGTGTGAATCAGTTGCTAGGAAACATCTGTAAGGCTGTCCAATTGAAACCAATCAACTACTATGTAAACGGAAAGTTATTGTTTAGTATCAGGAGCCATAACAGCATCCAAAAATAAAAGCTTCATTAGGCCTAACTATATATTAAACTTAAGCGTTTAAACGTGTAGGTATGACTTATTTTTATTTTTTATGACTTAAATTATGTTTCATGATTTATTCATACTTACATTAATTCATCAGCGTTAGTAGCATTCATACTGTTTAAAATGAATGGAAAATATCCAGCAATGCTAACCTGGCTAACGTTATTCAGTCATTTAGTAGTATGTTATTAGCATTAGCATTTTCGTATGTTTATAAAAGGCATTTTATCATGTGTAAGGTCAGAATTGTCAACCATATTCCATATTTCTTTCACTCTTCACTCTAAATTAGTCACATATTAGCAAGCTAATGTTAGCTCTGTCAATTAGCTACTCAACAGTTAGCTACACCTGGCAGTTACTGGATTTAAACATATATTTAGTAACAACTAATCTCTGTATAAGAGGTAGTTTGTGTGGTGCAACCTGTTTTGATGTAATGATGTGTAATTATCCACTTAGTGAACACTTGGCGAGGTTTGAACTTATGAACATCTGGTGCAACGGACTCCTGGAGACCATTTTCAACATGAATACAAATAATGACATAATAATAATAATCCGTTCATGTGTGTGCAGTGCACATAATATCTGGTGGCACTTCTCCATCACTACAACATGTAGAGGTTTATTCCCTTGTGTTTCTATCCAGCCCAGTCCATCCAGCCATCTTGTTCATCATCACAACACACCACCTCAACACACAGTCTGTCACACCTCAGTAGACATAACATATAGAGCTTTGATGTTTTTGTGTTGTATTATTCAATGTCTCCATCTTAAACTATTCTCCACAGATTCCAGTGTGTCCTATGTGCCACACGGTTAACTCCTCATATAAAAGAGTTCAGTAATAACAGTATTCCCTGGTGCACACATATAACTCCATGTAAACATTTTGTTAACCCCTCTTCTCTTCTCTCTCCCCCAGTCCAAACTCAAGAATTGTGAATGTATGTTCTCATATAAGGTAAGCTTTCATATGGTTTTGGCATATGAAGCTTATGTCATTCATTATGCATCTTTCAGCCAGCCTTTGTAACCTCACTTTTCTCAGTCAGTGCGACTGTAGCAGCTTTTCTTCCTCAAGAAAACAGGACCCAGTGAAAGAACATGTGAAATTGAGCTTTAATGAAACCAGATTTGCATGACAGCTTTTTCTAAATTCTAAATTCTCCAAGATCCCCTTATCGATCTGACTTTAATTAACAACCGTATTTTGAGTATTTTAATTGAAATTGTGTGAATTTAAAGACTACCTGTCATGTAACATGTGCCACAGAAAAGGTGAGTAAAAAGAGTACAAAGTTTTGCAAACTTTTTAACCGTTGTCAAAAAATCCAGAGCAGCATCTGTTGAAACTGAAACTGAATCTATATACAGCTGTTGAATAAAACCACATGGGATCAAAGAGCAAACTAACTCTGGGTATTTACCACATTGTGTTTGGAACTGCCTGATTAGTGAAGACAGCACTTCTCCCTGAGTTAGGCTAATGCTTGTTGCAGATGACTAAAGCTGTTTTCATTAATCTGGATTTTTGCAAAAAAAAAAAAAAAAAAATCTTTACATGTATTGTATTTCAATGGAATCAGCTACATCTTTTGTCCTAATTCTGCAAGGCTGAGCAGATGTAAGCTCTGTCCCAATTCCCGACTACACACTAATTGTAAGCAGGTTTTGATTATATAGTAATGAATATAAAGAGTAAGAAAAAAATAAAAGTGTATGCTAAATAAAACTAAATAAATAAATTGCTTGATTTTTAAGTATGCTGTTGATGGACACTATTGTCCCATAATGCATTGCTCTTGAACATATTAGAACAAATTCTTTCCCCAGGAAAGTTTGCCGTTGATTTGCAAGAAGATGAAACTTGGTACAAACATTCATGGTCCCCAGCGGATGAATCCTAGTGACCTTGATGACCCCCTGACGTTTCATGTAGCATAATCTGAAGATCAAATTTTTTCACTTAGCCAGTAAAATATCGAAATATCTATCAGACAGATTGGCACCACGAGGTTGACATTTGTAGTTAAAAGTGTCAATAACTATTGAGTAGATCACCATAAAATCTGGTGCTGACATTCATGGTTTATGATCAAATACCTGTTAGACCGATGAAATATTAAGATAATGAACATGGGAAAAATCACACCTGTTTAACCTTAATAAAATTAACATCTATCCGCAGAAAAACAGGATGCTAAGACAATTAGTATATAGTATGGAATGGGGACACACTGATTTAGAAACTGTGCACTGTATACATGGACTATTCTGACCACCTCTCTTCTCTCTTTTCACTCCAGTGTTGTGAACATCTGGCCTCTTTGCCCTTTCTCCTTCTTTGCATTTTTTGCATTTTTGCTTGATCAGCCTGTTGCTCTTCAGCTTTCTCCCTCTCCTTCCTCTTTCTGTTCTTCCTTCTTCACATCTGCCTCTGTGCCTCCCAACAATATTATAAGAGCTTTTCCTCTTGTCCCCCAGGAGGGTTCACCTTCTACGAACTCATGCAACGCGGAGTGCCCCTAAACCTGATTGACAAGTACATGAACGAGGTGAAGATTGTCGAGCAGGAGAAGTAAAATCGGACAGAGCGTAATGAGACACTTTAGCTTTGCAGACATCTACCGCCACTAGTGATCCTCTTCTCTCACCTACACTGAGGTTAGCGGCCTGAAAGCGGATGGAGGGACGGTGGAGGGATGGCGAGACGGATGGAGGGGTGTGGGCGAGGGTGTACTGGTCTGTGGCGTGGCATGCTGTGTGCGGGTTTGGAGCTAGTTACAGTAGGAAAAAAAAAGAAAAAAAAAAAAGCCAGTTCACTTCTTTGTCACCCTCTTGTGTTTGAAAGACTCAGCTCAGATGCATGTCAGCAGCTTTTTGGCTCTAGCTTTGATAAGTTCATGTAGTGTGTAAAAAAAAAAAAAATACATATAACATATACAAAACATACATATACAGTACATATAGTACAAACAGTGACACACACCTACAGTATTTACATGCTGATTTTTGCTGGGAGTGCTTGTTGAAGGCGATAAGTTCTTTCTGGGGTCTGAAAGAAAGGAAAACAGAATGTATAAACAAAGGTTTGGTGTTTGTATGGTGAACTTCTATGTGGCAAGAAAAATGAAAATAGACTTGAGTAGCAAGTTGCGATAAATTAATGTGTTGAGACCCTTCTTTGGAAGATGATTCACATTGATATTGTGTATTTCATTCTCTGTGTAGGTTATTTATGTCTAAATAGAAAATGTAGAGGTTTACACACAGCCCATATTTGCATGACACATTATGATTTTTGAATTCTATTGGACTTGAGGCTGATTGAGGCTCAGTCATGTGTGCATGCTTTACCTTTGTAATTATGACCCCATGGATTACAATAAATAGTAAATTTTAAAAAATTATACTGTTCCTGTTTGTGACTTCTCTTTTTGTGCGGATCTACCTCATCTGTTTTAAAACAAAATGTTTTCAACAAGGCCTCATCTGGACGAATTTATTAAGGAACACAAGGTGGACCAAAAATGTGGTTCTAAATAGATGTTTATAATGTGATTGATTAGTCTCTCCACCCCATCATATACTTCCGGCTAATTGGACTGACACATAATATTAGAATAATAGAAAAGCGAGATCTCATGATCTCATAATTATGAGATACATCAGGTTTTAAGATTTCTTCAGTATCAAAGTAATTCAGTGACAGCTGTCAGTACATCTAATGGTACATAGCAGAAAGAACTGTAGTAAAGCTAATTCAGTGTAATTTATTTTTCAAAATGTAAACAAATATAGCACTAAAAAACTCAAGTTGTAGTCCATAAGCTAATAACTCACTGAATCCATACTTGTATAAGTTTGCATCTGTGCACACAGAAGTTAAGACTTTTAAAGTTTAATGTAACATTTTCTAAAATAGGCCACTTGTTTATAAGGAAAAAAAACTGTGTCTATTGATAGTTCAAACTCATGATTACATCATATAGATATATTTGATTAAATAAGGTAGACCAAAGCGCCTCTGTCCTCTCAAATTACAATTAATGGATAGATCAGTAATTGATAGATTAATAACCTTTCACCTCTGATCCCATAATTACAAGATCAAACCTCTGAACAACTGCTGTCCTTAAAATGACATAAACAGCCAAAAAATTAAGAAATACAATATAAATTATTTATTAAATATAAATAAATAATTAATACCATCTATATTTTCTTTAATTTAAACTATACAATTATTAACTATATTTCTGGCTGATTCGTTATTTTTTAGTTTTTATTCTTAGTTATATTTAAAATTCTGTTATTTAGGGCAGTAAAATAAAGGATTCAGTGTTCTCCGTCAGAATCTGTTCTAGATGGTATGAGAGCAGCATTTTGATTTTCATGTCAAGGAAATTAAATGTACAAAAAATATGACAATTATTTAAACAAAAAAAATATATATATATATATATATATATATAAGAAAAACAGAAGAAAAATCTAAGTAACCTAAACTATTATTTCTGATTGGTTGCTGTAAGAGCTGGACTTACTGATGACCTCAGTATTTCTAAAATTCTGTTTATAAAATCCTGCCTCTCATATTGGACATTTTCGTTTAAACCTCCCGGTACACAGTTATTATTCCCTTCCGGAGCCCCGCTTCCTGTCGAGACGTTACTCGATGAGAAACGTACAAACTATCGACATCTTATGGTTCCGCTGTGGAAATGGCCTCGGCTGGTCACCTAGCTATAAATGCCAAATGAGCCTCTATTTGTCGGAGTCGACCGAGAGAAGATAGCCCGGCTGCGTCGGGGAGTTTGTTTCGGTAATTTGAGGAGTGAGGAGGCAGAAAAAAAAACAATGCCACATTTCCTCTGGCCAGAGCCGCTGTCACCCGCTCAACTAAAGCGGCTGGAGGAGCATAAATACAGCGCCTCTGGTCGGTCCCTGTTTGAGCCACCGTGCCAGATCTACTGGAACTGGCTCGTCCAGCAAATTCCGACATGGATCGCACCAAACACACTGACTATTGTGGGACTAATGGTCAACATCCTCACCACGGTGGTCCTTGTATATTATTGTCCCACGGCAACAGAGGAGGTGAGTAAAGCGACCTTGGCTAAAGTTTCCACACGGAGACTATCCCCAATTACGTGCCCTTCTCTGGTATGGAAAGTCAGCGAAACCGCCATTCAGAAATGGCGTAAATTGAAGTTACGTGGCCACCTGCAAACTTTAGGTGCCTCAAAAGCTATATTTTATGAATCAGCAGACTCTACTTGTTAATTCGGCATACTTCTGACATACTCATATTTTAATGTTATTAAATACCCCCACTTCATTGATGGGGTAATGCTGCATACTAACGCCCTCGGCAGTGTATTTTGGCGCACGGCTGGAGGAATATCAAACGAATCGATACGGAAAGTGGACGTTTTATTGAAGTATGCTCATCTTTATGTAAAACAGTATAAGCCGAATTACAGACTGTATCTCCGGGATTCTGGAGAGATATCAAAGACCAAGGTATTATGTTTGTATGGCCACATACAAGCGAAGACGCTTTAAATGGTTAGACTTTTAATCAGATTAGGTGTGACACCGCGTCCTTACGGGAGGACTGTATTGGAGATAGACGTGTCCGTCATGTGGTCCTTAGCGTACGTTCTTGGAAAGTTGACAGCTTTGACTTGTTGTGGTTTACTCTTGCTCATGTGACGCAGCGCTGTTGATGGCAAACCACAACAGTCTGAGGGAAAATGTTGTTGCTTTTGTTCAGTTCACCATTAAAGAGAAGGTCCAGTGCTTACACAGACGTGAAACTAAAACATAAAATACCTGTTTAGATGAATAAATTGATGTGAAATTGCTCCAGATCCACCTCTCATGTAGACTCAGCTACAGACTCCAGAGAACTTTCACCTAAAATACAGAAATAGACCTTGCAACATGCAGCTGAGCTGACAGTTGACCTATGATCCACTTAAATTGTGTCTCCAGGTTCACTGTGCAGCAGTGGCCTGAGCAGGAAATGCATAGGTGTGTGTGTGTTTATCAGATTTGCACCTTTGTCCAATCCAACAATGAGAACCTTGCCTCTAAGTCCACAGTCCCTGCAGCATGCTGTTACTGTCAAATTCCTCAAGTGCAAAGGCCTTTCAGTGTCCTCTACTATTATTCAGTAGTGACTGAGGCGGAACAGAACAGGCCTGTGTACACTCTCATTCATGCACTGTAAAGGTATGAAAGTCCCATGTCTGTGCAAACAAACACATATTTGAGGAATTAATATGAACCCAGAGTTTCCCCTAATTTGACCTCTGTGATAACCCTAAACAAGCGGACTCTGTCCCCACCAGTCCGTGAGCGTTTAGGAAATAGTTTTTGAGGAAAGCAGTGGGCTCTCTGAATATTTGGGACAGCATGGGATCCTTGACCTCTCCGGAGACACAGACTTTCTTTGTCTCTCTCACAAACATACACACATGCTCACACACTCACATCGTAGTGATAAACACACTGTGTTGGCCAGCTCTAGAGTCCAGATGGCCGGTAACCTCCACCCTAGTTAGAGGAACCAGCCCACTCCTGTCGGCTGGAACCCCTTCTTCTCCATACTTACAGTACACACACAGATACATACGCCGTGTGTGGATTGTAAAACACTGAAATTCAATTTGATTTAATTCCCACAACACGGCCTACTGATTACCCACATATCAGTGGATTAAACGGATGCATTACTACTTATTAAATCCTGCTTTATTGTAAGTAATGAGGTGCCGATTTAAGATTATGACTTCTGCAGTGTCCCTTGTAAGTAGGGCCTGTACAGTATCACAGTGTCACGTTTCATAATCTATTTTTGAAATTTATATTTATAAACAAACATTTTTAACTTTTAAACACCCACTGGCTCTTCAGCCATCCCCACCAACCGCTATATCTCCATATATACATAAATGAATAAGAAAAAAAATAATAAAAAGTGGCAACATACAAAACTACAGATAAACAGGTTAGTTTGCAAACAAGCAGAAATAAATACATAAGAGAAAAAAAGGAAAACTATAGTATCTGGTGAATATCTACAGTATATCATTATCATATATATCTGTATCTGTAATGGCACATCTGCTCTTTTTCCCTGAGGGTTAATGGTTTAATTCATGAAGTATTCATTTCCACCATGAAAGACTGCAGGAAAACCTGTATGTTATATATGAAGTGTAAACTGAGACTTACAGCATTTCCCTCTTTTCATAAGGTTTTAATAACAATGTAACGTGGGAAATAGCTCCATAAGATATCATATCGATGTAGTTTGATGCCAATTTTTTAACTCAATTAATTGTTAAATCTATAAAATATCAGAAAACAGTGAAACAGTCATGACATCTTTTACCAACAGTCCAAAACACAAAGATATTCAGGTCACTATAATATGAAATTATAGAAAAAATATTCACTACTGAGAAGCTAGAACGAGGGATCTTTTACTTGAAACATCATATAATTGATCAATCGATGATCAAAGTAGCTGCAGATTATTTCTCTTTCGATTGAATAATTGTTACATTGACAAATAAATTTTCAACTCTACTTTGCTTTGCCTAAGTGTGAGTGGCTTCACCAAAGGACAAGGCTGCTTTTTGTGAGCAGGGCTCCCTAAATGAATTCTCCCTCTTTCTCCCCCTCCCTCGCCCTTCAGGCTCCGTCTTGGGCCTTCGTCCTGAGCGCCCTCGGCCTCTTCATCTACCAGTCTCTGGACGCTATTGATGGGAAACAGGCCCGGAGGACGAACAGCAGCTCAGCGCTCGGGGAGCTCTTTGACCATGGCTGCGATGCCGTCTCCACAGGTGCTTTACCGCTCACTAGCGACCAAAACTTCAATTGTATTCTACTGTTTTATTATACTTCTGTCTCTGTCTCCCTGCAGTGTTCGTTGCCATCGGCACATGCGTTTCATGTGGAATCGGAAGATACTCAGACTGGATGTTCTTCTGTGGTTTCATCGGGATGTTCATGTTCTTCTGCGCCCACTGGCAGACCTACGTGTCCGGGACTCTCCGCTTTGGCCTGTAAGTCACACGTTCAGTAGCGTGCGGGTGTGTCCGCGCTCCATCTGTTCATCTGTCGAGCTCTCCTTTCATCACTCCCGTCTTTCATCTCGCTCTTCTCTGTCACTTCCTGCACAGGGTGGACGTCACAGAGGTGCAGGTCGCCATCATGGTCATGTATTTGATGTCGGCTTTCGGAGGCGTGAGCCTTTGGCAGACAACGGTAACTGAGACGAAAATATCTTGTACAGTCACATGTACACCTCTGCAAATACTGTGCACACACAGGAACACTTTCATTTCACCTTGAGTGTGTAGAAGAGATTCTTCTCCATTAGTTTTTACACGACACTAATTTTCTCTGAATCAATTCCTAGTTTTTAGTCATCCTTTCTAGTCTTTAAATAGACTTTGTGTTTTACTTTTACTCTGTGCTGCCTTTGGAGGCTTGACTTAACATCACATGAGAGAAGTGAGAAGGTAAATATGGGTAGCTAACGCCATGGCAACAGGTCATCTATTAGACATGATCTGGCTCAAAAAGCTGATGATGTCACTCGCATTTTTTTTTTTCTTTGCTTTGCCCTCCCATCACGCTCGGCATGCCTGCAGCTTTCATATTAGCAACCTTCTTCTTCCTATGAGGAGAATGATTTTGTGTCTTCACCTTAATTTGACCCTCATGTGTTTCCGTAGTTGCCCATCATTGGACTAAAGCTGTACATCTTCCCCATCTTGGGCATCATCGGCGGGGCCCTCTACTCCTGCTACAACTACTTCCACGTCATTTTGAATGGAGGTGTTGGCAAAAACGGCTCCACTGTGGCTGTAAGTCGACACACAAGTAACACATGACACACTTTATGGAAAAGTCTGAGCTTGCACAGCATATAATAAACATAACTAACAAACTCCTGCTGTGTAGGACACCAGTGTGCTGAGTCCTGGTTTGCACATCGGCCTCATCCTCACCCTGGCCTTCATCATTTTCAAGAAGTCGTCCAGCCACCTGTTTGAGCACCACCCCTGTCTGTACCTGCTCGCCTTTGGCATGGTCATCTCCAAGATCTCCAACAAACTGGTGGTACGTCTGATACGTTTTTATCACCCTTGAAACCATTTTTTTTTTTTTTTTTGGGCCTCGTATGTTTTTGTAATATTTCATCATGTGATTCAGTGCGTGTACTTCCTGTTTTATTTTTTGTGTCTCCTCTGTAGATAGCGCACATGACTAAGAGTGAGCTGCACCTCCCAGACACAGCCTTTATAGGCCCCGGCCTCCTCTTCCTCAACCAGTACTTCAACAGCTTCATAGACGAGCACATAGTCCTCTGGATCGCCATGGTCAGTATTAGACAAACTTATACTAGCACTAAGTTTCTTCTTTTTTAAAGGGACTCCAAATAAAAATAAAAAAATAAAAAGATATCCTGAATCATAGTCCCAAATATGGGCCTACATTTCCCACAATGCAGCTTGCATTTGTCAGATGTTACAGAAAGAGCCACAGAAATTCATTTATTCAATCTTCATTAAGGACACAGTTCATGGGGGGGGGGGGGTATTATGCAACTTTTATCAGAGTCATAAACTCAGTGTTGTGACCCTGTATTTATTTATCACATGTTTTTACCCAGATGTTATTGACTAATCCAAAACTAATCACCACTCAGCACGTTCAAAGTGCAGCCACTTAACTGGGAGACTCTTGAACTGTGTGCACTCAGTGGTGTATAATCCCTCGCTTCTATTTGATCATTATCAGTTTATTTTCAGGTTTTAAGTAACAAACACATTTGGGGGGGGGGGCATGTTTTCACCCGTGTCTGTTTAATCGAATTACGCAAAAATTAGTGAACCGATTTGCACCGAACTTGTTGGAGGGATGGGTTGTGGGCCAGAGAAGAACCTACTGAATTTTGGGGCAGTTCCGGATCATTTACTATGAATTTAAATGTTTTTCTCTGAACACTGGTGTATGTTGTTTGACATTGTCCTTGGCGGAGGTCTGAACTCTCTAAGTGCCATTCTAGCTGATGTTGGGAGAAGCTCTCCACGGTGGCTGTATGAGTACTGTAGTATTATACAAACTGTACATCACTGCTTCATGACGCATGCACCAAAGCAGAGGCAAATGTATCTTTAAGGCTGTTGTTAAATGTTGCAACCGTCGCAGAGATAAGCCTCGTTCAACCAGAAAAACTGACCAAACATTTTCATAGTGTTGCTCTCTAATCTTTTCCGTGCACGCCTGATTCAATTCAGAACTGTGCGTTATTATGACAGCTTAATTGATCCAGGCGTGGAGTGCAGCTGCAGCACAAAAAAAAAAAACCTGCAGGACAGGTAGGTGAGGCCGTGGCACAGTGGTTCAGTCCTGCCGATGAGACGCTGGTTTTCACACCACATTAGTCATCTAATCAGAGACTCAGTATACCTGTGGTTCAAAGTTCAGTGCACAGTTGAGATAAACCTTCCTACGGCATCACTACGACATGTTAACCGTCCTGTCTTTGCAGCCCTGCTTTTGACTCTGGAATGGTTGAGACGGCATCGTCCTGCCGTCTCAACCATGATTTAATCACAGTAATACCTGTCACTCAGCCGTGAAGAAAACCAGCAGCTCTCTGTTTCAGGAAGAGTGAGAACTCCTGCTCCAGCACACAATACGTTGCCTTTTATTCACAGCAGACATTTTGACCTGTCGTAGCAGGAGAAGCACAGGTGCTGCTAATTACCTTAACGACGGGACTGTTCTGTTCACAGCGAGTCGTGACAGTGAACCAGCATGCACAACACCAGGAGCAGCTGACTGACATTCTGTTGTCATTAACATTATTAGTAACACCTGTGCTTTTCCTGCTGAAACACACCTAGCAGTATTATTATAATTATAATTTTTTTTTTTTTTTAAATGAGTAAGAGTACCTGTCCACCCACACAGGTGTTTTCACTTACTCTGGCTGATTAGACCTCTGCTCAGGATGGGCAGAGCTATGTTGGGTGCTACTGTACCTGCTGTCACCAACAGAACGATGGAGGTGTAAGTGGAGACACCTGTTGTTCCAGCCTGTTCTCTCAACGCCCACACAGTGCTTAGGAAAGGTCCAATCAGGGAAGAGGTGCAGCTACAACAGAAACTCAGAGACTGGTCAGACTGACATTAAATATGATGTAAAATCCTGTTGACAATGATAATAATAATAATGATTATAAAATTTCCGCACAGAACTGCACAAAACAAATGTAGAAGGAAATTGGACTTGCTTTACTTTCAAATATCAAAATAAAACAGTTCCAACACTACAATTAAATACAGCTGGCAAGTAAAAGTATGTGAGAATGAGACAGTAAACGTGATCATTCATGTCCATTAGTTAACCATCATCATTAATCAGTTAGAATCATGTTCATCATTTTTGATCCTCTTTATCTTCTTTTCCCTCAGGTCCTCTCTCTTCTGGATCTAACGCGCTACTGCACGGGTGTGTGTCTCCAGATCGCCTCCCACCTGCGCATCCAAGTGTTCAGCATCACTCCGCCGGGCCACGCCCACCGCGACTGACGGCTTGCCCGGCGGGAGGAGGCGGGGGGAGACGCAGACCTCTCCCCGCTCCTGAAAGCAGACGAGGACCACGACGACGAGGAGAGACCCTCGACCCTGAGCCACTGCAGCCTTGACAAAGTGACCACTTCTGATTAAAACTGCCTCTGCTACCAGACGGACAAAATTGAACCAACACTACAAACTACAAACCAAAAAAGAAAAAAAAAGAAAAGAAAAGCACGGATACAAATATAAAATTGAAAATTAGGCGGAACCAGAATTCCCCTTGAATTAAGTTTAATTTAAACATAAGTGCATGTTCTCAGATCAACAATATAGGGCACTCTACACTTGCTCATTCAATTTAAATACCAAATGTTTTCTTTTTTTTTTCAGTGGGTACTTTATAGCTTAGGCAAATATCTAAATATTTTATCTGCTTTAAATTGAAAGATATTTGTGCAGATTATGTTTGTCATATATTTATTTAACACATAAACATGTGACAATCGTAACTGCTCATTTAGGTAAATCCCTTTGATATGTGCCCAAACTGAACAGAGTACCAGTTGAAACGTTTCTTAATCTCTGTTTTTATTTATTAAATGAATGTGAGTCAATCTGAAATGAACCAGATCTTGAAAACACAGATAAAGATTTTTTTAAAAATGACCTCTAAAACCTCAGATAATTTCCAATGAACTTTGCAATGTGGACTGGCAGGTTGTCAACAGGCTAAGTGAAGGGGTAACAGTCTGTGTTAATGCTGAGAGTGATGACTGGTTTTCTATTGGGCTTCCCTCACAAACACCTCCAGAGTTTCCAATATTTTATTCCCTGTTACTCATCTCATCCTACAGACCTGGAAAATAAACACACACCTCACCTCGGGCCTTTAGCGCTGTCAGCTGATGAAGCATTAACACTCGACTCGTTCTGCTTTCTCTGTTCTTCTCCCTGAAGGGCTAATGATTATTATGTGATTGTACAGAATTCAACTGAAGTCGCCTTAAATATTTTTGTTGTAATTACTGTTAAATTTGTGAATATTTAAAGCAGCTTTGTACGTTTTTTTTCTTTTTCCACTGAAATATACCATGAAAACACTAGTAATAATACAGTGCTACTGGAAGTTTTTTTTTTTTTTTTTAACTGTTCACTCATGAAGTTTCTTCACTTATACAAATGTAAATTATGTATGGGTGAGTGATTTATTTGGTTCTTGGAAGATCTGTTGGGTTATCAGTAATTTTGTAATGATTGAATATTAACAAACTCATTATTCAGGTTTTTTGGGATCAAAAGGGATATTTCTGTGGTGCCGGTAAA
Organism: Seriola dumerili; assembly: GCF_002260705.1. Taxonomy (NCBI): domain Eukaryota; kingdom Metazoa; phylum Chordata; class Actinopteri; order Carangiformes; family Carangidae; genus Seriola; species Seriola dumerili. The sequence continues at coordinate 5,456,741 of NW_019174393.1, forward strand.
CTATTCAAAGGTTGAAGAAAAAAAAGAAGAAAAAGAAGAAAGGTATTCTTGATTTTATCTGGAAAACTAAAATCATCTTCCTCTCATCTTCTGCTCCTGCAGGATTATGGACATTATAGAGGGGCGTGTCCTAAAAACATAAATTCAGATAAGTTACAATGGACTTAGGAACTATGCATTGACATGATTTCAACGCCATGTTGCACTGTTCAATAATGTAGTAAAACACCTTTGTACTAACATATGAGTGGAAAAGATTGTAATAAAGAAAATATTTTTCATGTGTTTTATTAGGTGGTGGGAATTTACTCCGATCTTTTACTTAAGTGTCAATACTATAGTGTAAATATAATAAAAGTGCTACATCCAGTAACTTGCATAAATAAAAGAATCAACAAAAAGGATATTAGTTTTACACCGTTTATAGAGATTCAGTAGTATTTTACTGTTGTAGCTGGTGGAGGTGGAGCTAGTTTAAGCACTTTGTATGCTGTTGGATAGTTTAGTCCAGCGGGGTCAGGCCTCCTCCAGCGGGTCACAAGATCAAGCCGAATAGTGATGTGATTAATATGGTATTTATATTTATTTCTAATACTTATCTCTGGTATATAATCTTTGGCTCTTGGGATGGGAGAGCTAGTCCGTCAGTTACTGGATGGATTGCCATAAAATGTCACACAGACATTCATGATGCCTAAGAGCTGCTAGCATGGCTGCAGATTCTTAGTCTTGCTTTTGTGAGATACGTGATAGTTTTTACCTCTTAAGGCACAAAACAGTATTTTATAATAAAACTGAAAAGTAACAGGGGGGCTCAGCTAGACAGAGATTATGTGTAAACTATTAACTATAGTTGTCAAGTAAATATAGTGCAATATCTCCTTATGAAGTCTTAATGGTGTAGAAGTAGAAAGTGGCATGAAATGGAAATACACAAGTACCTCACAGTTGTACCTACATACAGTACTTGAGTAAATGTCCTCTGCTACACTGACACAGTATACACACATGCACACACACACACAGGACAAGAAAAACAACCTGATGACTGAACCAAATCACATTTATTTCAGTCAGCAGAACCATTGAACTGATGCAGACTGAGGAAATCCCATTTCCTAATTCATTACTCATTGTCTCGCCTGGTTACATCACCCTGAACATCATATGACTGACAAAAAAGCGACAGCATCTGGGAGTCACTTCCGTATTAGTTTAACATTATAGTAATAAAGAAGTTTGTAAAACTGACATTCAGAGGAAAAGAGTGTGAAGAGGTGATGAGCATCTTTATGTTTACATTCTTCAGCATTCAAATCAGGTGCATCACTCACTTGGTTCACTGTTACAATAATACAACCAAAATAAGTTACAGAACATGCTGAGGGGGTCTGAATTTCAGACAGTAACGATCCTGTCGAGTCCCACGGGGACACACATACAGGCGGATATGAAAGCTGTAGTATCACTGACATGTAGCTCCGACAATCGACTGCATTCGTACCACGGTAAGAATGATATATTATCCTATGGCCCATTCATTCTCATTGGAAATCGCTAAATTAGGGTGTGATGTGCATTGGCCAACATTTATAAGAAGACATTAAAAAAAAAAAAAGTTCAAACAAGCAGGAATGAACAACGAAGGCACTTCAAGTTTTCATGTATTTAAAGATAAAGGACGAAGACAATCACCAACACTTAAATGGATTATTCCTATTCATCCTATATGCACTCCTGGCTCTATGTCTTTAAAAGGAAGCCACAGGGGTAAAAGCCAAACGCAACAGACACAAACAGATGTTTGGCATTTTTACTTGAAAAGTGACAAAAACGATTAATGCGTTTTTGAAATAGTTAATTTTTTTTTTTTTTTTTCCTTCTGTCAATCAATTATTTGACTTTTAGTTTCAAGCACCAGCTCCAAACACAATAGTTTGTGAATTATATGGTAAAACTTTTGACACACACACACACACACACGCAGTCCCGAACTGCTGCTATCAAGTGTTTTCACACCTCAACACCACATCAATCAATGACAGAGAGGACAGGGCAAGAGGAGGGTGCTGCAGTGTGGAGGGAGTGTTTTATGTTCGTTTGTGTGTTGTATGAAAAGTCTCGGATGCCCCCAGTGGCGGAAAAGAAGATGTGCAGGCTTCTTCTTTTTGGCTGTTATTCCCTTCACCGGCCAGCCCCATCCATCATCATCTGAAAAATGTTTCACCGCCGTCTCTCGTGAGTCTCTATGATCCGTCCGCGCTGATGCAACCACAAGCACTGAGGACTTCAGATTCCCATTTCCACCCAGTCCCCCGGTCTGGATCCTCTCCTGTCCTCTCTACCGAGCAGGAGAGGAGGGGTGGAGGTTGAAGCATAGGAAGGAGAGGAGAGGGAAGTCGTCCTCTTTCACACCCGCTCAGGGTTGGTGTCCCTGTTCACTCTGCGTCTGGGGAACAGCTTTCGCTTCAGCAGAATCAGCTGCAGGGAGAGGCGGACTTGCATGATTAGAAATGATTAGAAAAGACAAGAAAGCCTAGTACTGTCTGTCAGCGAGAGGATGACTATGATAGAGGATAGGGTTTAGGATGGAGGACCGGGGATGTCACAGGAAAAGTAATAAAACATTTCCATAATTTTATATTTTAATAGAGATCTTGAAAATAATAATTAAATGAGCGATTAATCCATCAATAAATGCCTCAGATTTAAAAATGGATTTACAAGAACAGCATAAAACTCATTAAATAAACCATTTACAAATACATTCATTAATTCATGAATAAATAATAGAACTTGAAAAACTATTTAAAAATGGGAATACATTCCTGGACTCAATTTCCATTTCCCTGCTGCTTTTCCTTTTCCTATTAACTAATTGATTAGCTTAGTCATTTAGCCACTCTGTGACACTCTGGGCCTTCAATGCTGTAAAACCAGGTTAAACTATCCCAGTTGGCCATGGGATGTAACAAGCTCTTTGATTGGTTGGAGAGCTGACCAGTCATATCGGGTTTTACTGGCACTGAAGGCCCAGAGTATCACCCAAAAGCTAAATGGAGAAGCTAAATGACTAAGCTAACCGATTAGCTAATAGTATTATTAGTATACTATTTTTAATGCCTATTAAATTATGAAATTAAGGAAATGCTTTATTACTTTTCCTCTGACATCCCTGCTCCTCCATAGTTTAGCTACACTTGGGGAAATACGCTTAATAATCACTTTCTGGCAGAGATTTAGACGAGAAGCTTGATACCGTGAAGCTACAGCCAGCAGATGGTTAGCTTAGCTTAACATCTAGCCTTGCTCTGTCCAGCAGTAACAAAATCAGCTGACCAGCACCTTTAAAGCTCACCAATTAACACATTACACCTTGTTTGTTTATTCTGTACATAAACCAAAAGGTTAAAATGAAAATTCTCCATTTTATATGCCAGATTATTTATTAATGACCAATTCTTTTCAATAATCAAGACCCAGAAGGGCAGAAATCAAAGATAATCTAAGGACAGCAGTCACCTCCCTCTGAGGGGTGAGGACACTTTGATCTCTCTAGTTAAACTGTTCATAGCTGACTCAGATGTCTCCGTCTTAATATATTGGACAGTGGCAGAGCCAGGCTCATCTTGTGCCAAAAAACACATCAAACGTCTTTTTTCTGCAGTGATGGAGACAGTGGACGAGTCCGACACATTCCTCACTGGGAACACTGGTCCCGCAGGCTGCTGTGGGGGGAGGAAATTCTCCACAGGTCACTGCTACTATTAACCTTTCTTTAGGTTCGCTGAGGAGAAACTGGAAACCTTTGGATTAGGAGAGCGCCTCATAAGAGCTCAATGTCAAACCTGGGTCGAGCAGTATTTGTTTAAGAGTTCTTGACATTTGTTTATATCCTTAATCTGGAAGAATCTGACAGGAAAGTTAATCCAAGAACACTATCCCTATTTTTAAATTCTTTGCTATAATGTTCGCCGGACACCTTTTCAGCTGGAGAGCTGGCAACAAAGAAGGTTAAAGTGATCCAAGGCAACAAAGACAGACAAGTCTCGCCTTTCACAGAGGACTGCTGGGGGTCTTTCATTTCTGTAAAGTCAGGTCCTGGCTCAGCTGGTCATACTAGCACGACACATGAGACGGACGCACCTCTCAGTGGAATTTCGGTAGCAGAGGCCTGAATCATAGCTCCAGTGTGAATCATGGAAAACGAGAGATGTGTGAGTGGGGTGTCTTGTGTGTCTTTATCTGAACGTGTAAATAAACCGTGAGTGGTCGCAGGTGGACATACTGACCTGCTCGGCAAAGAAGGACATGACGGTGAAGATGACGAGTGTCACGAGGACACAGTGAGTCCAGAACTTCAGCTTGTCCCGATACACCCGCCTGGGAAAGAATACAGTTCAGTTAGTTTTTAAATAAAGACACAGACCCCTTTCCTTTGTTACATCATCCAACACTTAAAATATGCGTTTCCTGATTGGGTGAGAAACGTCAGAGGCGGCGTGTCTCACAGGAGGATAGAGTAGTTGTGATCTGATGTAACAAGACGGAAGCAGGCAGTATGCAGAGGGCAGAAGGGCAACAGGGTGACAAGGTGACATCACCCAACGCCATCCGCCTGTCACTTCAAAAACCCAGAGACAGAAGGAGACGGTGGAGAGGCAGGGGAGGAGACGAGAGGCTCAGCTGTGTGATGATCTTATAGGTATCCTACAGCTAGTGACTGATCTGAGGCGGCTCGGTCTAATTTTAAAGTCTTTATGCGAGGCCGGCATTCTCCAGCTGAAGCCCCCCGAGCACAGGAGCAGGATCCCTGATGAAAACCCTCTAAAGCCCCCAAGGGATTCCCACTGCTCCAACCTGGCAACACTCACAACCATGTGGTGACAGCCACAAATTCTTAACTTAGGCTGACTGGGGGAAAAAAAAAAAAAAAGAGCCCGATAAATGACCAGCACACGTGCAACAAGGACCCGAGTGCATCTGTGGCATGTGTGCTTTTCAAACATCATGTAATCTGCTACGTATTCGTGAAACAACTCAATTAGTGGACAGACAATTAACGGGCCACATGAGCTAATTGTCACTTATTAACATGCGCTTGTGTCATTTTCTCTAATGTGAGGATTTCAAGCCTTTTCTGTTTCCTATCAGTGTAAACTGAGTTTCTTTGGGTTCTGGACTGTGGCTCGGACAAAACAAGTCGTGTCCTCTCTTCATATAAGATAATCAGCCACACTTGAGGCTGTGAGGTTGTACTCACATCAGCATCCCGACATGCTTTTATTGACATGCTGATGTTTAGAAGGTATAACGTGTAACATGTTACCCCATCTTAACTCAGCATGTTGTCAAAGAAACAACTAACACGAGGCACAGCTGAGGCTGATGGGAATGTCCTCTCTTGTTAATGGACAAACCTTTCACCTCACGGTGGCGCTAGAGGAAACAAAAACAGGCGACATCTGTGCAAAATTTCATGGCAATTCATCCGATATTAAAAATTCATGGCGCACCATTCCTGGAGCTCCTCCATGTGCAGGAACCTGTTGCGATACTCTCTGGGCAGCTCGAACTGGGACGGCAGCGGGAACATGGACTCATAGAAGTCTCTGAGCACGGCTTTGACTGTGGCAGCGTCCTTGTGGGTGTGGTCGATGTTATCGTTCAGACAGATGAACTTCCTGTTGGGGATTGGCAGAATAAAAACACAGACGTTAGTTTGTTCAACAAATATGGCAAAAAAAAAAGAAGAAAACAAGACGAACATAGAGTCGTCCTCACCTCGGATTCTTCCTTATGTCGTCCAACTGTCCGACCACGTGCGACACATTGGTTCGCACCATCTTGAAAGCTATCTCCTCCTCTCCCATGATCTCGAACCTGTCCAACAAAAGACATGTTAGCAACAGCAACCAAAGAGAATATCAGTATCAGACTGTGTTAAGACTTACTTGTACTTGTTCTGGTCTCTGAAGGCTTTGTGGATGCGCTCGGTGATGGGCTTGCAGTAAAGGACGAGGCCTTTTGTAACAGGAGGCTGTGGATGCAAAAATACAGAATCTCAGCCAAATAATTCAGCTAATGCAACATTACAAGTGCATATTCAGGTTTTCTGTTTTGTTTCCCCCAAAGTCATTTGCAGTTCTTTTAAAGTATGGCTCACCATGCTGGGGTCATAGTAGGTCTCCTGAGTGGGGTTCACCAGGTGGAGCTGGGTCAGGTTCGTCGGGAGAGTCTTGGAGCAGTTTATCAACATCTGCTCCAGGCCTGTCAGATCCTACAAAGAAAAACAATACACACACACACACACTTAAAAAACCACAAGGATTCTTGCAAATGTTAGTGCGAGAAGATGTGTTCACAGCCAGGACTGACCTGGAGGCTGAGAGGGAGCTCGTGGATCCTGGTGGCGAGTGTTCGAATCTCTCGGTCGGACAGGATGCCCGAATGATCGGTGTCGATCTCGTCAAACACCTCAGAGACGTTGAGCTGCTGCTGAGCGCTCATCAGGAAGTAGAAGTACGAAAAGGCGAACTGCATGTCTTCTGAGTGACGCACGCGGTGGCCTGACGTCTTGTCGAACTCCTCCGGGAATCTGAAGGACAGAGCACAGATCAGTTCGAGACGCCGCCTCTTCGGGGGGGAATACCTACAGACTTATTCAAAAGACATTTCACAGTGCGCCTCACGTGTCCTGCAGCTCCTGCATGATGAGTCGGTCGATCATGTGAGGCATGTGTGCGGGGACTTTGCGGGACGTGAAGCCAAACTGGCCGTTGAGCAGCTTGTTGACGTAACGGAGGGAGTCGGCAAAAGTGTCCTGCAGCCTTCGACCAGTGGCGCCGCCGCCAGTCGCATACAGCAGCTCTTTCTGCAGACGTTCCTCTTCCTGTAGAATCGACACAAAGGACGTGATATCTAAAAGAAATTAAAACGCATGACCGCAGGTAAACAGTCAAAGCATAGGCTCTACTGACCTCGAGGAGCGCCTGAAAGTACTTCCTCCTCTCCCATGGCAGAAAGCCTCGGTCTGAGGAGGTGAAGTGCTGGAGTCTCCTCCCGACTGGAGCTCCTCCCGCAGCGTTGGCCGGCTCATCGTGACTCTCAGTGCTTCTGATTTTGGAAATGCTGCTCAGCAGTTTGGACGTCATTGGCCTCTCAATGGCAGCATTCAGAGGATGAGATGTGGGTTTTACAAACTCTACCTTATGCTTATCATCAATATGGACGGGGATGAGAGGCATGACCGGGGGGCCTTGCACCGTCACGATTTTCCTGGACTTCTCTTGTTTTGAGTTTAGATTTTTCTGAATAACATTTCCAGCTTTCTCTTCCAGAGGTGGTTCTAACTCTCCCTCCAAGTCTTTATAGGGCTTTGCCTGGACCTTGGCTGCACCCTCATTAGCTGCCTGTGAATGGATGACCTGCTGCTGTTCAGCCAGCGTCTTGTAAGGCTTAAGAAGTTCAGCCTTCGTGAGGTTATAACCCTTCACAGTAATGTCACCGGTCAGAAGCTTCTCCTCCAGCTTTTGCAGCTCGGTGCGGACAACAGCCGGTAAAAGTGACACATTGAGTGAAGGAACCTCTATGACAACGTGGGGTTCGCCAGGCCGCCTCCTCTGGATCTTAGGACCCCGTTTGTCCTCAGGAATATCTGAGAAAGGGAACACTGGCTCAGGAGTTGGTGTCGGCTTCGCCTCTTTGCCGGCGTCTTTGCTCGCAGTCTTGGACACGTTCGCCTGAGGAACCTCGCGGGTGTCGACAGCTACGCCGAAGGTCATCGTGAACTCCGTGTCGTCTTCTCTTTGGAACGTGAGGTTGTACTGGATCTGGCTGGCGTTGTGGCCGGGATAAAGAAGCAAGTGAACGGTCTTCCATTTGTTGGCGACGGAGGTGTGGCGGACCACGGGGCTGTCGCTGACGTGGGCCTCAGAGACTCTGCGAGCGAGTCCATTAAAGCTGAAATATGGCCTGACCTCGCCCACTGGGAGGGTGTAGAGGCTCTGGTTCCTCCGCAGGGTCACACGGTGCAGCTCGCCAAAGTGCTCTGCAGACATCACAAACACATGATCGTGTAATATAAGGCGATACTCTAGATTTTTATTAGTAGAAACAAAAAGTGGAGTTAAAGGCGTATTTCTTGGGAACTATTTTCAGCTGTGGATTAAAACCAATTCAGAGCTCTAGTGAGTATTCACGGCAGCAGGACAGTGTATGTGGGATTGAATCTAAATAAACTACAGTGTGTGTTCATGGTAATGAAGGAACATGTCAGTGTTTTTTTTCCAAAACAAACAACACTTGTTCAAAATCAGTTCCTGTTTGTTTTGTTCTTTTCACGGGATTTAATGAAAGTAAGACAAATACAGACTGCCACCGGACTAATCCCTTAATCTGACATGTACCAAATGCGTCTGTGTAAAGAAAACATCATCACAGTATATTTGCTTTAAACTCACCTTGGCCACAGTCGCCCACATCAAAGCCACATGAAAGCACATTGCAGGCTTGGTCACAGAACTTGTCCGCCAGCCAAGAGTTGGCACAGCCTTGGTTACAGTAGGACGTCCCCCCAAGGCCTCCCATACCACCTGCAAACTGCCACACCTGTCCACCAGCTCCACCGGGCACGCCAACACCGACCCCTGCACCGAAGCGACTATTCCCAGCTGCACCTGTCAGAGAGAGAGGGAACAGCACATTAGACACGCACGACAAAAACAAGCTTATTCACATTCACACACACACACACACACACACACACAAAAAAAACGGTGTTTCTTTTTACCGGAGCAGTCTCCTCCATCCCAGTCACACGCAGAGTTGTTGCAGGCTTTGTCACAGTACCCATCTTTGATCCAGGATCCTGGGCAGCCCTCAGCACAGTTGGGAACAGGCCAGGTGAGATACACCTGCAGAGAAGTGAGAAAAGATGAGAGTGAAGGTCAGTTTGTAGCATTTCATCATCAAACTGCGGCACAGATTTCAACCTGAACCTCACTGCGAGCACTTTTCATGTTGTGTTCACACCTTCTGTCCTTTGGAGTGGCTGTAGAAGTCGTCCGGCCAGACGTCCTTGCCAAACATCACGTCATCGTTGAGGTAAATAAACTTCTGGGAGAGCCCTGGGATGCGGTGGATGTGTGTCTCTATGGCGGGGGAGCTGAAGGTGGGAAGGTGGCTGTTGTTCAGGAAGACATCCTACAAGTCAAAGAAAAACAAATTTTATGGGAATAAAATAATGTTTCGTTTGCAAACCATTTATGGAACCATTATTTTCTGCGAGTCTCAAAACAATCCCTAAAGAAATTTGTTTGTTAATTTGACGGTGTGGAATGTGCTCCAGATATATCAGAATTATTAAGTTGCTTTTTAACCTTAATACTTGACATAAGATCAAAAATAGGCCCCACAGTCCAACACTAGCACAGAGTGCAGTGTGGGAGAAGTTCAATTTTACCTGATGTGTGACAACAGTAACTCTGGGGTTATCCAGGTTGAGCCAGGAGGGAATCTGCCCGTTAGTGACGATGAAGATGTGACGCACCCAGGGGGCGTGTCTCTCCACCGAGCGCAGCGAATAGCGGAGCTCCTCGTTGTCCTCGAATCTGCTGGCTGAAACATCTTCATCCTGTTTGGACTGAAGAGGACAAACAGAGAAAGAGCTGAACAATTAATACTTAGACTGCATCTCCATCTATGTTGTCTATGTTCACAACAAACCAACAGGGTTTCAGCCCTACCAAGATACATGGCCTTCATTACTTTAATATCCATATTTTAATGCATATCAAAAGGGACAGGACGGACCAGTCGTACCTGTGAGATAGCGGTGAGGTCCCAGAACAAGTAGGCGGGGCTGATGGTTAACTCTTTCCCATCCAGGGTCAGGTTCTTTTTAGCCTGCTGCGTCAGATCGGAGAAGTCCTGTGGGGTCTTCAGGTGGAGCAGGGCGATGCTCGCCTCAGAGTACAACTCAAACTGAGGGACAAAGAAACAAACGGGCAGGTGTTATCTGCTTGAATGACACTCCAGTCATTTTGAACCTACTAAATACGAACATTTAAAAACAAGATTTTTTTAGTCCCTCTTATTGGTCAAGCTCCAAACACAGATTTATGTAAAGGCATTCATGATCCAGTGATTTCTCCTCAACCACCACTATGAGGTTGACATTTTTGGATTTGAGTGAACCATCTTGACAACTGCTGGAAGAATTGCTGTAGACTGTGACTGTAAAACTAATGACATTCCCCTCAGCCTCTGCCGTACTGTGTGTTAAGTGCTAATTAGCATATGTTAGCATGCTAACATGCTAAAATAACAATGTCTCCCAGCTGGAAAGCCTCAAGTTCTCAGTTCACTCCAGAGTCTCAGGAGACACTGCCTTTATCAGGTGACCTCGCTGTCAACATGCAAAATCTCTAGTTTCCCCTTTAAGTCAAAAAATTATAAATCACCACATGCACTGTGGAAAATCCCTGAACAGTAATTTCTCAGGGATGAAGTCACATGCTGATCTACGTGATTTAGCCTCAGGGCCAGGCTTGTGACAGAGAGCATGAGGCCATCATCGGGACAGCAGGATGGAGAAAGACGGAGACGACTGAGCGGAAAAAATGACAAGACTTAATGTGATTTGGGCTCGAAGCACACAGCGTGACCTCTGACCTCGTATCTATAGGGCAGATATGAAGCTTGTGTGGAAGCATCTGCTGTAGCCTTGAGAGAGAGAGAGAGAGAGAGAGAGAGAGAGAGAGAGATAGAGAGAGAGAGAGAGAGATAGAGAGAGAGAGAGAGAGAGAGAGCTTGTGTGTGTGTTTAAGGGGGTGAGAGTTCAGAAAATTCTGTGACGTCATCTTATCCATGGGGGTATCAAGGAGGTGGCTCTCTGTCTGACCTCAGGGGAGCTATGTGAGGCATCAGGACTGTGTGTGTGTGTGTGTGTGATGCATGTGAGAGAGTTACCCATGGCCTTGTCTGCTTTAAACCATCTGTCCCTCCTCTCTCATCTCTCAAACTCTGAGCTTCCCAGAAAAAGACTGAACCCAAACATCTCACATGAGCTGGTGCTCCGCCTCCACTCGTCCGCTCCTCTCTGCTCCTGTTTTTAGGTGAGGAGGATTTCTGAGACTTATACACACAGCGGGGTCCAGTCAGGAGACGGCAAGCCCCGGATCACGTTGCCATCTTTATTATAGCTCTCTTTATAGTCTTGATAATGCTCTAACACATGCACACAAAGCAGAGGTGTGTGGTGGCCTCACGCAGGCACTCGCCTGCCTGTAAGCACGTAAGCCTGTTCACTCACTTCATCAGACATTACTTTCAATTAGTTAAAACTGAAATAATCTTAAGTCCTTGGAGAACGTGTTGATTACGTTTCATAAACCAATTTATAATTTGTTGGTTGGACAATTTTCTGACATGTTACCAACTAAATCACAGGGTCCAGATTTACCCTGCGTCATAAGACCCCACAACATGTTTGGAATCCATAACCACAAATTAAATGTGGTTATTTATTTTCCAATGATTGATTAGTTCCCAGTCTTTTATTAGAAAGTATGTTTTTCCATTTTCTAGCAAAGCTAAGAATAAAAATGTCTTAGCAAGACTCACAAGACGAGTGAGTCACTTTAGAAAGAAGAAGTAACACGTCCTTCCTCATTAGAAAAGTTGATTTCATTAGCAATAAAAAGCATCATTGTTTAATTAAGTACTTTCAGCAGTTTTGCTGCTACAGCCGCTCTTGGTCTGGTATGACCACGAGCTTACTGGTAATGTCAGGAAACGTCAGGCGATTATTGCTGTAACATACCAAACACTGCTGAGTCAGTTTACAGACTTTATCACTCTGCACTTGTGCCACTGTAACAATAGGTTTTGCATCATGCATTATTCCATAATTATGACGTTATTACCGTCTTGTTTTAACATTTGTCAACATAAACAACTTATCTAATCAACAGTACTCTGATTTACCACAGCATCACAATATTTCCAAACCTGGAAGTGGACAACTGATTTTTTTGATTTTTTATTTGTCTCGTCTAGAAAAAGAAAACTGTCGTTCTCAAGAAAAACAATGTCGAGCAGCATTAAAAAATATGGAGAAATGTGATAGTTACAATGCAGAGGACAGAGAAAGACGAGCTGCATCAGCAGTGCTCGTACTGGAGGTGAAATTTAATGTTGAAAAAGCTTCATCAGCTCACTGTCACGTCCTCCAGGCAGCAGCTACAGTTACTCCACACCACATGTATTAACACGCCCCATGTGTATTTTACTCTCATCACATTATAAACTGTGATCACTGTGGCTTGTATGAGAGAAGAAAATGTAATTAGTCTAAAAAAACTGAGTTGACCCTCTGGGTAAACTAATTAACTCAGTGGTGAGTGATCGTTTCTCGCAGATGGCATGCAGCGCCGAGGACGCTGCGTCATCCTGCATCACCCGCAGAGTCCAGGTCTGAAACCCAGTCTGAGGAGACTGAAGCACTAATGCTTCTACAGTGGGAAAAGGAAGAGACACAGCTGGAGTTATTACAGATGTGTTATTAACTCCTTCCTAGAGCTACATGACTGAGTTTATTTTTTTACCAAAAACTGGATCATTAAGTCATTAATCAGTTGATCAGCAGAAAATATATTTGCAACAACATTGATAATTAATCAATAATGTGAGTCAGTTTCAAGCAAAACTTCCCTGGTTTCAGTTTCTCAAGTGTGAAGATTTTAATAATTAAACAGTTAATTAAGAAATAATCAGCCAATTAAATGCTGATGAAAATAATGACTATTTGAAGCTTTATTTAAAAACATATGTCGAAGTTTCATATCCAATGAGCTGCATCTCTGCACTGAGGCAGGCACTAAATGTTAGTATAGAATATAGTATACAAAAACTGCACAGCCCACATTCACACTGTGACAATATACATTTTAACATCTTAATATGAATATATATTAAATACTGCATATCTATAATTTTATCTTTAAATGTTTATATTTTATTTTTCTTATTTTGGCTTATCCCAATTATAATTATTTACTGTCTTTAAGACCACACACCACTCCGCACATATATGAGCATGTGAGAATTAAAACCTTTGAATCTTGAATTTTCCTTCATGGAGGAGACGAGCCACCGTGTGGACGCCCGCAGGCCTCGATAAAAACACACGCTAATACAAACACATCAGCAGGCTCTCACACAAACACTCGGGGCAGGTCTCGACAGACGACAGCACGGGCAGATGATCGGGGCTGTGGGGCAGCTTTCATCACCATAGCACTCGGTCTAACACCAGCTATAAATACCGACCTTCTCTCACTGCTCAGCCTCTCCTTCCACACTATGCACATCATCCCTCTTTCACAGAACTGGCCCGGCGACACCAGGAAACACCTTGAAATCCAACCTGTGCATTGTGTACCTAGAATCCCTCCGACGGCAAACACACGCGCGCGCACACACACACTTTCCATCCTCTTTCCTGGACTCTGAGCGGCTTCAGATGTCTCAGGATCATCTCCAACACAACACACACACACACACACACACTTCCCCATTTTAGTCCTGCAACTCCTCTTCCAGCTTCCCCCACTTGCAAAATATCAAACCTAGTGTCAAGCAGGTAAAGCCAGGTATAAATACATGTATACGAGATGCCAGGGTGTGTCCGAGAGTCGCGAGGGGGTCAGTAAAATCTTGGTGACCTTTCAGCGTGCTGGCTGGCGCCACGCCACTCCAAACAGTTGTTCTAATGTTAACCCCCGCACCGCCAGCTAAGGTTACAGCCTGAATGCCGCTGGTTATTATCACATGACCGGGAGCAAACCTGGAGACAAACGCAGGGAATGATGGGACAACTGGGTTCGATGATGATATGTAGGTTAAATGCCGTTAACCTACATATCATCACATACAAAGTTACAGCGCTTCTGAGCCCCTGAGGGTCAGAGTAGCAGCTAGTTTATAGATTCTTGTACAACTGTGACTATTACATACAGTATGTTTATATATTTGAGGTTTTGCAGGTTTTCACCCTCATTTTAAAAATCTTTTTAAGAAACATGTAACTCGGTCCAACGTATCACAGACTGTTTCATCTTTTGTTGATTATGATCCGTCTTTGTATTTACTGGGTTTGTTCTCTGGCAAGTTATGGAGTGAGAGGAAAACAAGATTTTTTCTGACAAAATGTCAACTCAAGGTCCACTTATTAGCTTTTTCAGTTGCTTTTGATCATATCACATGGCCTTCACGGACAGAGGGATATTCAGGGAACCCGTGGACGTTAAAATGTTCCATTATTCTATATAAACATTATTATTCGACATTCGCTGATGACAGAGCAAACTCCCCCTGCTGGTGAAGACCGTGTGATGTGGATAAATCCTCTGGAAAAAGTAAGTAGACCTTGAATTGAAAGGATAAGAATTAACTCTTTGTTTCAGTTGTAAAAAACACCTTTCAAACAGTATTTAAAAGGATTATTACGCTTTGTTTTTTTAAATTAGCATTTAAAAAAAGAAGGAAAATCCAAAGTATCCCAAGATTTTTTATTTTTATTTTTTAACTTATTTCTATTACATTTTTACACATTTAGCTTCTTTCCTCTGACATTTCTATTTTTATTTAAAGTTATTTGCATATATTTATTTTCTTTTATTTGTGTTTTGTTTGTCTTGAGCTTTATTGCCTCCCTGATGAGCGTCACCGGTTTTCCTGCTCCTCCCTGTCAGACAGTCTTGCTAGCATCAGCGCGCTCTCGTCTCTTTACGTTCTCAAATAAATCCGACTCATCAGATTATATTATTAAGTCTCATCGGCCATGTGAGTATAATGTCCCACGCCTGCTGGTGTGACGGGGTCAACTCAGCTCCAGCCTTCGCCGTTTTGTTTTCTTTGATTATTTCAGAGTAATCCACTCTCGTTAGTGGCATTCCTCCCCCTCAAAATATACAGTTGTGATTAGTGAAAAATTATTAGACGCAATCTGCCAGCTGCCGAGCTAAACAGAGGCTCTTTATCCACATCACAGCATAACTGTTTAAAATAGAAAAAGACCGTATTTAGCGGAACGGCACAACCCCCTCTCCAAGGAGGATTTGACATTTGTGATTAGGCCACTCTTAGGTTACGCTCCTATGATGTATAAAAATACCAAAAGCTGAATTTGTGCTCACACACACAAAACAAAAAAAAAAAAAACACAGTATATGTCTGAAGTAATAATGATGTACAATCATCCTTCAGCACTGAGGTAAGACACTGTAAGAGCGACATCTGGTGGCAAAGTCAGTGAAGTTAAAGTTTCCTTTTACCTCGTCACTCATGACACAACGTCCAAAAAACCTTACGGAAATAATGCACAGTCTCCTCATCAGGTAAGTAACACCATTAATTAAAGAAAGCCAAAAGCAATGAGTGTTGACTGTGCACCGATTGTGTGCAACTCTGCCACCTGCTGTTTTGTAACAAACTTAAAATATCCTCCTTTTTAAGCACCTACTGGATGTTTCAGTGATTTATAACATTTTTCCCAGGTTACACTTTGGGGAAAAATGCATCAAAAGAGATTTATATTTTAAACTAATGAGAACCTTACAGGAAAAAGGTCAGAGGTATCAAAACATGTGGTTTTGTCAATTCTGTAATAATGATAAAAGAATGATTTCAAAATAAAAGCCACACTGGGTGAAAAAAAAAACAAAAACAAATACGAATCACTGCAAGTGAAATGACAAACTTCTGAACACTTATTTCTGCATGTTTCTTTTTCCAATTATTAACAACAAATCTTTGCATCGCTCCACCACCAGGAACTATTTCAATCAGGAAACAAGTTGTTTCCTTGTTCTTTCTTATTGCTGACAAAGTTCACCTCACTAATGTAATCACTGAGGAGATCGTACCTGTTTGATCTTGTTGGTTATGACAGAGGGCAGTTTGACTCTCAGCGGCTCCGTCTCCTTGAAGGATGCTGGGAAGCCGCTCAGGTAGGCCAGAGCCTGCATGCGGATCAGGCCTGGAGCCTCTTTATCTGTCGTCTGCAAAACACACAATGCACAAGTACACTAACATGTCCCATACCAGCGCTGTGTAATCTTCAGAGAGGACAGGAGGATCTGCTGAGGATGTATGTGAAATCAGACCCAGTTTTCACTCAGTTAATAACAGTTGTGAACTCACCAGGTAACATCTGGACACAGAGAATTTCTGATCTTCTTTGGACACATCGGTATAGGCTTTATCAGCTGTGAAGACCAATGAATAAACAAGAACACAATGTCAATGTGCTTTCATGTGTACAGATATAGTGTCTCTAAAACACACATACATACACACACACAGACTTTCTGGTGTCACAAACCAGACTGACGACTTGAAGTGTTGGTTGACGACATGAATGAGTCATACTCTGTCAAACACACTGAACAAATGAACAGGTGCAGCTCATCGCTTGAGCAGTTGCACAGTTCCAACACCCAGCCGTGAAGGATTGTCAACGTATACACTCTGATAAACTGCCCTGATCTCGGTCGACGTGCTGCTTAAATACGATTAAGAGCCGCAGCTCCACGCCACCCATTATTCATTTTATGCTACACACACACGATACTTGATACATACAGAGGGGAAAAAAAAAAAAAAAAAAAAAAAAAAAAAAAAAAAAAAAAGGGCGAAAAGGGGGGGAGGGGGGGTGAGGGGTGTCAAGGTGGAGGCAGTGTCACCTCAGTCCCACCACAAAGGCTGAGAAACACGCTGATAAATTTACTTTTCCTGCAGTTAAACTATTTGACTTATTTCTGCCATTCTTTCTCCTTCGTCTGTTCTATTAATAATAAATATAAAAATGGAAGAAAAAAAAAAAAAGAAAAAAAGATAATAGGCCTGTAATAATAGAGTTCATCCACTGAGGTTATCAACTGAGCAACATCACACCAGGAGGAGGGAATGGGGCAAAAAGATTTCTATTCATCCCCTTTCTCGCGTGGGTGTCGAGCAGCACGTCATGTTAACAAAACTGCAGTATACCACTGGGTTATAAAGCCTTTAAACGCAACATAAACCCTGTGATGCTTTTTAAAAAACCACAATGTTCCACTGCAGGTGAACTGCTTGATACTACGCCTGCACAAGGTCCTGCATGTGTCACAAACAGAGTCCATTTAGAGACACGTTGAGTGTGTTGTGACTCTTGCTGGAAAAGAAACGATCAAACTGGTCACATCATCCCACCCCAGCTCTCAGTTTCACTCTACTGATCATCATGCTGCTTTTCTCCCACTCCCACCACACGCCATCACTTCCTGGTTACTCATTAATCGCACTTCAAATAACATTTTTTTTTTTTTGCATTGTAAATAAATTTTCACATCTCAGTGATAATGTGCCTGCTGGGTTCAGTTATTACACCGCCAGTGTTTTTTTTGTTGCTCACCCAGCAGAATCTCTCACTTTCTCTCACACACTTTATTCCTTAAAAAAAAAAAAAAAAAAATGTTGATGTTTCTGGATTCATTTTGTGTGTTTCTTTTTTGTTTTTTACCGTCAGCCTGCGAATGGAAGACGACCACAGAGGCGGTGGTGGACGGGTGGAAGGGTTTGTTCATCAGCAGCAGCTCTTTGGCAGCAGAGAGCGAGGGAGAGAGTGACGGCAGCTCTTTGAGTGTAACGTTGGCTGGCAGAGCGGGGTCCAGCGCCAGCATGGGCGCTATGATGCAGTGGGACAGCAGGCATTCTGGCTTAACACTGCAAACCGATGGACAGGGGGAAAAGATAAAGAAAAGAAAGAAAAAAAAACTTTAATTTTATATTTCAAACTCCTATTGAGATGAGCTCCATTAATTTAAAAATAGTTATATGCATGAAATGAGTCAAGTTCACACATTTAGCAAACAGTTTCCTTTACACAAGTGTTGCATCGAGCCCCTCTGTGTGTCTGCGGTTAACACGAGAAGAAGAGACCGCTCCTCTTTATCGGCCATAACATATCAGTGGTAAACACACAGGAAACACCTTCCTTAAAATTCAAAACCTCTCTGTGGTTCAACAAGCTGTGTTGGTTTTAAGATTTGCATTGTCACAAGAGTTGATCATTTCAGTCAGTGCAAAATGCAAAACGACTTTTCGACCTCATAAGAAATTTATTTCAAGCTGCAAGACACTTGTTTTACAAAAAGAAAAAATAATGCCACAAATTCAAAGAAATGTATGTATGATATTCTTGCTACTTTCTGATCAACATGCTGCACACAAAAGGTGTTTATAAAAACTCTAAACTATTTATTATTAATGCTGCGCCTCACAAATAAACATACAATGTACAAATAAAGCCCAAGCTAACTGATATCCCACCAGTTCACACTTCTGAATGTGAGTATGAGTATGGATATGAACATGTACTTGTGGTATAACCCAACTCAACTTCCTGTTTCAACATTAAAGCCGCTGTTGCTGTTTCATCGTGACTTTAACTGTCAGTCCTTATGATAAAGTAACAGTCTGACAATAACCTCTAAAAACAGTGGTGTTGAACTGGGCTGTGATATACTTCAATATAATGCAGTCCAGTGAAGTGCCGCCACCACCAACTACAACCTTAGTAACAGACATGTAAATGAACAGAAATCTGTGCATTATCAGTATCATAAAGGTAGAAAGTGTGGCAGGGCTGTTGCAGTGGGTTGCATTAGACTGTAGTGGTGTACCTAATAAAGAGGACAGGGCGGTGATGTGTAATAAGACAATGTAGATTTTTCACCATTTACACAGCACTAGCTATCTCTTTCATATTTCTTGCTGTATTAAACTTTTGGGTATTATGTTATATACCGACAGGTCATTTGTTATTTAGTGCCATCAGTGATGCAAAATGATTGGACAAATTAGTAGAAAAACCTCAATACAATTCAACAACAAAACTAAATGCAGCCTGTAAAATGACCATGAATCATCACACACCCGTCACACCTTCAGACTCACCTGTCTTTTGGCGCTTCAGTTGTCTCACTTGCATTTTTCCCCAGGCGTTCCCTGTGTGCAACAAATTCACATTATTTTCGTCATGAAGCACCTAGAGTGACAACACTGCACAGCACTGCGCTGTTTGAGGAGGTCAGTAGAAACCGATAAACACAGCAGCTGCAACATTTTAATACTTTTTTTTTTTTTTTTTTCATGTTAACTGTTGAGAGAAGAAAACATGGGAAATTTCTCCTCAGTTAGAGTTAGTCAGACCTTCGATCCCTCTTCTTCTGGGGGGAATGTCTGAACAAGCCAATCAAAGTGAAAGTGATAACGCTGCAGCTCAAGCTTGTGTGCTAATTCTGACTGTATTCAAGTGAAAACCTGAAAGTTATGTGAGTGTGTTTGCTTCATATATAACAAGACAACACCTTCTGTAGCAAGATAAAGGTTCATTTTAATTGTACGGCCGTTATAATTGTATTACAGCCTACATTACTTCTACATAACCATCAAACTCGACTTCAGCATTACAACGGCACAGAGTGTGGGGCCCCAGCTACCTCAGAGCTCTTTGTTCCTCCTCCAGTTGCTCTTTGACCACCTTCAGTTCCTTCAGCAGAGCCATGTCTGTGCCATTCACCCACGTGTACACTACATCAATAGGCATGGGCAGACAGAGCCTGCAAAGAGAAACACTCATCACTCAGACAGTGCTCAAACTGCAAGGCTGTGACCCTGTTTCCCTCCCCAGTGCACCAAATTAGTTTTTAGTTCATGCATGGCTACATCACGTCCTGTTCTTTCAGATTTCTCTGAAAAGGAAGGGTACGGACAGGCTCGTGTGGCATGAAGAAATGTTTCTGCAGAAAGTGGGCTCTGGGTTTGCACAGTTTTTTTTTATCCTTGTTAACCCCACCCAAAAAGATTTTGCACTTCTTACTGTAACTTCAGCAAAAATAGTGAGCTATGTACAGAATCACATTAGACTGAACGAGGGAGTGACACAATAGTGAACTTATCATAAATTACTCATAAATGCTGCATTTTTCTCACCTGCTTTGGAAGGATTTTCCACCCACATTGTCTCTGTAGGAGTCAAACAGCACATGATACTGGTCTCGACTCCACTCTACCACCACCTGCATGAAGAGAAGAAGACATTACATGATGCAGTCCTCTGGGACACGTTGCTCTCATGTGGTTACGTCCCAAATATCAACTAAAGCCAAGGCTACGAAACTAAACCACATTCAAAACATTGTACTTTCCTTTATCATCTGCACAGGTACATAACTTCAATAATTTTACACAAGAAGAACTTATAATAAAAAATCTGAGCTTCATTAATAGCTTGGCGTGATATTAACAAAGCTTCTTCAGCAAAAAATGTTTATCTTAAAAACGCAGAGGGCTGATTATCATTTTACTTGAAATAAAGTGCTGTGTGATTTATTTTGAAGCCGAACTTCCAGGAGTACCCCAAAGGTCCGTGAAGCGCCTCACTTACTGATTTAACAAGATAGTTTAGTTTAATTGACACGTTGATTGCTTTAAAAGAAGCATATTTTTGAGTGTAATCTGGTGAGACGGTGCCTGAACGCAACAGACCCAGGCTCAGCCCGAGCCACCCGTGCTACACTGAAAACAGTTACCGAAGAGGGAAGACGTTAGCTCATCCAAACACATGACTGGAGTTAGGAAGACAGAGGAACCTCACCTCTCCAAACTGAAAGGCGGAAACTATCATGAGGACGATCCCCCCAAAGCAGAGGTATAGCCCGTATCGGTGGGACAGACAGGTGTACGTCTGCCTCTGCACGAGCTTCAGCACCGAGTTCACGACTACCATGGTTCTCCGTGGCGAAGCATAGCGCTGCATTCATTCAAAGAAAAACGCAGGTACACGCACTAAACAAAGAAAGTAAACATCACAAACGGGTCCGCTCTGTCAGCTGACCGCCAGCCAGACTGCATGACACATGACAACCAACCATACATTTCACGCTTCCTCGGTGGTGGTGACGCTGCTGTGGTCCCGCCGCCCGCTGTCGCCCTCTGCCGGTGGGGAGCAGGGTCCGTGATGCCTTCATGGTCTTCTCGCATTTGGCAGCACCACCGCCGCGTCATTAGCAAACGGTTACCTTTTTACACATCCAGCAGCGATACAGAGCAACATTACCATTCATGAAAGTGTGTAAGTCAAATATTCACTCTCCTTTTAGCTCTTTTTCCTGTCAGCCAACTCCTGAACCCTCTTTTTAATTTTGCTTCAAATTCAATGGTTTTTTACAAATCTCAAACGATGTTTTAAATAGTTTTTTTGTATAGTTTATGTGTAAATGTGGTCCAGATTTGACAAGCCTAAGTAGGCCTATAGTGGATAGTGATCCAGATGTAGATGTTACAGCCCGGCTCTCTGCACAAAAAAGATGGAAGGAGCATGGGTATACTAAATAAACTTGTTTATTTCTAAGAAAATGATCAAAATAAACACAAAAAGTAAATGGGAGGAATCTGTAAGGTCAGTCGTGTAAGGAGTGGATAAGTGAAAATGTGCTGCTGGATGTTGTGCTGTAAAAACAAAAAGGAAAAAAACCTAATGAAACTTCATGCTGCAGAGGTGTGTGTGTGTCTGTGTATGTGTGTGTGTGTGTGTGTGTGGTGAGGAGATCTGCTACATCTGACACTGTGCCCAGGTGTGTCCCATGCAGCCGATTAAGGCCTTCAATTGTTCTGCAGCCCTGAAGACAAGTGCAGCCACAGCAGGAAACCAAGCAGAGGGGCCATCACCCCCCCATAACAAAAAAACAAAACAAAACCGGAACCCCAGCAGGAGACAACCACCGATACTGAAAAACAAAACATAACAATTCTAACATTACAAATACAACTTGCTCTTACCAAAACATATCAATAAATTATTACCACTCCCCTTGGTCTCTCCAGCAAGGCCACTCTGCCATGCCCTCAACTCAGCGGCCCCTGGCACCTGGGGAAGAAAATGTTAAGAGTTTAAAGGGATAGCCAAAGAGGAAAGTGAATAGCAAGGGAAGACATCCAGGATGCACCGAAAGAGAAGGCAAGGCCGTGCACACAGGTGATGAGGCATCGGCCCGGGTGTGTCCTATGCTGCTGATTAAGGTCGTCAATTGGTCTGCAGCCCTGAAGACAAGAGGAGCCACAGCAGGAAACCAAGCTGAGGGGCCGTCACACTTTGTGTTTTCTGTTTTCACAAATAAAATAAAGCTTTCACAAATGAGAAACTGTGTTTTAAACAGTTTTCTGAAGTATATTTCTTGATCATATTCAATGTAAATGTAGAGGTTTGTAAGTTAGACCTGGTCTGGAAGGAGAAAATGCAGTAAATTTGAACATTTTTGGCTTTCATAATTAAAATAAAGGTTTCTCTTGCTTGCATCATCTTGTAATCAAAGGTTGGCATCTGGCCTTCATTCTGATTTATTTGAAAAATTTCCAGAATTTCTTTCAGACAAACCGAAGTCCTTCTCCATGATCTCACTTCCTTAAACCAGGGAGGATGCCATTTTTCTGGCCTGCCAGTAAACTCCTTCTCTGCTGAGTCAAGTGTCCCCGGAGTGAACCAAGCCAAACAAACAAAAAAAACTCTTCAAACAACAGTTTCTTAAGGTTGGCAACATGTCAGGCACTTTGTACTCATTGTACCCCGAAAATCTTGATTAGAAGTGCGAGCTGGGAGTCTTCTGGCTGTGATCCTGCACCACATGTTCCAGGTTCATCCTCAATACCTTTGGCTCTGATCCATTGCTTCCCCAGCTATTTGATCCAACGCAGCTCCATTAGTGGAAAACTTTACCCCATTATTTAAAATATGGAACAGCTACTCCAAGGCTGGATTACTTACTGAGCAAATTTCCATAGGGCTGACTCCATGTGCCACAGGAAAACTGAAATGTTAAGGGCCTTAAGGTATTTCCTGGTTCTTTACAACATGGTCCACATTTACTAATGCAGTTAATGTTAGGCTTATATGGTGCATGTTCCTGAATAGATTTAATAAAATTGCCACAGTATAAGGGTTAGGGTCTGACAAAGTATTCCTGACAGGTTGGATTGGGGGAACATTGGGGTGAGGGGGATCGGTAGGGGGGGGCCCCCTTTCAGGATGATCCGGTCCTGCAGAAATCATTCATATTTGGCCCAAGCTGCTCCAGTACCACAAAGCAGTGGTTCTCAAACATCAAGGACTCCTTAAGTGACACAAATTTGACCATCAGATTTTGTCCCAGGGCCCTCCGTCTGATAAGACTTTTGCTTTTTGATGTTTTATTACAGAAAGTGTAATAATGCTCTTGGCATCACCGAATCCCACTTTGAGAACCACTGCCTTAAACTCATGAGCTACCTTATGCACAAACATGGTTCACCCAGGGAAACCTTTTCTTCAGGACCCCAACTAGAGGCCACACTGGGACCTATCAAACAGTATCAAACACACATCAGGTACTTAGTATAACACTTTTGTAGTTTAACTTAAGTTTTTCTGTACTGTGGTAATGCTACTTTCACTTAAGTAGAAACTCTTTTCTTCCACCACTACTTTTTTTTTAAAATAACTTTTCATAATTAAAGTGCATTTTTTTCTTTATAATTCTATTGTTTTTAAATGTACCTCTGTACTGTGGTGCTGATACCTCAATTAATCATCTTAATACTTCCCCTGCTGTTGTTCCTGGCACTGACGCTCAGGTCCCTGGGAGTTCAACGGAATTGGGTATTTCTTTTAAGCCAGATAAAGGGAGGAAGGAGGAGAGCTGGATATAACGGAAGATTTTATTTGCGTAGGCCGGGCCTGCCCACGGGGAGTTGTTTTGGGGAAGAGGTTACTGTATACTGTAAATCAGCTCATTAGCAGAGGCCAGGTTCAGTCTTGTTCACACGGCAACATGTGACTGTCGGTAACAGGCTTCACACACCACGACCCACATAAAGGTGGATTTCTTACTGTATGGATCTATTTCTCCTGCTCGCGCGAGTGCGACAGCGTTTTGTGGAAGTTCCGCGTCAAAAAGCTCTGCTGAGATGTTTTGGTTCATGCAGGGACTCTGCTTTCTGCCAGTGTTTCTGGTCATCTGGTCCTCCAGCACTTTCATTATTTCCTACGTGATTTCGATTTTCAGAAAAGATGTCGATGTAATCTTCCCGTACATAAGGTAAGATTTAATCACACGTACCTCATGTTTCAGAAAAGAAGCAGTCAGATGATAAAACAGTTACTCTTTCATCTTCATAACAGGTCAGATTGAACTCTAAAAAACACACATGTCGATGTTTTATGTTCATGAAGCGATTTGTGCAAACCAGACAAAAGTTGGGCCAAAGTAAAACTTTAGTTTCGTTTTCCTCCGTAAACGTAGCCGGTACCCAAACTCCAGCTGCGAGACCACAGCTGTTCTGTCAGAGGAGTGCAGCTTCTTTTCACTTCTCCCTTTAAAATTAGACTTGTGTTTTAAGAACTGACTAAATGCATACCTACATAAAGTCTGAAATAACGGAGAGTTATGATTTACTATCATCTGTACAAATGCAAATCTCTTCTCTCTTCTCAGTGACACAGGTGCAAACCCCCCGGAGAGCTGTATATTTGGCCTGATGACATTCATCTCAGCATGTGCAGGTATTTTCACCCTCTTTCTGTTTAAGCTTCTGCCACTTCTTAAGCAACGCTGTGTTTTCTCCTGGGAGGAACCAAACTCTCCAGAGATGTTAGTCACATTTCCCCTTTTCGAGAAAATGAAAGCAGAATCTTTGGCTTGGGATGCAAGAGGGATCATGACATGTTGAAGTGGTAAATGTACCAATCTGACCCTTGCACAGGAGTAGTCACCATGTACGCCAGATACAAGTTTGTGGAGAAGCTGAGTGTGGAAACAAGGGTGGTGAGCCCGCGCCTGAATAAAACAGCTCTGGTGCTGGGGATTCTCTCCTGTTTCAGCATGTGCATTGTTGCAACTTTTCAGGTAGGTCTCCACACCTATAGCGGACATTTTCAGTCCCATGAATATGATGCAATGCAGTGTTTAACGGCACATTGTTCTGCTCTGTGACTGCAGGAGACAACGGTGGTAAACGTTCATGATGCAGGAGCTCTGCTGTTCTTCATCTCTGGTGTCTTATATATAATCGTCCAGTCTGTGATATCATACCAAGCCTATCCGTTTGGATCCTCAGTGGTTGTGTGTCGAGTACGTCTGGGCATCTCCATCCTTGCTGCTGTGGCATTTTTCCCCAGTATCCTTTCGCCACAGAAGTCACAGCTGTGAAACTGCAAAAAAAACAAAAAAAAAGAGGAGATGCTTTTTGTTTCCTGACCTTCTTCCTATTTTGTGAACATGCATGACTTGCATTTACTACCATGAACCTCAGCTTAATGATTGCAACATAATTCTCTTGTCGATTATCATTGGTGTCATTGCATAGGAGTGTTGCTGCACTCCTTACACACTTACAAGAGCCAGTCAAGTGTTGAAGTGACATTTTCCTTCACGGATAATTCAGCTGTCATCTGTGCGTTTTTTGTAAAACAAACCACACTGCACAGAGACAGTAAAGACCAGGTGAGCAAATATTTTAATAATCAACTCATTGTAGTATAGTATAGTATAGTATAGATAGATAGATAGATAGATAGATAGATACTGTTAGTTGTAGTTGAGTGTGGACTGACTGCAGCCTCTGTGTCCCTCTCACAGGACTATCCTTTCCATCTAGCCAGCGCTGTGTGTGAGTGGGTTGTTGCCTTCAGCTTTGTCTGCTTCTTCCTCACATACATCGATGACTTCAAAGTGAGTATCAGACCATTACACTGAATGTTAACTTGTTTTTTTTTTACTGGAAGGGGATTCTTATCGCTCTCGTTTATTTCCTACAGCTGTTTACCTTACGAGTGAACACAGAGTTTGAGGACTAATCTTGATCTCCAACTCCCAGCAGAACTTTGAATGAACGGTATTTTCAGGGCTGCATTTGTTTTAAAGAGTCTTTTATACTGTAAGGCTTTTATAACATCATGTGTTATGTGTCACCTGACTGAGTTAGTAAAATAGCCACTTTTTATATTGCTATTTATATATTTTGTACAACAGGCTGTCTGTCAGATGTGACGTGACTGACCACATCCTTTATCTTTATACTTTTTATACAATCGCAAATCCTTTTTCAAGTGTCCTTATTGCGTCCTTATCGTGTTCAGTCAAACATCACTTTGCACTTTGCACTCTTGACTCTTTGCTACACTAGTGTGACACGTCCTGTCAGACATGTGACCACTAATAAGAGAAGTTCATCACACAGTGAACATATGATGGCTGCGCATGGGGCTCCATCTGAATACCAGTCAAACTAATGACACGTTTTTCTGTGGGAGCGTGGTCAGGACTGAAGTTTTGTGAGAAAAGGGGCAATGATACACTGATACTGTATGTAGGTGCTTATTTTATGTACACCAACAAACTGTCTGAAATATTACTTGGATTATTAATCAAATGCTGCTGTTTCAGTAGCAGAAGTTGTTTTTGTTTTATTTTTACATTTTCTAAATTGTGTTTTCTTTGGGTCACTGTAATGTTGTAACAGTGCATTAATGAAGAAAACCCTCTCTATGGATGCTCCAATTCAGCGTTTTGGTTGTGGTAGTAACTGTGCACTCCTCAGTAGGAAGTAGTTTAACTAGTTTGCTCAGTAAGACTGCCAAATGTAATTCTTATAATACACAGGAATTGAAGCTGATCAGAGTTGAAGAGGTTTTTCTCGCTGTGCTTCGCCTCAGCTTTGGTTTAGTGGTTCCTGACGTTTTCACGCTTGTGACCCCACAGAACAAAATGAATGTGTTCTTGCAGCCCCTCGTCACAGGTTAATGCTGACGTGGGTCTTAGGCAGCTCAACACAAGGCTGACTTTTCCTTCTCAAACTGTTTAATTTGTGGGATTTTTAGAGTCAAAGTGTCCAGCAGTTATACACCTGAAATGCACTCATTTGAGAAAAGTGCAGCTATTTTGTGTAAGAGGAATATATTTTAATGTGTTTCTTATCTCTTTTAACTCTTACATTTTTATACATTATAAAGTCCCTGGTTGGGAACCACTGTCAGTACTGCAGCTGTTGTTTTTGTGCTGACAAGTTATATGACTGGTCACACTAGAAAAACACAAGCACAGAGGCTGAGGCCCTCTGAGACAAATCAGGATTAATAATTAATAATGAATTGACTTGACTGAAGGTAAAGAAAATCAAACTGTTTTGGTCAGAAGTGTTGGCTGTTGGCACTGGCTGAAATATTACACTTAGATCAGCAGCCATTAGTTTTGGAGGATCCCTGCTGTGATCCTGTCTATAATGAAGTACTCCAGAACAGACTGGAGGTCACATGGACACAGATGAACTCTAGAGGTACTGTAATAACAAGGGAAATGTTTTGGTTTTTTTAACTCAATTACTCTTGTATTTTTGCATGTGATATAATGAACTGCACAGATCGTCACCGCTGAGCTGTATAATAAAGATGCACTTTTTTTTCTTTTTTTTTTAAAAGCAGTCTGTATGAGTGTTTATTACAGGCAAACTCAGATCCAACAATTCTTGCTCTTGTAAGCAAAGTACTTTCCAGACTTTCCACACTCACTTTTTCACAGTCACTATGGTGTAATGTCCATTCATAGAAACCTGACCAAACACAGTACATCTGTTATCTGTAAAGCTAAAGTGTTCCTGACACCGTTCCTCTACAAGTTCAGACCAGTGTAACGACAAAGAGTCAAACACAAAAGGAACCCGTTGTTTACCTTTTTTTTTTTGTTACAAATGGTGTTTATCACTGGGTTATTTCTTAGTGCAACTTTGTTTACTCTTTATTCTAGCAGAGGTCATTGTGCAATCAACTGTTATTCCTGGCATTAAAACTACAAGATTAAGAGGCATGTCAATGGAAAAATGTTAGCTATGGAAGTGTCTAAAGCAGAGCCAGGTTAAACATCACTATTTATTATTTATTGACTTTTATATCATAAATCAAAGACACATACAGCGGCTCCAGAAAGTATTCAGATTTCATTTTGGGATTTATAATCTTTTGCAAAGGGTTCTTGTTTTTGTGTGTAGATTAATGACCAAAAGATATAATTAATCCATTTAAATTTAAATCTATGGTACAATAAAGTGCAATTACTGAAGGAGTCTGAATACTTTCTAAAGCCAGTAATTTTGTCTAAATGAACAGTGTCAAATTATCAGTGGCTTTACACTGAATCTACTGTAGTAATCTCTCTTCCAACGTGGTCACTTTAAAAAGCAAAACCTCATTTTCTATGCAGTAGTAAACAGGGTAAAACACTGGAAATACATTTTATCCTTCTACTGCAGCTTGGTTACATTATCCTGTGATAAGAGATGAACTGTTTTCCTTTTGTTTCGCACAGTGCAGCTGCTTTAAAATGTAGAGAAACTGCTAATTCAAGAATCCAGAACAGCAGAAAATGCTCGTGTGATTTCCCATTACTTTGCAGTCCTTCATGATTGACGCCCAACAGGCCGCGTGACTCACTGAACAGGTTTTGTGATATATAAACCATCCACAATGGAACAAGATCATTGTCATATTTTTCTCCCTGGCCTTAACACAACAAATATCCAACATACATTATTTTTTTCAGCTTTATCTGGACCCTGTAACAAAAAGAGGCAGCGCTACCAAGTGATGAGTGAATCTCTTCATTACTGTGGTAGTAACGTCTCTACCACGGAAAACCTGTAATTACTAATTTTGTAGAAAAACTACCTGCTACTTCCATGTTCTGACATAACAACAGGAGAAACAATTCCCTGTTTTTGAAAAAAAATTATCATGAATCAAAAATGCTTATCATGTATCAAACTCGACGAGGTCTGATTGACCAACAAGAGAATCATTTCAGCTCATTCAAACTGAAATTACAATCACTCTAGATCGATATTGTGTGTCAGGCACCGACATCTGCTCCTTCTGGCTGGCACCTCCTTTACAGGCGCACTGCAAACTCGTGCTCCTCTGAGAACAGGCCTAAAGGAGCTCCCATAGCTTCTGATAGCGATGCATGGCCTGGAAGCTGCAGGAAGCTTTGTGGTGAGGATGAGTTTGTCAGTCACTGAAAGACGATTCGCTGTCAGAGCTGGTGGCAGCAGCATCTGGATCCTCTGTGCTTCTCGTCCCTCCGTCGGGAACTGGGGCATCCGGTGTGCTGTAAGCAGCAGTGAGGGAATTGTTATTGGTCAGTTTAATGACAGACATTAACATGTGTGAATTTAACAGTGTAACACTCACTCAAGCAGGTTGGGATCCAAACCCTCCAAGACCATTTTATTCCTAATGGCCATAACTGGAACCCCCTGTTACAGATTAAACATTTATTAAGATACACACAGTATATTTCATCCCCACAGTACAGGTGTACAGTATGCAGGTGTTATCGTAGACTCACCACTTGAACCATTTTCAGATATCGAGCGTAACGTGGGTCCTTGGCCACTGTCATGACATTCTCTGCAGGTTCTTCTGCCTTCTGCATGGGTGCAGCTTCTGGTGGCGCCTGAGCGGGCTACAGTGCCAAATATTCAGATTAATAACACAGTGTGAAGTAACACGCGGTTTACATGGAACTAGACATCAGATGTGGAACTTTGTTTAGCATTTCTGGTGGGTTTTATATTTTCAGAGTTTGTTTATCTGATGCTGAACTGTGTAATACTGATCATCAATAGATCTACTGCTCTAACTGTATTTGTGTTTCTACTTTTTTATAAAGTCAAGACAAATTTTATTGCTAAATATAAAGCTACAGCTAGCAGTGGATTATTTTAGCCAAGCATATAACTTGGAAACGGTTAGTCTGGTTCATTCCAGTGCTCAAAAATGCACCTAAAAAAACCCCTACAGCTCACCAAGGAGCTCACTGTATCTTTCTTTTAATCTGTTCACACAGAGAAATGTAAAAATTACAAGTTGTGTGTTTTATGTACAGGTATGTGCTGAAACTCTCTGGGTGCAGTGACTTCATTGAGACCCACCATCAAATTGAAATTGCATTCAACAAAACCAGATATAACTATTAGTCAGTGAGCTTCAGGTGTTGGAAAGCTTTTTGAGCTTTGGTCAGAGCCATTTCCAACCTGTTTTTAGTCTTTTATGCTAACCTAAGCTAAGCTAATAAGCTACTGGCTCAAGCTCCATACTTAACACATAGACATGAGAGTGGTATTTATTTTCCCTGTTGCAAATCTCTTGGACATAAAATTAATTTTTTTTTAATGTTGGTTGTTGTGCAGTACAGTACAGCTGAGCAACACTTTATGTTTATTTTGTGTGCATGTCTGTGTATCTACCTCTGGAGGTGGCAGAGTCACTGCTGGTGGACCAGCTGCTTGGCTCGGAGTGGCAGTAGTGGGTCCATTAGCCTGCGCAGTTTGCTGCTGACCGATTCCATCTATTGTGACGTCCTCCAGTCCAGGAATGGAGGACAGCTGCTCAGAGCACAACAACGTTCCATATAAGATGAGTGTATGGACATGATATGTACATTAAGCCATAAACTGCAAACAGAGGGACGGCAGAGACTGTAGAACTCACCTTAGCTTCCAAAATGCACAGAGTGGTTTCAATCTGCTGTATGCGCAGAGATATGTTTGCAAGTTTCTGCAGGAAAGAAGTTTGACAGATCAGGGTAGAAACTCAGTGTGACAGAAATTGTAAGTGTGACCTAAATTAGAAAGCAGAAGGAAGGACGAAAAGGTGAAAAGTACAAACCTCTTCACAAACTGTGGAGAAGCGGTTGAGAAACCGAACTGTGTGCACAACGAACTGATTGAGATAGGCAACAATTCTTCTCTGCTGAATAGCAGGAACCTGCACAATGAAAGTTATTTAAGTCACAGTAGTAAGCAGCAGAGGGGCAACCCAGAGTGTAATGTGCTAAGGAAATTAAGCAATTCACACCATCTCAATAAAGCAATTCCTCTCCCCACTCCGGCCTCTAGTATATTTTAAATATGGGGGAGGAAAAGAAGATATCTAATACTATGAAGACATAGTATTTGGCAACACAGCACAGTATAGGGCAAAAACGACTAGTCAAAATCGACTTAACAGAAGAATAACTGGTAACTATTTTGATCAATTAATTGTGTCAGTCACTTTTCAAGCAAAGAGGCAGAAAAATAAGATTTTCTGCTTTTCTTGGACACCTTTTGTTGTAAACTGAACATCTTTTGATTTTTAACATTTGAAGACTTCACCCTACAGTTAACTCAACATTTCATCTCATTGATACACAGAAGTTAGGAAATTCATTAGAAAATTACAGAAATGTATTGAGAAACTTAAGGTGTAACATCAGTCATGCTGACAGCTCAGTTTCTCAGGGTTCAAATATGCTAATGTTAGTCAAATGATCGGCTTCTTTCATTACAGCCACAAGGTTTTATAAATCTATTATCTTCACTGATTATTGTCTTGTAGCTCTGCTTTGACTCGTTTCTTCTTATTTCCCCAATTGGTAAATACTAGCTGTCTTAGCTAGCTAAATACAAACCTTTGTAAGATCAACTCCAGAACCCACAATTGGCAGCCCGTCCTCGTCCATGTTGAATTTCTGACACTTCCTGCAGATTAAATTGCAGTTTCAGTTTCACAAACGAGATTTTTCAACGCAAAAATACCGAAATCGGTACATTGAAAAAAAAAGAAAAAACATTTGCTAAAGCAAACGTTTCATGTGACTCCTGGCTGCGGGGTTGCGTCGTGACGTCACCTGCGATTTACGCGAGAATAAAAGCCAACGGGATTTGTCATGTCAACTTTTATTTTGAAGTCTGTGGAAAAGAACAACATCCGGTACTATGTCTTGTGGCGGCACACATAGCATGACAGTTTCTAAATGTGACAACTTTTATAAAGACAACATTTGAGTATGTGTAAATTAAACGTTAATGTAGCAGGCATGTGAAGAACAGCGTGATATCGTGAGAAGAGTAAAAAAACGGGGGAAGAAAATAACAACAATATACGGACGTACACGGTAAAACATCGTACATTATCGTTAACTTAATGTGAATATGTAAGTTAAGTATTGTTAAATTCAAGTTAATTCAACCTGGAATGTCTAATTTTATTTTTTCAGACTATTTTATACCCTGTAAATATTAATTGTTCTAAGTTTTTAACTTGAAATTGTGAATTGAACGAATGAACTGCTGAGAGTTCACTATACTCATTCAATTAAGTTTCTAAAGAAACAAAACTTCCATATTAACAGATTTCCCAGCCTGCATTGTTTGAGAGTTACAACTCTCCCTAGACTCTACTTTTTGACAGTTTGAAGAAAACATATATAATGTACCTAAACTTGCCGTGTGTCTTGCGAAGTCATGGTTGTTTCTTCTCATAATGAAAACAGTGTTAACCAGGTTGAAGGGTAAATTAAAGTTATTTCTTTATCCTGATAATACATTTTGAAATTTTGCACGTCGTTTATATGAACCAAACTTAAAGTCACATTATGTTAAAAGCAGTCGCAACTACGTTGTCACACTTTTATTTTGAAAAGAGGAAACGCAGGACAAGACTTGAGGAAGCGGGTGCCTGCGTGCTAACAGCGCATGTTAGCAACTAAATCAACCAACATAATTTTACCTTTATTTTTCAACGCTACAAGTCGTATTACACTAATGGAGTTTCTTGGGTCGACAGAGAAAATAAACGGTAAGTATACTGATGTTCTGCTCCAGCTCTAATTTAAAGAAGGCTAAGTTAATGTTGGTCAGACACTTAGCGGGGTCCGTCTATTTAAAGGAATCATGACCTATATACGCAGTTAGACTAGTGCCGATGAATTGGAAATCATCTTGTTATGTTCAGATTTCAAATATTATTGTCAAGTATTACATTCCATTGTCCCTAAATCTAAAGGACAGCCGCGTATGCTTCATTACGTTGCAAATTTAAAACTCCAATTAAATATGTTTTCCCAGTAAGTATACCGGTTCATAGGCTTATGGCTTGTAGTTTACCCATAGGAAATTTAAAAAAACAACAACAACAACAACAAAAAGATTTGCCAGTAACGTGTCATTGCTTTGATTAAGTGAATTATTGCCTCTATTATAGTAGTATTGTGGAAGAGCTCATTTAAAAATGGTGTAAATTAAGTTATTGTTGATGAGTTTATCTCTCTGAAGTTTGTTCTCTCTGAATTAAAAGCTCATTGCTGCCCTCCAAAGTCCATCTCTAACATCACACGTTTATATTTCAGACCCAGGCCTGCCTCTTTCATCTCTTCGCCTCCTGGTGCCCCCATTGCAGCTTCTGTCTGCTGCTATGTGGCAGCTGGCAAAGCAGAAAGATGTGATGAATTATGAGAAGCTCCAGGAGTTTGTGCTCATGGTTACAGAGGCAGTGCCAGGACTGATCAACCACAGACAGAGAGCCCAGCTCATTCTGGGTCTAAGAGCAAGGGTGAGCAGAACCTGCAGTTTGCGTTGCATACAGATATGATAATTTAGCTGTTATTAACTAACCTATTAAGTTTGTTCATATTACAGTTGATCCTGGAGCTATGCAAAGGCTCAGCACGAGGTTGTGTTGATACTCAAGTGATCCAGAGCTATTTGGACAAACTCCCAGTAACTTCTGCAAACATAGATGTAAGTACATTTGAAGGGATAACACTTTGAAAACAGATAAAAATTTACTGATGCAATAGGGCCTCTATTAATAACATGAATTCAATCTGTGTCAGTACAGGGACGCAGAGGTGAAAACAACAGAGTCCACATTCATTGCACTTGTTCAGAGCCTACTGAAAGATCCAATTGAGAGAGCATACTTCTTCCAGGTCAGACAGACTTTAATTATTAATTTCTTAGCATAAATAAATGCTAAAATAAACAGATTTCATTGATTTAATTATCTCTTATAGGAGGTGTTCCCAGTGGAATATGGGCAACAATATGATGCAGCGCTGAATGTGTTACTGTGGGAGTTGCTCTCAAAAATGGAAAAACTGCTGCCAGTACCAGACCTTAAACAGGTATTCAGTCAGTCCATCCAGATATTTCAGGTTATTTTGCTTTTACAAAAACATGTGCAGTTTTACCAAGAACTGAAGAACAGCTGTACTGTGATTACAGACTGCAGCCTGGCTCAGCTCTGCACCTTCTGTTTTGGAGGAATGTGTTCAGTCCTCACATGAAGAGCTGAGCTTGATCTTTGAGCACTACAAGAGTTCAGGACTACTGAAAATGCCATGTAAGTAGAACTGAAGTGATTTTTTAAATGACAGAAAATAAGCTGGCAACAGTTTTTATAACTAATAAATCGTTTAACTCAGTTGTTGAGAAACATTCTTTGAGTTAGGGCTGCACACTGATTCCAAATCCCTTTTCTTAAATGGATAACATTTTGATCTCAGTCAGGTCTTCATCAGTTCTTAATATTACCATTTTATTAACACATAAGCTATAGTGTATATATAATATATAAGTTAAATCCTCAGTGTGCAGTCTTTACCGGTGTCATCAGCCTGGTGTCGTTTTATACCTATATGATCATAATTGTAATTTTCAGTTGAATGATCCAACACTCGAGTCTTATAATTATGAGATCGATTTTTGTAACGGTGCCTTTTCTCTTCACAACTGCTGTGATTATTTGTAGTAAATTTAAGTTATTTGGTTGCTTGTTTAGGGCCATAATTTCATAACAGGGACAAGTGTTTACAACTTAGTTCATAATATCAACTTTAAGAAGTTTATTCAAAAGAAAAAACACTGTTATTTACTTGTGGAACAAAAATAAATTTAAGTTCCAAAGAAATGCTTTTATTTTCACACAATATTGATATTCATCTGATGTAACTGAAATTTCAAGAATTTAATAAAAATTGTGAAAATCGTGAATTTCTGAAATAAAATGTAATCAAATCAGTAGATCAGTGTCAATATCCAGCCTTATATACAGTTGTAAATTTAATGTATTTAAATATGCAGTTCAAAGATTCCACCTGAGCTTTAAAAATTGTAATAGATATTTTTTCACAATTTCCTGACATTTTATGGACTAAACTATCAGTTAATCAGTAATTGAAAGTAAATGTTTCATGTTATGTAATGTTTAAGTATCTGTAGGTCCTGGGTCATTGTACAGTGCCTTGAAAGTATAGTTATTGCCAGCATCAGTGGAAACCTTTGACTTCTTATGTCTTTACAGATGGCCCTTCATCCACCATTGGCAGCTGCATCATGTCTGCTTTATCCATTCCTCCCTCGCAAAAGACAAACATCTCAGTTGGACTGGAATCAATCCATAATTATGCTAATGTGCTAAACCCTGTGACTTTTGTTGGGGCGGACCAGTACAGTGTTGTGGCTGTTTACACTGAGGTGGAAGTTGGAGGGTCTGAAGTGGATGAGGAAATAATCGAGTCAGCTGAAGTTCAGGTTCACACAGATTTCTATGAAGAGGAGATTGTAGCTGTAAGTGCAGATAATGCCGGTGGCGAGGAGTCTGCCAGCTTGAGAGCAGAAGAACCAAGTGAAACTGTGGATGTCGCTAAAGCGCTGGAGACTCTGACAAAAACTTTTGCACTAAGGAAGGAGAGCCTCGGTCAAGATGTGTTGACAGGAAAGAGTAATGATTCATCGCTGAATGATGAGTGTGCATCAGGAAATGCTACAGATGAAGGAAAAACAAATGAATTATATGAAACAAGTGACCAAACTGATGATAAAGTAGCAACAACTGAAGAGGTGACGGATGAAGCTGGAGGCACAGAGAGCAATTACAACTCCTCTGGTACAGAGCTGAAGGATGACCACGAATCCCTCTCTGGCCACGAAGAAATAATGGCAGATGTCTCCAGTGAACCTCCTGTTTCTGAAACACAGCAGTCTGCCAGCTCGGCTAACACCCGCAGATCCTCTCGCCTACAAATGAAGACCTCACCTAATTGGCAGGAGATGCATAAATTCAAGAGATCGTCAAAGGACACGACAGAGGAACCAAAAATGTACAAAAAGCATTTATATTATAGTACATATATATAAATAAATAAATGCATCATCTTTTGAGATAGTATTTTTAAAAAGAAAATTACTGTGTAAGATACATCTTCTAGATGCGCTGGGACGCATCTTTAGTGAAATTCCTGGGGTCATTGGGTGTTTGGCACTGATTTATTTTTTTTATTTTTTTTTAAAGGAGCTATTTGTAAGTTTTGCTATCGCTACATAGCCAACATTAGCATCTTTTCTTTTACTGAAGTTCGGATAGCGACTCACTGTAGCCTCCAATCTGTCCTGACAACAGCGTTGCTCGTTGGGCGTATTATAACATCTTGTATTGTAAACGCAACGATGGCTGAAGCTCTTGACAAGAGACAGTCGGCGCCACCTGCTTCCTTCAGGAAACCATGTTCAACAGCAGAGAAAACTTACAAATGGCTCTTTAAGAAGGAAATTTGCTGCACTAAATAATGATTATCACAAAAACACATTAAATTTTGAATAATATTTCCATCATCCATGCAGTCCTCTTGGCAGATGTGAAATTTAACTATACTTTTATTTCACCAGGAGCAAAGCTGATGTATCAGTTGCCCCCTCTGTGATAGCAGTCAAAGGAATCGACAAAGGTAATGTTGACATGAAGAGGAGAAACATCTTGGAGTTTTTAAGCAACATCCACATATTTTACTGACACCTGTGTCTGTATTTTGTTTGCAGGGGGTTCTAATGAAATGACTACCATCATCTTCACCTGCTCACAGTGTCCCTTCCACAGCTCAGATGAAAACAGCCCTCCTCACTTCCACATGCAGACTGTTCGAACAGAAGTGTACAGGACTCCCTCAGAAGCCAAATTTACACCGTCTCCCTCCAGCACTGATGAAATATTTACATCTATTAAACTCTTCCCCAAAGGAAATGCAGAGCAGAGCAAAGCAGATCTGCCTGATGATCAAAGCAAAGTCAACGTTTCTCAGTCACGGGGCAAACAGAAAGCCCTCACATGTGAAACATGCGGTAAGACGTTCACTCGTACGTCAGACGTCAGGAGGCACCAGCTCACTCACACTGGAGAGAGACCTTTTCATTGCTCGCAGTGTGACCGAACGTTCCAGCACTCGTGGGATCTGGCAAAGCATGAGAGCAAACATCGCGGCGTGGCCATCTCTTTCCCCTGCCAGCTGTGTAAATGTTCCTTCGCCAATCTCCGCGCATTAACCGTCCACCACAAGAAGTCTCACTCACAGGAGTGTGGGCCACCGCAGATCTGCTCCATCTGTACCCAGAGTTTTGCAACTTCCTCTGAGCTGCTCGAGCATAAGAAGTCCCACGTCACCAGTAAACGCTACATCTGCCAGAAGTGCGGCGAGGGCTTCGACTCCCTCCTTGCGCGCTCCCAGCACCGGCAGATACATCGAGTGAAGCCTCAGTTTAAGTGTCCGCAATGTGAGAAGACATTCACTCGAAGGTCTGATGTAAAGAGGCATCTGTCCACTCACACTGGGGAGCGTCCTTACCACTGTAACCAGTGCAACAAACAGTTCTCACTCCACTTCATGCTCATGAAACACCTCCGTGTTCACACAGGCGAGCGGCCTTTCCAGTGCTCCCACTGCCCAAAGAGGTTCACGCTGGTGCCTGTGTTGGCCAGACATGAGAGGATGCACACTGGGGAGAAACCTTTCCTCTGCTCCCAGTGTGGGAAGGGTTTTTTGTCTCAGGGAGAGCTTTCAAAACACCACACGTCACATGTGGACGACAGACCCTACTCCTGCCCTCAGTGTGGCAAGTGTTTCAAGAGCAAGAAAACCCAGCAGGAACATATCATCACCCACATGGGAGCCCGCCCGTACCCCTGCACCTACTGCGGGAAGGGCTTCACCAAACCGCACGCACTGACCAGACACAACCTCATTCACACAGGAGAGAGGCCATTCCCCTGCACACACTGTGAGAAGTCGTTTCTCACCCTCACCGAGGCCCAGCAGCACCAGCGAATTCACACGGGGGAGAGGCCATACGCCTGCAATGTCTGTGAACTCAAATTCAGGAGTTCGTCTGAGCTGGCGCGACACAAACGCAGTCACTCAGGACAGAAGCCACAGAAGCCGTACTGTGAGCAGTGCATGAAAACATTCACATCTAAGGCAAAGCTGCAGAAACACATGGAGACACACAGAGAGGAGGGAGAAGCTGCACAGTCTGTCGACTCCATACAGCCTAAGGAATCAAATATCTGAAAAAACAATAGAGACTAATTCAGTGGTTTAATTAGTGGAATCGTCAAAAAGAATATTTCAGAATAAATAATAAAGTTAGTGGACAAGGAGAGTTTGGTACTATTGCATCCTTCAACCTTTTGAGGAATTTAAGTTAAATTTACACTTATCATTTTGACATATCAAAGTTTGCTTTGAAATTTGCAACAGGGAAATTACAATTATGTTTAGAATAGTTTGTTTTAACTGGAAACCTCAAGTGAACTAAATTAATTAAATTGATTTTTCACTCCAGATACTGTCCGTTTCTTTCTGTGTTGTCACTGCAATGTCAGTGACGTACAGACAGTGTCAGGTTTAAATCCAAACAGAGATTCAAGCCACACTGCTTCTTTTAAAGTAAAAAATATATATTTTTTAAATGTATTATCATGGCTGCATAATTGAAAACAAGATACACTCAGACAAGTGGATCCTGTAGGCACATGCATCAGTTGCTTGGTCCCTCATTGCTCCTAAAATCACTCAGTGCATGAACACTGTGTCGTGGATAATAGTACGAAAATATACACATAATGTGAAACTGTTCACATTCAGCACAGGTAGAAAAATTCTTAGAGAAAAAAACAATAATTGAAGAAGATACATTGCATTCAGCTGACAACTCCAAAAGTTTCACATTGTAATCAAGAACTCATAGATGTTAAAGGCCACTGGTGGCAGGGAATAAGTTCAAGGTGTATATGATAAAACTGAAATCTGTATAATATAATCCAGTGCCATGTAAGAAATGCTTTTTTTTTCTTATTCTTTGCTGAGAACAGTGTGATTCGGTAGTCCCGCATTTCCTTATACTTAAAGGCAGCGTCTCATGAGTGGGCCACAAGATGAATAACAAGGACTGGAAAGCAGAGAAAACACTTGATGCTGAACAAAGTTTTCAAATGTTCAAATTCTGCTTTTATTGTGTAGACCACTGGAAACATCACCTCCACATGTATACCCGCAAAAATGGAAAGTGGTTTCCCCACAACTCTATTTCTTGCTGCTGTATTTCTGACGAGCTCTTATAGGAGGTGTCTTTGAATGATGTTTCCTTCATTTCTTTCCGGAGTGCACATAAAACTGAATGACTGTGTGAGCTGACAGTTACAGAGCAAAGATTAACTATAAACATCATAAACACAACCTCATTTCCTCTACAGACCTCCAGGTCTGTCTGTGGTAAAGTCTCTCTTCTCTTCTCCCTGATCACTGTTGTATCCCTCAAATATTTTTTCTGCATCCCAAACAGTCAGAATTTATGGTGTAAAGCTGCAGGATGAGACTAGATTGCAACTCTGCACACACTTACTCATCCCCCACCAATCTATCTGGGTATTTCCCTCTCTGCTATCATGTCACTTATGGCTGTCCTTATAGAAAGGGGCCATTTGAACGTGTTTAATTAACCAAGAGGCTTTAATTAGCTCTGATTTGGTGGTGGTGGTGGTGGAAGGGAAGCCGATGCCAAGCAGGAATCACCAGGATAAACCTGGCAGCATTGTTTAACAGGGGACCCACAAAATGCCATCTACAGGGGGTTTTCAGTGGTTTTAAATTGGTTTTCTATTTCTAGCGTGGTTTATGTCTCTAAATATTTTTACCTGTTACCTGTTTTACATAGTTCGTACATCTTTAATAAAGGGCTATACGTTAGGAGTATAAGAGAGCTATTTCTGGGTTATTTAAAAAGACACAGACATAGTGTACTGCTGTTGGATGGAAAAAGATGAGCAAAAAGTGTATTTCATAGCCTGGCAATCCAAAAGTTGTTATTATATTATTATTAAACCATTTATAAGGGGTGCTTCATTACAAAATGATACATGGTACATGTTGATGAAAAATACTTCATGTCAATTTAAATTTGTTTGACCTTTTACTTCATCTAAATGCACTAATTAATTCTTTTGTGGCACTAGTCTGCACTGCAGACTAAGCTCTTGACCTGATTATGTGATTTTATGTACTACAAAATTTGTTTATTGCATGTTTTTGTAATTTATTTTCACATCCAACTGTAATCCTATAAGCATTGGTTTCAAACTGTTATATCCTTGACTGACAATGATCTACCAAAAATGCATACACTGCATAGAAAATTAGATTTTTTCCCCATCTTTTATTCCACAAATTGACCAAAGTCGAACTCAAAAAGAAGTCTCCTCCACACCGAGAGAGGGTGTGCATGAATGGTCTCTCAGTCCATCCCACTGCCATCGTCTCTCGCCTTGACCAGAGCGAGGGGCAGCAGTGAGCGAGCAGATGTCGGGATGTGACTATCAGCGGAGGAATTTTGAGAGCTGGTGACCATGCAGGTGGAAAGAACACCCGAAATAAACAGACAAATAGGGTGGAAACAAGGGGGGCTGTGGATGCAGATAACAGCACGAAGCAATACCCATCAGCAAGATTTACAGTCCAGTCGCCGTTGGTTGTGTTGGTGGTGGATTAATAACCAGTCATAAAGAGGTGGGAGGGAGATTGTGTGTTGCAGGAGGACGAGAGTGAAGGCATTGATAGAGGAAAGAAGAGAGGGGGAGTGTGTAAAAGAGAGAGAGGGGAGTAGATAAAGCCGGAGCCAGGATCATGAGCTCTGCACTACCCTACGACTCGTTGTCAGCCCGGCCGAGTCCTAGACGAGCTTTGGACAGGGAGCGCGAGCAGCTAGCTGTGCGAAGACTGTCCTCTCCACGGGCTCTCGACCTGCTAACTCCTCCTCCTCTTCCTCGTCGACTCTCTGCCATCCCTGGTTACCTGCTATCACCATACCAAGAGCAAGAGGAGCAGCTCCACCAGCAGCACCAGCGACTATCCTTGTCTGTGTGCTCAGAGGCCTCCCTGGCGCCCCCTGCACCTCCACCTGTGGGTGCTGCCCCACCCTGCTGCCGCCCAGTGGGAGTCATGCACCTCCTGCGCCTGGGTCTCCTGGCTTTCAGCTGCCTCTTCTGGGCAGCCGGTTTGGCCCTCTTCACCCTGGGTGTGTGGGCTCAGATATCACTGGCGGACTACATGCTGTTGTCTGCCAATCGTTACCCCAACGCACCACTCATCCTTCTCTCCACAGGTGCAGCCGTCACCGCCTGGGGCTTCTTAGGTTGTCTGGGGGTGGCTGCAAACCTGCCATGTGTGCTAAGAGCTTATGGGTTCTTTCAACTTGCTGCACTTATAGCTGGTTTGGCAGCTGGACTTTCAGGCCTCTTCTACCGTGAAGATATTGCTGGAGGATTTCGCAGTGGCTTACAGCGAGCGGTGGCCGGCTACACAGAAGATGAAGGCCGTGCCGACGCTCTAGACAGCCTGCAGAGGGCCCTG
The DNA here is from genome assembly GCF_002260705.1 of Seriola dumerili. Taxonomy (NCBI): domain Eukaryota; kingdom Metazoa; phylum Chordata; class Actinopteri; order Carangiformes; family Carangidae; genus Seriola; species Seriola dumerili. The sequence continues at coordinate 5,498,371 of NW_019174393.1, forward strand.
GAGTGTTGTGGAGCTGAGGGCTGGCGAGACTGGCTCACTTCAGATTGGGCTATCCAACATATGACCTTCCTTCCTACTGAGAACGGTACCTCTGTGTCCCTGCCGGACAGCTGCTGTGTGAGGCGCAAGGGTTGCAAGAATCGACCTCTTCTGTCAGAGGATAGCGAAGGAGTAGTTGCTGCAGGGATCCATCCACACGGCTGCTTCCGCAAAGTGTTCAGCTTGGTCAACGACAACGTCTTCCACATTGCTGCCACTGTGTTGGGATTAGCCTTTACCCAGATCGGAGGCATTGCCCTGGCTTGTCTGCTGGCCAACAAACTAGCACCGAGACAACATCGCCGTGTAGTGGCACATTAATGGTCAATTATAAACCAAGGATTGACCAATTTGTAGATGGTTAGGATTAGTAATGAACAATGCCCTCAAAGAGTAATAGAGTTGCGAAGTTGGGGGAGTTTTTGGGGCATCCAGGGTTCTGCAAGTTGAGGTCTGACAGTGTTTACTGACTGTCAGTCAGTTGTCAGTTGGTGCACTCCCAAGGCTTGGATGGTGCATGAAACTCTCAGTTAAATTATCAACCCAACAACCACTTTAGAAATGATCTGGTATCTCATAGGTGAAAGTCCATGTAAATACAAAATTGATGATGGTGGTCAACTGCAACATTTTGGTAAGAAACATCAAATTACTGAGCTTTAAATTCTGTTGCGTGCATCAATATTGGAGAGCTGAAGCTTTGTAGAAACTTGATAATACATTTAAGATCTTAAATCATGATGATATCAAACTGATAGAAAAAACAATGATAGAAAAACAATGTCTCAGAAACTAAGTTTACGTGATTAAAACTGATGGTCATAGCATGAACAAATGTTATTGTTAAATTATCCACAAGATTCCTTTGTTTCTACATAGAGGAACCTTAAGGATATCATTAAAAGAAAATGGGAATTTAGTAGTGAAACACCTCAGAAACCAGAAACTCCTCACACGTTGCAACTCTTTGACACTCATTGTTTGCCTGACTCTCTTTTCTGTGCAATTTAAAAAATATATACTTATTTGATTCAGTGTTAGGGTAGAAGTAAATCTTCTGCCCATTTGATGCAGTAATACCTCCAAACAAGAGACAGTCTGTGATCACATATAAGTGGGGCCAGATTGGGTAGTTGGTAGTACGGAATGACGCTTTTCTGCCTTTTTTGCTGGATGATTTCGTTTCAGAAATGTTTAAACAATGGCATGACTTGATATACTTCACTATGTAGAATGTAATTACATATCAGAAACGATTATTTAGAGTTGATCTGCTTTCATATTGGATTTTTCCGCAAGTTACCTCACGTAGTAGATTTCACCACTGAATGCACAGGAATGTTCACCAGCAGTTTTCCACTTGAGATGATTTAGTCTGGCTGTGTTCAGCAGATGTTCATATATACATCTTTTAGTTTTTCCATCACAAAGACTACACTGTGTTAGAATGGTGCTTTAGGAAATAGCTTAATACTGTCTGTGATATTTTGTGCCACTTATACTGGACACCTGACAAGCTGTTATAATGTTTACTGTGCTTGGGGGAGAGATTTGGTGACATTATATGAACGCTTTAGTTTCAGTTTCTTTCAGATGTCACTGTGTCGCTAGAGTTTGTATGTTCTGAAGCACAAGTTTATCTTACAATGTTGAATTTTGTTATCAACACTTCTTCTGAAATGCTTGGTTGCATTGGCATGACCCAGATGTTGTGCAGCCCTCTACCAGCATGAAACAGTCGGTAGAACTCTGGACCAGATTTGCAATTTTTTTCAAACTATCATCAACTTAAAACAATATTTTGAGAGTATGTTTGTTCAATTTTCTATTGAGAGTTAAATGAAAAGATTATTTTCATGTCTGTATGCTAAATAAAAGGAGAACCAGCTAGCTTAGCTTAGCCAGAGATACAGCTAGGCTGGCTAGTTGATACTAGCTTCAGATCTTGCCTTTTTTAAATTCATTTAAAGGTGTTAGTTGGTTGAATTTTGGACAGAGCCTTGCTAGCTGTTCCCCTCTGTTTTCAGAGTGTATGCTACGCAAAGCTAACAATCTACTGGCTGTAGCTTCACATTTAGCATACAAACAAGAGAGTGGTATCAATCTTTTCATCTACCTCTTGTCAAAAAGGCAATTAAGTATATATCCCAAAATGTTAAACTATTCCTTTGATTTGTTCTTCTCTGAACTGGTTATAATGTGTGTTTTAAGATTAGCTACAATATGCAGTAGTCTCCTTTCTCCCTTCCTTATCATCTCACCTTTCCTTTTCAGGATAGGCCTTTTTATTGCTCTTGTAACAATGTATCCCACATTCAATAATGTATAATCCATTCTAATAATTACCAACAGTGCAAACAAGCATGACTGAAACAGTAAACTATAAAAATAAACAAAAATCTTTGCCTGATTACAGGATATGATATTGATTCAACACTGGGAATGGCAATGTCAAGGTCTGCTGCCCTTGAATATATTAAATATATTATGGCAACAGCACTCTTGTAATGTAATGGTGATGCAATGTTATAGGTACAATACAAAACAAAACAATATGCAGCACAGCAAAGTAAAGGCATATCTGAAGTGTATATGTATATAATAAATGTGTGAATTGCTGAATCCTTGTTAAGAGCACTTTTTAATGTGAGATTTCTTTCCTCTTTATGGTGGAAATAACTTGACAGGTGGTAGGTGTGACGCTTCCATTTGCATTTTAAAGACCTTAGAAGTATTTTCTAGGTATTTATTTTATGAGAAAGGCCATGGTGGAAGTGTGCCAGAGTGGTAAATTCTCAGTGCTTGGAGTGGTCGATCCTCACATGAGACCTCTGGCGGGGCAGTTCTGAATTATTGCTATCTGAGTGACATCTCATTTCTACCACCTGAGACAACGGTGATTAGATCTGCCCTTGAAGGGAGACAACAGATACAGACGCACTGCTGTGCATGATGAAACACAACAGCCTGACACAGCATTGATTAGTTTATGGAGCAGAAAATCATTAACTATATCCCCTGCTAGAACTGGATAACATGAAGGGGTTTTTCATACATTTATCACAAAATTTGCCTTAAAACCTGCGTACATCAATGCTCAGAGACAGATATGCTTTGGGCTATGGCCTCTAAACAATGACTACCATTTTCATGACCTAATTATGGTATTGATTAGCCTACATTATGCTCTAACAAGGCTTGCGGATGCTTTCTGTCTGATTACACTGTCCTTGTGTAACCTATTTTGCTTGAGGTTGCCACAACGCCACTGGTTTCACATACAAAAGATGAGCTCTGAGATTACATACAAGCAACACCTGAACTCAAGGAAACTACATGGGCTTTTTTTCTCACAATACTTCTGACAATGATTTTAGGTTTGGCTCAGTGAATGTTCACTGTTTATGTCTGATAAAAGAAAAATTATTACCAGAAATAACACAAAATGGCTGCAAAGTGGTGGAGATTAGATTCACGATGAGTTATCTACTGCCCCAAAACACCAACAGGAGAAGAAGAAAAGTGAAAAGAATATGCAACAACTTGATTAGAGATATTAAGCACCACAACATTAATTCAGTTAAGGATTTTACATTTGCGGTATAGCCCACATTACACAGTCAAATATATATAGCTTTAAAAAACACACCTAATTCATAAATCATTCAGTCAGTGTGTAGAATAATATAAAATCCTTAAATGTATATTAAATTTCATAATTAAATGAAACTATCTTCACAGTTGTCAAGTTATATTTTTTTCTAAACTGGCTGCATCAGAATATATTCAGAGTTGTGTGAAATGTGAATGTGCTGTATATTGTTTATTATTTATTATACCTGAACTTTTCAGATTTTGAAGCTGCTAAAATAAATATGGCTTTAAGTCCTTGACACAAATGGGTGTGTCCCTAAACCCTCTGCAAGCCTCCTGAATCTGATAACAATACGGATGCCATTCATTTGCCTTTGGTTTTTTTCTTTTTTTTTCCTGGCTTTCAGCACTTTGAGGAATTCAGAAATCCACCCCGTTGGCAACTGTCTGGATGAATGTCTCAGATCTTGGAAATTTCGCTTGGATAGGTCGAAATTTCGCTTGTTTGTCTATTTTATTCAGGTAGGCTGCATGTTATCACGAGCCTAAAGTAAAGAAAATGTTTAAAACATGAGTGAAATGGGCACTTTTATTGTTGAGGACTGTGTGGGACTCCGGGCTTTATCTGTACTCTCCGCCTCTTTAAGTCTGCCCTACATCTGACTCATTTCGGTCCTTTGCAGTTTGCACAGCAGTCTGTGCTCTGCCCCATATTTTATTTGGCAATTCTCACCACCGCCGCTGCGTAAAAGTCCCTGCGCTGCGCTTGGAAATGTAGTTCTTTTTGCGCACGACGAGGTCTCCAAAATGGACCTAAAATCCGAACTCCTCAAATCCATCTGGTACGCGTTCACATCGCTGGACGTGGAGAAGTGTGGGAAAGTCTCCAAATCGCAGTTAAAGGTAAGAGGGAATAATGTTATTTTAAGATCAGGAAACTGAGACCGAGGGCCGTCCACTGGCCAGCACAGAAGCAAACTCTCAACAGTGTATTTGTGCGACTTTTTGCCTCAAACAAACCAGAACTCACCAGTCTCTATAGTTATCTTTATATGTCGTAAAATAGGCTTCTATATGTGAATCAACGTTGTAATCGGGTAAACAGTAGCTCAAGCCCTGCAAGCTCTGATAGAAGTTCAAATATTTGAAAAAGCTTCCAGTTTTTCTTCCAACAGACACGTAACCTGTTCAGATTGGAGCTAAGGTGTGAGTGTGTGATCCAGCTTCAAGCTCAAAGTCCAGCTTTCCCCCCCGTGACCCAGAGACTTTAACAGAGACAAAACATCACCACTGTCAGGGCTTTAAATGAAACAATAAGACAGACACAACAAGAAGCAGAGACCTTCTATTGCCATCTCTCCCCCTCAGTGAGTGTTATTTTTGTCTGTCATGTTGCTTTCTGTCCCGTTCCTACATGCCTGGCTGAGCCCCCACAGCAGAGAAGAATCCAGGGAACTGGCAGAAAGCTGTCCTGACATGCTTAGTCACTAAGGACCAGCTGTCTGTACTTGTGTGTGTGTGTGTGTGGATATATGAAGAAATATGGAGTGCACAGAAGACTTAGACTATAGCGCTGACCTTTTACCATTTTAAGTGAGATCATACCATCTATATATAACTACTTTATGTCTATGTTTCTTCTTCAGGTGCTTTCCCACAACCTGTACACAGTGCTGCACATCCCACACGACCCCGTGGCTCTGGAGGAGCACTTCCAGGACGACGATGATGGGCCGGTGTCTAATCATGGCTACATGCCCTACCTCAACAAATACATACTGGATAAGGTACAGTGACTGTTAAAATCACCTGTGGGGGCACCTTTTATTTCTAGTTTATTTCTTTGTGTATTGTAAATTAGGAGCAGTAAATGGCGCATAAACTCATCACCCAATGACAAATATCACCTCCATGTTCAGAAAACTACAAAGTTCAAAATGTACAAAACCTACTGAATGCACTGACCTTCTTGTAGAATAAAAAGCTTGTAGAATATATGATACAAAGCCAATAGAAATGGTCATAAAAAACACAACCGAATCAACCAAAGGACAGCCAACAACTACCAGCTGTCTGTTTATTTAAAACGTTTATCTGGAATTAACTTAACGTTACATACCTCGACATGCTTTCTCACGTTGGACGGTGAATTTTTTGTAGGCAAGCGATGGAGTTCGCTTGTGGCAACCACAACAAAGATTTAAAATGAAAGGAATCTGTCTTTATATCTAAACGTTCAAAACGCGGAATTAAGATAAGGCCAGGACGCTCTGGTGAAGAATCTTCTGCCTCATCTTTATCTGACGCAGCTGCCTTTAGGCCACCGCCAAGTTCAAACTGAGCTGTTCAAAAATACAGCAGCACAACATGAGTTGGCTGTGATTGTTTTTTCTCCTGTGATGAACAGAGTATATGTGTCTGTCACATTTTAGAAAATTAAATGAAATTCATTCTGCTGACTGAAAGCTACTTCGAAGTAACGAGTACGTCACAGAAATGTAGTGAAGTCAAAAGTCAAATATTTGTTTTTATTATGTACGGTGGAGTAAAAGTAATAAAAAAAATAATAATACTCAAGTAAAGTACAGGTACTCTGAAAATGTGCAGCACCCAAGTAGATGTACTTCTTTCTGTCCACTCCTGCTTACAGTTTATCTATAGCTTTATTGGGTTGTTCTTACCAGGAACATTTGGAAATTTAGTTCTACAAATGTTTCTCAGAAGCTGAGCTGCTTGTTGGGGATGAAGTAATCTCAGTTGTTATAGTGAATAAAAACAGTGAGTGGAGCAATTTTCCAAGAATCAGGGTTTTGTTTCGGGAGAAATTAATAATCTCTGTGGTCGATTGACCTATTACACCCACAAACTCTATTAAAGTATCAGTCGTTGCGGGTCTTTTTCTGTCTTTTCAGGTCAAAGAGGGGATGTTCGACAAGGAGAAGTTTGACGATCTGTGCTGGATGATGACCATGAAGAAGAACTTCAAGGGGGTACCACAGGGGGCGCTGCTATCAGAGAGAAACTGTTTCAAGCTCTTCTGTTTATTCAACCTCCTGTCTGAGGACCGCTACCCGCTGGTGATGATAGCAGAGGAGGTAAATGCTGAGAGAGGAGAGTTTTAGCATGTTAAATGGGAATTTAACGTGCCGAATTGTGCCAGCACTCAATGTCAGGATCGACATTATTTGAAGGATTTCAGTTGGACCTGATTGACTGAGGGGTCGGCTAAGAAGACTCAAGTCCATGATCATTCAGACAAACCGTGCATCAAGAGAGAAGGCTCGCAAATCCATATAAAACATGACATAAGTGCTAACGTTTCTTCCTCAACATTGAGTAGACCAATAAAGACAGACAAAGGAACAAATCACACAGGAAATCAAGGCAACACTGCGGGTTTTAATGCAGCTGCATTGGTCACTTTCACTATGGTCAGTTGATTGCTAGAAAGACACATTAAGTTTCACACAAACTCAGCTTGTGTCCGAACAAAGTCAGACCACTACATTTTTTCACAGCAGTGCAAGTAAGTCAGTTAATGAGGCTCTTCCTTCCTGCGCTTCCTCCATAATGCTTTTGGTTTCCTGTCGACAGAGACCAAAATAAACTGCTTTTGTACCATCAGCACAGTAGCCTTCCTCTGTAAAGGTGTATTACAGAAATATACTTATACAAAATGTAAAGTCGCTATCTGTATCAGCTGATGTCCCTGTAGCTCTGGTGTAAATATTAATACTTAAAATATTCTGAATGGTTTTAGGTGGAATATCTCCTCAAGAAAATCTCCACAGCCATGAGTGAGGAGTGGGATGGGAAGCCCTTGGAGGACTTAATATCCCAGGATGCCACATTGCAGGAGGAAGGTATGTCTGTATGGACATTCCTGGATCACATGACTGCAGGCCAGCTGCTGAGGGTCACCAGTGCCGAGGCCTTCAGTCTGGCTTTGGACGAGGTCTTTCTGGAGATGTACCACAATGTCCTGAAGAGGGTGAGTGTGTGTGTGTTTACTCCTCCCCCTTTTTTACATTTTTTTTATAAGCCAGTTCATTTGCCCCTTTTGTTATTTTCATCCTGACCACTGCTTTCAGGGTTATATGTGGAAAAAGGGGCACGTTCGTAGGAACTGGACGGAGCGCTGGTTTGTACTGAAGCCCTTCTCCATGGCGTACTACGTCAGCGAGGACCTGAAAGACAAGAGAGGAGAGATCCATCTGGATAAAAGCTGTGTCATAGAGGTTGGTGAGGAAAGGAAAAACTCTGTGGGTTAGACGTGTTCACCTCCTCACCATTAACTAACCATCAACTAAACCGACTTACTGAGTCCGAGTGTCTCTTCTCTCTGCTGTAGCCTCTTCCGGACAGGGAGGGGAAGCGATGTATGTTCTGTGTGAAAACCCACAATAAAACCTATGAGATGAGCGCGTCTGACCAGAGACAGAAGGTGGAGTGGACTCAAGGTGTGTTGGTGTGTACAAGTAGAAACACAAGGAAGAAATCCTAAATTAACGACACCGATTTATAATGTGTGTCGTCTCTGCCATAAACCGAGTATTTTAAGTATTTTTTCTCCTTTCTGTCTTCATCTGTTCATCTACTGATGAAGAAAGTTCTGTGAAGTCTGTCTTCATTGTCTGTGCAGCTCCAATAACTAGTCAAATACTGAGTTCGTTGATTTAATTTCATTGGCGACTATTTTAATAATTGATGTGTTCAATGTTTCAAGCAAAAATGACAAACATTTGTTGGTTCCAGCTTCTCAAACAGGAGGATTTGGAGCTTTGTTTGTATCGCGTATGATAGTAAATTAAATATTGTTTTGGTTTAAGAGTGTAACTTGGATAAAACAAGAAATTTAAGGACTTTTGGAATCACTTTTGGAAATCGTGGATGTTTCCCACTATTTCTTCACAGACTGAACAAGTGAACAATTTATCGAGAAAGTAATCGATAATGAAAATGATCATTAGATGCAGCCTTTACGTTAATATGTGAATATGTTTCTCAACCTGGAATTAGGTGGAAGATTTCACACGACACGCAATATATCAGAAAAATCAGTTAGCTACAAAGGAAACATTATCTTGACACGCAACCTTATCATGTGACACAGAGACGTTTCAGAGTCATCTCGCTTTGTGCATTATAACAATGTTAAAGGTCAGGAAGTACTTTTCTCATGCAATCACTTGCTCATTCTCTTTTTTAGAATTTACATTAAGATCTCTATGTGTGTGTGTGTGTGTGCGTGTGTGTGTGTGTGCGTGTGTGTGTGTGTGTGTGTGTGTGTGTGTGTGTGTGTGTGCGCGTGTGTGTGTGTGTGTGTTACCTCTCCAGCCATTCAGACAGCGCTCCGTCTCCAGGGCGAGGGCAAGTCCTCCCTTCACCACGAACTGAAACTGAAGAGACGGGTTCAGCGGGAACACAGCCAACGGGAGCGCAGCCGGAGCGCCCGCAGCAGCTGCAGCAGCCAATCAGACGACTCGAATATCCAAGAGCTGGAGAAGATGGAGAAAGAGAAAGACAGGCAGGATCTCGAGATTGAGAGCATCATCCAGGTAAGAGAGGGGACGGGATCAGCGGAGGGACAATTGTGTGATCACAACATCAGGCTCACTTTTAAACCTTGCTGGCAGTAATGACACAATAATAAAATATGTTGTAGTGTTGAATAGCATATATTTGTGTTTTTCAGCATGCACGGGAGTTGGAAACTAGACGAAGGGAGGCAGAGGAGAGAGAGAGGAGGAAACAGAGGGAGGTGCAGATGGAGCTGGAGAGACAGCTGAAAGAGGCTGAGATGGTGAGAAAAAGTTTGCCAGATGACAACATTTATTTACAATTCTTCTGAAATGGGATTTAGAGTCCATCCCATTGGCTTCGATCTCTGAAGACAGCATGAACACGTTGGCATTATAAAAGTCAGATTTAACCTTTAGTGATGTTTAGTGGTGGAGAAATGGTTACGACATTCCTGGAAAAGGTGATTCAGGAATAGGTCAGTTCTTTCCACTTAACTGGTGCTGGTGTGTGTGTGTGTGTGTGTGCGTGTGCGTGTGTGTGTGTGTGTGTGTGTGTGTGAGTTGGCCTCTTCACGCCCAGTTGAGAGACAGCATGCAGGCAGAGATGCAGGAGAAGGAAAGGGAGGCTGAGCAGCAGAAGAAGAGGATTCAGGAGTTGGAGCTGACGCAGCGGAAACTGGAGGCTGCTCTCAACATGGAGATCCAGGCTCGGCTGGAGGAGGAGAGAGCCAGACAGGAGCTGCAGAGGTCAGAGACAAACACACCCAGTGTATTCCCCACTGTGCTCTAAACCGGGGGTTATTCAGTGTCTGCCCCTGTGGGCCTCCTCTCAGACAAAACTGAGACAACTGTGCACAAGAATATTAAAGGAGGACTTACTGTTGTTTGCCTTACTTGTATTAGGGGATAATAATGCTCTGAGATTTCGAACTACAGTTCCCATAATGCTCTGGGGGCAGTGGTTCCCAACCTCTTTCCAGCTCATGGTCCACTTGAAAATTTTAATGATAACGATCAAAGATTCAGGACTGAACTGAAAGCAGAGGAATCTCAATTTTTATTTTTTTTTGTCATTTGACTCTTTACTTTTAACTCTTCCAATTCCTAACCAGCCCCCCAGGGTGATAGTCCAGTTTTTTCCACAGATGCACACAATCAGACTGAGATAGCAAATAAGTACACAATGTCGTCTGGATGATGAGAACATACAGTTCATTTTTTTTATCACAGTGATAAGTCTTAATACGAGAAAAAAACACAATGACAGTTTCCAAAGATCATTTCATTTACATTATTCATATATATAATTACACCTTTTACCAAATTGTACTGTTCTGCAAATGATTTGTCGGCCCACTTGGAATAGCTTTGCGACCCACCAGTGGGCCCCGGCCCAAAGGTTGGGAACCATTGCTCTGAGGGATATAAACAGGATGTATATCCTATGGATATGTTATCTTTGAGCTACAACTTCCTATATTTGCTTACCGACAACTATCAGTGTTTTACTTTGAAACTAAGGAAAGCTTAAAAACGTTAAGCTTAAAAAAGTTCTGCAGCTATAAGGAGTGTCTTATATTTTCTACAATTTCTCTGTGGATTTATGGATGTTTATTTGCAATGGAAATTGAAGATAATGACATCCTCTGGATCTAAAAATGTGTGTATCATGTCTGTGTGTTTGAGGCAGATTGTGGCAGTCTGTCACTGAGGGTTCTGAAGTATCTTAATTGCCTCAATTAACTCTGTGTCACAGCTGCTGCTGCAGCTGCTAACTACAGTAACTAACTTCCCATTGTTCATTGTTTCTAGAACACCAGGATGCACATGTCCTGGTGGCCTCGCACAGTATCTTTGCCTCATGTCTGTAAACCTCTGCTCTGAACCAAACCAAACTGCAGACACATTTTCAGTTACTTTAGTTCTGCTCTTTCCTCTTTTCTCCAGGTTGCTGCAGGCTGAAGAGGAGAAAAAGAAGCAGTGTCAGCTCCTGCAGGAGCAGCAGAGGGCCTTGCAGAGCCTCAGCACCATAAAGGAGGCCTCAGACGGCAGTATAGACGAGGAAGCCCCCTCAGCCCTCCACTCTGCCTCTCAGGAGCTCCAGGACCTGCGGGCATCTCGCCAGAGAAGCCACCAGCACCTGGAGGTGAATAAGAGGCAGTGTGTTTGGATCAGTTCAGTGTGTGTAATATCAGAAAAACACTCACAAGCAGCTGCTACTTTTATCCTCTCACTCCAGGAGGTTCAGGAGAAGCTGAGGAACGCCAGTCAACATGTGCGGCACTGGAACGTCCAGCTGAACCGCCTGATGACGCCCATCACTCCTGGAGGTGCAGTATGCTCTAAAACACCACATCTTTAAAAATTCCTGGGCTTGGACCTGCTCCAGGACGAATAACTTCTGTCTTGGACTAACTCCTAAAATAGGACATTAACATAACCTCCTTGGGGAAAAAGTTATATTGCTGTTACGAAGCCTGACTTTGAGTCAACTGGAAATTTTCTTCTTTTTTTGCAGAGCGCTTGGAACATCGCCTATTATCAAAACAAATGTGTCCCAAAAAGGAAGGAGCGCTGGCAAGTAACGAGTTCATCTCTAAATTCAAGATACGAGCCCATGAGAACAGCCAGACTCCGGAGGAGAACCAGAGGCTGGAGGAGCAGATGGAGGCCGCTCACCTCTCAGACAGATCAGATGAACCACAGGGAAAACCCAACGGACAAATGTGATAAACCATGATGACGGTTAAGGGAACAAGTTTTCTAATGTACAAGTTCAATAATGATGAAAGAAATTCTTCATTTGTGCGAGATTGAGAGTGGAGAGTGGAAGGAAAACATTATTCACAATAATACATAGAAAACCTTCAAAAAGCTTTGTATTATATTTATATTCAGAGTTGCACACTAAGATGGAGAACAATGCAGGATTAAATGAAAACACATTTGACTAAGATCAACAGAGATTTACAGTTTTGTACAAATAAAGTTTCTTGGTGAATAATAAAATTTCATTTTGTGATATTTGTCATTTCCCTGGTCAAACCATTTGATTCACTAAAACCTCTCTCTCTACAACTATGTCTGTTAATATTAGACTTGTGCTTCAAGTTCTCTGCCGTAATCTGATGATTGAAACCACAGGAAGTTGTGTACGTAATAAATGTGTCGTAAAAAGTTTAAAAGTGCAGATGAATACAACATTGCAGAAGAGTAAGGTCTTCACCCTTTTTTTTAGTTGTCTTGTTATTTGACATACAAAACAAGGTTGATGACAAAATACTGAGCACAAATAATAAACTAGCTGGCAAATGCATCAGCTGACGTTAGCTCATCACAGACATATTATCAGGATGTATGTAGCAGATAAGTTACTAGTAATTGCACAACAGAAATATAAAAGATATCAAGGTTTCCACTTGAGCTGCTCGGTACATATCCTGGTTTAAGGGATCCTTATCGCAGATGTTTGTTTATGATTTATATTTATTTAAAAAACAAAACAAAAAAAACAAACAAAAAAACAGATAAGACTTCACTGATACCAAGAAGGGAAATTTTAAAAGGGAAATATTGTTATTATTATCATTATTATTATTATTATTATTATTATTATTATTATTATTATTATTATTATTATTATTATTATCAACAATGAGCTAATGGACACATGAATTTCCCCTAGGCTATAAATTAAGTATCTATCTATCTATCTATCTATCTATCTATCTATCTATCTATCTATCTATCTATCTATCTATCTATCGATCAATCTATCTATCTATCTATCGATCTAGCTATCTAGCTATCTGTATAGCTATCAATAAAATAATGACACATTCTGACCTGAAGGTGGCGCTGAAGCAAATAAGCAGAAAAATGACCCGGAAAGAAAACAAAATAACTCCCTACTTCAAACATCATGGCGGCGTCCTGCACTGTGTCATGCAGGTGGTAGAGAGACTGTCTGCTGTGTTTTTATCTAATTAATCGCAGTTTATCCGGTCGTATTATGGGTTTGTTTTAACCTGTGCAGACATCATTAGGTGACGAGTGAGGAGTACACCATGTTGGCCTCAGTTGCTGTCAGCATGACGGCAGCCTCCAGAGGGAAGGTCAGGTCTCTGGTCTCTCTGAGCCGGAGACTGTCCAGCAGCCAGCGCGGCTCCCCGGATACAGCTCACCATCCTCCGGCTGAAACCTCGGCTCTTCTCCGGGACAGCGAGCCGGCCGCGGAGGAGGAACGGCGCTGGAGACGCCGAAAGGACCCCAGCGAGCGCTCCGTGTTCCTCTTCCCCGGGCAGGGCAGCCAGTTTGTGGGCATGTGTAGAGGACTTTTAAAGTACCCTAATGTCAAAGACATGTTCAGGGTCGCCCAGAAGATCCTCGGGTACGACCTGCTGTCTCTGTGCCTGGAGGGCCCCGAGGAGGAGCTGATGAAGACGGTCCACTGTCAGCCGGCGGTGTTTGTCACCTCACTGGCTGCGGTGGAGAGGCTGAACCGAGAAAACCCAAATGTACGTCAGATGACGATTAATCGATTAGTCTGCAATGATTGACAGGAAATTATTGAACAACTTCTAGTTAGAGTTTTAAGTCATTGTTTCAGGTATTGTCACTCCATGGCCTCTGGAAACTTGTCTAATTAGAGCTGCAGCTGATAATTATGTAAAATGATAAAATAATATTTTATTATGATTCATCTACTGTTTATTATTATTATATATTATTATTAACTCCGGGCATTATCTTCTTTTTCTTTACACTCGTCCACAGGCCATCGAGACGTGTGTTGCTGCTGCAGGTTTCAGCGTCGGAGAATTTGCTGCTCTGGTCTTTTCTGGTGCCATGAACTTTGCAGAAGGTAAACATGACATGCTTCCTGTGTTGTGCAGGACAAAGCTGGAGCTCAGTGAAAAAAACACCAATGTTAGTTAGTCTGCCGTATTTACCCTTGCTGTGTCTTCTGATCTAGCCCTGTATGTGGTGAAGGTGCGTGCAGAGGCCATGCAGAAAGCATCAGAGCTGGTTCCCAGTGGGATGCTGTCAGTGATCGGGAGACGTCAGGCTCAGTATAAATACGCTTGTGTTCAAGCTAAAGAGCACTGCAAGAGCCTGGGGATTGAGGAGCCGGTGTGCTCTGTGGCCAACTATCTGTTCCCTGACGGCAGGGTCATCGCAGGACACCAACAGGTATGCAGCACAAAAGCTCAATTCAAAATACAGCTGTGAACGCATCAGGTGTAACCACCAGTTAAAGGTGGGACAGGACATTACATCTTTGCTTTATCTACATCACAGTGAAGCATATCTGTGCAAACGTATGATGAAGAAGGGTATTTTTCTTTGAGTCTCAGGCGTCTCCTGTGAGATCTCTCTCTCTCTCCGTCTTCCCAGGCTCTGGATTTCCTCAAGCAGAACTCGAGGCGTCTGGAGTTCATGAGGACCAAACCTCTCCCGGTCAGCGGAGCTTTTCACACCGAGCTGATGGCGTCGGCTACCGAACCCCTCAGAGATGTTCTCAGACAGGTGGAGGTCAGTCAAACAGTTTTTAAGCCACATCGGGCCTTTATGGTGTTTATTTTATTAATTAAAAAATTATTCTGATTTAGCACTCATCATCTAACACCTAGATTTCTCTCCTGTTCAGGTGCGGCGTCCCGAGATCAACGTGTACTCCAATGTCGATGGCAAACGCTACATGAACGAGAGCCACGTGCGCAGACAGCTGGTGAAGCAGCTGGTGTCGCCCGTGAAGTGGGAGCAAACGATGCACGAGATCTACGAGAGGACGCAGGGAGAGAAGTTCCCTCACACCTACGAGGTTGGCCCGGGAAAGCAGCTTGGTTCAACACTTCAAATGTGCAACAGGAAGGCCTTCAAAACGTATACACAGGTGCCAGTCACCACTTACGAAGACTGACAATGCAGAGGTGTGGACTCAGTGATAACAAACCAAGCAAGCAGGAGACATTCTGACCAGCGAGACCAGTTAGACCTGCAAGCTCCTGTGGTTGCTTCTTAAGGTCTTCTTTGTGTATTACTGTATAATTAAATAAATCCTTTTTTTTTTTTTTTTTTTAATTTTTTTTGTTTTTATTAATGAGCCTGCAACATTTTGCCATTTTAAATTTTATTTGCGTCACGTGAAAAGCAGTTTCAAGTCTGCAACAGAAAGTCCAGCTCCCTTCATTTTCCATTAAGCCAGGCTACATATCATCTGTAAAAAAAAAAGTTGGCCTCTTAAACCAGTAAGAAACTAATCAGGATACAAAAGACTGCAGGCCAGCAACAGTCCAGTCATGGAGACATGCTTTTGACAACTGTGAACCAACATGTCACTGCTACAATATGCTGGCCAACTCCTCAGGCAATGGTGTAAAACTGATTTAAACTATATCCACATGCCCTGATAAGTTTTAAAGAATATTTTTTACTTGCCCAATAATTTGTTCACAGTCTTCAGTGTCAGCTTCAATACCACTCATTAAAATAGTATAAAAAGAGAAGTCAAAGTAAACAGCAGAAATAAATCAGTTAGCAATAATTGTCACTCGCTTACAAACTTTTTTTTTTTTTTTGTCAAATGTATATTGGCCAAAAAGACCTGCTTATGGCCCTTTAGGCTTTCCATTCTTTCCATAGTGCACCGAAGAGGGTCAATGCAGCCACCAGAGCCACAGTCACGAGGGCTCCTCTGGTCCAGCCAGTGCAGGTTATCACTTTAAAATTGGACACCTGTGAAAAGAAGCACACTGAGTCAAACTTGAACTGCATGTCCAACATTAACACATGGGGTCTTATCTGTGTCTCAGATCTGAGCAGTGGGACATTTTGCACACAGGGAAAGATTATTTTGCACGCATATAAATTATGATGTCTTCATCATAGCTTAGCAATAATAACTAAGCATAGCAGGTCTGTCAAGCTTTGGATCTCTCCACATGCTGAAACAGGGCGCACAGGAATTTAATCAGTGATAATCAGCTTCTTAAGCATTTGGATGATTCTGCTTTTTTAACCTTTCAAAAAACAAAAATAAAGGAGCAAATGTGTAAGTAATGTGAGGATTAAACCGAGCGTTTATCTGCTCTAATGTAAGCGGCAAACATTTGCATGTGTGGCTAGCTTACTACCTCCAGTAGTAACCCAACTTTACAACCAAAGAGACTGGGCACATGAGCTAATTACACGATTCTGATTCTGATGACCTGTTTGGCACTGACACATCGGCTGCGTCAGTGCTAAGATGCTGCTATATCAGAGAGAGTAACAGCTTAGCGAAGGGTCAGTTGAGACATGTATAATGTCACAGAAAACAAGTGTTACCCAGGCTGTCCACGCTTCAGCTCTGAGGATGCCCTGCCCAGGCGCAGTGCTCGCTATCCAGGCCTTCACTGCAGCAGACAGACCCTGGAAGCCCCAAAACTGGCTGTGGATGTCCCTGGGACAGAGCAACACCAGGTTACAGCCAGTCACATAAAGATCTGATGAGTGAAATAACATGAAATGGATGAATTTATTTTTTTTACCGATAGATGGTCCTGGTCAGTGCCTGAGCAGGTCTCAGCATGTGTAGCGGAGTTGGTAGCCAGTTTGGCTGTCTGCTGGTCCACTCCCGGTCCAGCTGGTCTCCAATTACAGCCAATTGGCGGGCAAAAGCACGGGCAGTCCTGTCATTGATTCTGAAGAGGGAACAAGCAGAGATTTTGTTCAGTCACTTAGATTTTTCCAGTTGGATTTGTCACATTATGTCACAAATTTTTTTTTTCAATGTTTTTGTGTTTGTTTTTGGTACAACTGATCCCACATGGTCTGTGTCCTGAGGCTCCGTCTGTCTGAACTGTGTGTTGTTGTTATTAACAGTCACTCTAGTGTGGTGAAGGGCCTGTGCTGTACCTGAGGTTAACGTCAAACAGGGTGCCAGCGTCCACCTCGCCAGGTCCAGCCTGGAGAGAGACGACACGACTCGGCTGTCTTGTTTGTTCCACCATCTTTGTTTTCTGAAAAGAGAACCAGCAATATGCAAATTATTCATATTAGTATATGTGAGATAAAAGTACCTTGAGCTTCATTAGTCGTGCAGGACAGATAATGGCTCTGTGGTTTGACATTGTCTGTGTGTTATCCTTGCTTGACTCCCAACGGTCATAAACAGGCTGTGTAAATACTGGGTCAGGTTACCAGGATAGGTGGTGGCTGTGTTACCGGGAAGAAAATCCAGGTAGATAAAACAGGCTCTCCTAGGTTTGAGATGACATCATCTGTTGGATTAAGTCCAACGGTTGTAGTCCATTTACTACTGTACACTGCAGCAGTGTGTTTCAGCTCCCAAATGGACATGAAGTTCAGGACGAGTTTATGCAGAAAACTATACATCTAATCTACCTTTCTCACTATACACTTACATATGACTTGTTATTTTCTGTTTTGCCATAACAGTCAAGCCTGCAAATGTTTATTGTTGCCTCCTACGTGCACCTGTCCTGATGCCAGTTCCTGTTGTGTCTACAATCATGTGCCTGAATGCAAATGCTCCATTTCCATAACTCAAATCAACCAAACTGCCTTTTTACCCTCTCCGAGAAGAAGTAACACATCGCCGGTTCCAAAGAATCTGCTTAGAGGCATTAAATGTTTGTGTATTTACAAATCATGATGGATCCTGAGAAAATCTTTTAAGGAGTTTAAGCCAATTTAAAAGAAAAAGATCAAATACCATCAAAATGTTGCCATAAATGTGGGAACCTTAATATAATTTAATATGATTAATATAATCACAGCCAAGGCTGCAAAATAATACTCAGAGGACAGTTGTTGAGTATAACTCGTGTAATAGTCAATAGTAGTTTTCCGTATTGTCACAACAAAGAGATGAAATCATCCCTCACCTAATGCAAACAAAGGTCGTTTGGACGATCACACATATTAAGTTACACATTAAGTCCGCAGAGATTAATTCATTAAAAAATGAAAAACTACATTTCTAATTAACTAATGTATTGTATTCTTTAGGAATAATATCATGTAAGATATTAATCGAAAATGAACGCTCCCGCCCTGACAGTAAACAGGTGCCTGTACAATAAAAGGAAAGTAAAACCTACCTTTTGTGTAGATTAAAGTGGACGCCGCCCTGTAATAAATATAAAGACATTTTAATTAAAATGTGTTGGAAATGATAAAGTAAAGAAATCATCGCAAGGTGTTTTCCTGTACTTACAGCAGCGTCCTTTAATCTTGTTGTTCTCAGGTAACTGCCACAAAAGTGATTGGCCACGCCTTTACCTGCTGCTGCCGGGAGTGACCACGGGGGGGCGACAGTAGCTGTGCTTTAGAAAATAAATGTATCTTTTCAGATTACTTCAGAATACTGCTTTTTATATCTTAGAGTAGCTGAGAGCTATATGATCCCTTTTGTCTGCTGGGGAAAATGCCATATGCATAAATCAAGAATCATTTCAAACTTTGTGAAAATATCATATGCATAAATCTTTTTTTCAGTTTATGTGGAAAGTCCCGCAAACCAATATTATTTTTATTATTATATATTTAATCTTTCTTTGTACTGTCCCTGTCTTATGTTTTTTTCTGATATTTTGCTAATCTGCATTGTTTATAGTTAGATACAGGGTTAGTGTTAAAGATATAGTCATTAATTTTTGATAATTTATATCTTAACTTATTCAGTATGTAATAGTGACATCTAAGTGCTATTATTTTACATATTATAATAATAGTGCAATTGCCTTGTTCTGTCACCCTTATTGTCCATAAGACACAAGTTCTGATAAAGTAAAAGATTATTAAAAAGATTATCAGTGGAATAATCTCTTGTGCAGAATAATCAACATAAATTTTGGATTTTATGGCAAACATGTATGCAGTGGTTTTGGTTTTATTTGCTTTTTTATTGTGCAAAATTCAAGTACAATTTTTTCAGACATAATTTGTTGATACATTTACAGCATACATTCATACTGAGAATAAGTTAACTAAGAGGGAGGGTCCTGTTCAAGCAGCTTAAACCAGGCCAGTGAAGAAAAAACTTTTAAGAAATTTCTGTCCTAAAAAATATGTACATCTATGAATAAAATGTATACGCAACAAAATCTAATTATTCAGTAAGAAATCCAAGAGAAGGTGTAAGTACCAGTTTTAACAGACATCACATGGATGCAACGTGTTTGTAATGATTAAAAATACGACAGGCTGTCCAACGCTGACCCCTGCTGGTACACTGTGGTAACGACACCCTGCAATGACATCACTGCGTCCCCCGTTGCTAGGTTATTTTCCCGGAAAAGCCAAGCCCTAAACGGTGTCGTGTAATTGTTTTTTTTCTACACATTTTTAAATTAAATTTTCTTTAAAATTGAAATTAAATCGCATAATATTGTATCTATATATACATGAATGTAATTAATAACAAAGACTTTTATTGTGAAGAGCAGTTTGGCCGTGGTGGGCTTGGCGTCACAGTCGAGCTTCACGACGCCTGGATCAATAAATGTAGCTTGTTAGCAATAAAGAATGCTAACCTGGGAGAAATGGTTTGCTAACGGCGATGCTAACAAACCGCCCTGCCGCTGTGCTTGGCTTGGAGTTCAGCTAACGACTATCTGATGAGATTGCATCACTGACTGGGTGATGTCCGCCCAGCCTCTGCAGCAGTCCGGGGAGGATTCAGCAGCAGCCTGCTAACAACTGAGCCAGCCCGGCTAGCTGATGCTGATGACTGGCTGTTTCCTGACATTGATTTGCAGGTAGGTGACTGGATAGAAACCACAGGGGCAATGCGAAATGCTCCGGTGCACCGTAACAGCATGCATTTCCCTTCTTCTTACCCTGCATTTCTCTATCCGTAGTGCTGTCAGCCTGTTTATCTGCTTTTACCTGTTGTACTGTGCTCCACCCTAGTGGGAGGCACCATGGCCGGTAAGGTAAAGTGGGTGACAGATATTGAAAAGTCAGTGCTCATCAACAACTTTGAGAAAAGGGAATGGATTCAAGTCACAGAAAACGAAGACTGGAATTTTTACTGGTAAGTTTCCCATCTACATTACACCTGCACTTGTAGTCCTTAGACACTATTTCATGCAAGCACGTTATACATGTGTATATATAATATATATGTAGGCAATGGTGGTAGAAGTACTCACATTCTATGCTTATGTAGAACTATCACAATGTGAATGTACGCCAAGGTTGAATGGCCCCTGCCATACATTTTTATTACATTATATTATACTGTTAGGTTGTTAATACTGGTGTGAGGTGAGAAGGTACCAGTTTCGACTGCTTTATATAGTATATAGTCAGGTAGTTTAGAACAGTGGTTCCCAAACTAGGATTCAGGCCACTTCCCAAATGTCACAAGACCAATCTGAGGGGTCGTGAGATGGTTAATAGGAGAGAAAAGAAGAAAAGACAAAGTTTTGCTTCACATATATTTGTTAATTTGTCTAACCTTTGCTAATTTTTTGTGAAATATTGGATAATCTTACATTTGGTTAACATCTGAAACGTTACAAGGGGCTTTGACTAGACCTTTCTTTTTTATAAGGTGACACAAGTCAAAAAGGTTGGAAACCTCTGGTTTAATCTTATCTTTTTATGTAAAATGTTCATTTGAAAAGTACCCAGTAACAACAGCAGTGGAGTGAAAAGTGCAATATATGCCTCTGAAATGCAGTGAAGGAGAAGTAGGGTGCATGATTATCCTGCCTAGGTTCCAGAGTGTCGTAATATTTGTGCTACATGCAGGATGAGCGTCCAGACCATCAGGAATGTGTTCAGTGTGGACACCGGCTACCGCCTGTCAGATGACCAGATGGTTAACCACTTCCCCAACCACTATGAGCTGACCAGGAAGGACCTGATGATCAAGAACATCAAACGCTACCGCAAGGAGCTTGAGAAGGAAGGAAGTCCGCTGGCAGAGAAGGATGAGAACGGGAAATACATTTATCTAGGTATCTATCAGAGCACTACAGAGAGGGATGAGTGTACAAATGCAAAGATATTTATCTGCCTCCTTTCCTTTTCCTCTCATAGACACGCATATGACAAAGTTGATTATGTTTTTCTGTTTCCTCCATCATTGTGCAGATTTTGTCCCTGTGACGTTCATGCTCCCGGCTGATTATAATTTGTTTGTGGAGGAGTTTCGTAAGAATCCGTCCAGCACCTGGATCATGAAGCCCTGCGGGAAGGCCCAGGGCAAAGGCATCTTCCTCATCAACAAACTGTCCCAGATCAAAAAGTGGTCCAGAGACAGCCGCACCTCCACGTGAGTTAACCACCGCCGCTGAAACCTTCCTGTGAGGTTGCTGTATGTAGGTGTGTTTTTTGTATTTCCTCTTTTTTCTTTCAATTTTATGGAAAAACAAACCACAAAGCACCTGTTTTTTCTCCATTCTCTATTCTCTACTCGTTTGGTGAAGTAATGCCAGCATTGGTTAATGATCACTTCTCAGTAAATGACCCGATGTGAGGAGGAAGCCTAACACTTTGAAGTTATATGCACAGAAAAAACCTGTGTAATCTTCTCTTTAAGCATTTGATTTCCAGGTAAACATCCAAAACTGGTAATGATCTTTCTTTTAACACATCAGCTTGGTTGTGGTTTTGCTGATGTTTGGTGTCTTGCTTTTTTGGCCCCAGGTTTGTAGCAGCCTCTAGTGGTAAGGAAGCATATGTCATCTCCCTGTACATTGACAATCCTCTGCTGATAGGAGGGAAGAAGTTTGACCTGCGGCTTTATGTCTTGGTGACCACCTATCGGCCTCTGAAATGCTACATGTAAGCCCTTCTTATTAAAGCATAGAATTTGGCTGTAGTTGAACCATTACCCTGTTTTGTCTGTAATTATTCACCAGGGAAGGTTTTGGTAATGAATTAGTCATAGCAGTGACTGTTACTGATCTTATCAAAGTTGTTTATGTGAGCTCTCTCTGGTGTTTGTCTCTCAGGTACAAACTGGGCTTCTGTCGGTTCTGCACAGTGAAGTACACACCCAGTACAAGTGAACTGGACAACATGTTTGTTCATCTCACCAATGTTGCCATCCAAAAACATGGGGTAAGTCTGTATCATGTCTGCTCTGGCTAGTAGGGCCACATAGTGTGCACAGAATATTTCTTAAAGTAGTAAAAGTGCACAACTGTTAGAATTTAATGTTTTAAATCAGTGTTAATGTCGGATGTTAAAGGGGTATTCCACCAATTGAGTAGTGCACTTCCATACAGGGTCTCATGAAGCAGCAGAGGCTTCAACATCCTGACTTTTATTCTGTAGGAGTTGGGTGAAAAGTTGTGTAAAATTGGTGGACTGCGCCTTTAAATTGTATCAGGCTAAATATACAGTTTCACAAAATATATGTAACTTCTGCTGACTAAATCCAAAGACGCTGACTGATGAATTTCAGGTATCAATATATCCTTCTCAAAGTCAATCTGTACATCTTTTTGCACCAGAACAAAAAAGAAACAATTCCAGTACCTAGTTAGAGTGTGTGCCTTTAACGCAGGATGACTACAACCACGTTCATGGAGGCAAGTGGACGGTCAGTAACCTCCGTTTGTACCTAGAGAGCACCAGAGGAAAGGAGGTGACCAGCCGACTGTTTGACCAGATCCACTGGATTGTGGTGCAGTCCCTGAAAGCTGTGGCTGTGAGTAGACACGTCCGAAGTGTGTGACAGTCACTTTTACATGCTGATTGACATCATAAAAAATACAAGAATTTTAAGAAGTTTGAACAAATTATGAGACTTAAACTCACTGGATATGTTGTGTATCTTGAATGTTATGTATTAGATAAGGTTTTGTCCTATGAAAACCATGTATATGCAAAACAACAGCTTGAAACAGTGATGTTAACTTAACATGTACATTAAACCACACTGTTGTTCCTGCTGGGGGATGGTGTTAAAAGTGTGAGACCTTTAATGACTGCAGCGGGCCTACACTTTTAAACACACAGCTGTAAAGTTACCTCAATGTGGTGATGTCTTTTTGTTTTTAGAACAGCAGTGCACTCAACTTAATGCACGCTTCCTTTTTCTACTTAGTGATCTGATGCACTTCCCCTATAAGGCCTCTATACACATGCTGCTGTGTGCTAATAGCCACATCCACTGGTGTATTTTTACTTTGCTATTTGCTAACATCCTTCCCAGCTGAATCACTCTCTGATACATTCAAAAGTTCCCAACGTATTTCAATCACTAACTGGTCAATTCCTCTTCCTTATGTCCCTCAGCCTGTGATGAACAACGACAAGCACTGTTTTGAATGTTACGGGTATGACATCATCATTGATGACAAGCTGAAGCCGTGGCTTATCGAGGTGAGTAATGTAACAGGAGGAGCTATTACGCACAAACACACCTACAAACTCACATAAAAAGAATTTTATTGATTTTATCGACTAAACAATAAACTATGCTGTATTCTTTGCCTAGTTCCTGAAGACACACTTTTCATGTGTTCACAGTTACTCCACATACTTTTCCTTTGATTGTTGAGCAACTTTAAATGCCCTCAAGGTTGAACTTTGTGTGTGTATAATTGGACGTGAGTCTCTCTGTGTTCAAATGTATGCTGACCCATTCTGCGTTTTATTCCAGCTGAAAATACAGGGAAAACTGAGCATGTACCAAGTAATACAGGCTGATACAGGCTATTTGCTGGCTGCTGTTTATCTTAAAATAGGGCGCCTTTGTCATCGTTGGATTGTGTTTCTTTTACAATCTGAATATTGTTCTTGTTATGTAGCTGTCATCTTTTTCTGCGCTCCTTTTGACAGCCATACAATGAATTGCTGGGTTTCCAGGTTAGGTCTCAACTATTTCTGTTCAAAGACACCAATCTGATCTATTTCGGTCGACACCAAGTTGGTTGTAGGGCATTAACGCTCCTCAGTGACAGACCAATAAAACCTGTGCCACAAATCTTTTATTCATTACTCCTGCTACTTGCTCTGTTTTGGTTTGACCTTACAATAGTTAGGAAGGCATGTATGGATGCCAACTCTCATAAAAGGTAATGCATAACAATAGAAGTCTGTGTTTGTTTTAATAATTCAAGGAAGTGTGTGTGTTTTGATATCAGAATAATTGCTTCATCTCTCTTTTGGCAGCCATGTAAGTTTTCCAGTGTGTATCTAGAGTTCTTCTTTGAATGTGTGTTTATGGGCCCAGCTCTTATTGCACATTAGCAGCTACATTTCCTGCCTGATGAGAGCCTCTATGGGGGATGGGAGGAAATTAAACAATGTGCTCATGTCTGTCTAGATCCCACAGTACTTTAAACTGGATCTCCACGTGTTTCCATGCAAAACACCTTCTCTTCAAATGTAAATGTCATGTTTTTTTGTCTCTCTGTGCTCCTCAGGTTAATGCCTCCCCCTCGCTGACCTCCAGCACGGCCAACGACCGCATCCTGAAGTACAACCTCATCAACGACACCCTCAACATTGTCACACCCAACGGGGACATCCCAGACTGCCGCTGGAATCGCAGCCCACCCCGAGAGGCCCTGGGCAACTATCAAGTTCTGTGAGTGCCACTGAAATCTACCAGTCACATTCAGACACACTGAGTCAAGGAAGCGAGGAGCTAAAAATATCACCCTAAAGTGAAAGTTTGTTGGTTACAGTGAGTAAGCTGCGCGTGTCATGTATCCTTGGTAACCTCCAGGCCCCTTCGATAGCTCAGTTGGTAGAGCGGAGGACTGTAGAGGTAATAGTAGACATCCTTAGGTCGCTGGTTCAAATCCGGCTCGAAGGAGTAACTTTTAACTGTGTTGTGAAACAGAGGAGACCATGTGACTGAGCAGGTTTACGGTTTTAACTGTAACTTATTAACCAGGACTCAGAGTAACTCACTTGGGTCACTGGTTTCTCTTCAACATTGTGAAAACTTTACCATGATGCTGTTTGTTGGATTGTAAAAGAAGCACATGAGAAGCAGTTATATTCAAAAACTTTTTTTGTTCATTATATTCACAGAAGAATTGAGACTTTACACTTTATTGTTTATTGCTGCTCCATAAGATTCATGAAAATCCTGCCACAGATCTTTTTTATTCCAATACTTTAATCTTGATCTAGATTTATATCATGAAAAAAAATCATCAGTGTCCCTGTAGACAGATGTAATATGAGTTTGTGTTCTGCAGTTACAATCCCTGCCATTGCTTTTTCCTATGTATGTTCCACTAAACACCAGTGCTCCCACTACACAAAGATCCAGTGTAATGCACTGTTTGTATTCATCTGCAGTCGTCTGTGCTAAAGCTGCACACGGACAGATGCTACGAATCATCCGTTTATTGGCACACATCCCTTCGATAGCTCAGTTGGTAGAGCGGAGGACTGTAGTGGAAATACCAGGCATCCTTAGGTCGCTGGTTCAAATCCGGCTCGAAGGAGTTGCTTTTGACTGTGTGCTGTGGAACCTGAATGTGTTTCCCTCCTCCTTCTGTATTTGTAAAGCTTCCTAACTAAAGTTATTAACTCATTACTGTTGCTACTTTCCTCATTTGGCTGCAGTTTCATGGAGCAGCTTTTGTGAACATTATGACATTGTTTGTTACGTTACTCTACGACAGATGCTGATGGAAAACAGGTAAATACAGTTTGTGTCTGAGGAGAGGTGGTTTAGCTTTGTTAGCAGCATGACTCCAGGGAGGGAAACGTCAGCCGGTCCACCACTTTAGTGAAATATCTCAAAGAGTACTCCCCCCACTATTGTGTCCACCAGTGGGTGTAGGTGTGACCCCCCTGTAACTGGTTTGTGATGAGTCATTCTCACACCCTTCGATAGCTCAGTTGGTAGAGCGGAGGACTGTAGTGGAAATACCAGGCATCCTTAGGTCGCTGGTTCAAATCCGGCTCGAAGGAGTGACTTTTAACTGAGTCACTTGATGGTTAGCCACACATACATCATGTAGTTTGTAGTTCAGCACATGGTTTAACATACACCAGCTGAAACCATGCAAGAGCAAATCTAATGACACCACAAAACTAAACTCTAATTATCATAAACATATCCCAAAATGTTGTGATTTGTTAGGTTACAACTATTGGCTGGTTAACACAGTAGGTCCCACTAGTGACTTTTATACTCTTGTCTGCCAGGAGGACGGCAGTGGCTACAATAGATACCCTTAGGTCTCTGGTTCAAGTCTGCCTTTAAGAAAAACTTTAAATGAATGGAGGCAAAAAGACAAGCATTAGTACAGTACCAAAAACGATAGCTGCTGAGGGTGGAAAACATGTCGGTTATGCTTGGCTCGGTTGAAGCAGAGGAGGTCTGTTGTGGCAGTGGCACAGATCCATGACTCACTGCATAAATCCAGTTTGAAAAAGCAGCATCTGTTAAAACAAACTGCTCAACATCTGTTTAGCACAAAAGGATCAGCCCTTCTGCCTGGACTCTTTCCTAAGCAACATGTGCCTGTTCAGTCAGAAAACCTCAGGAAATGATCTGATAAGGGTCTTTTAAAAAGTTGGTTTTCTTATAAAATATTTGTTAGGAAAACATTTTTATACAATATTTCTTTCAGCTAGTCAGTCCAAAGTTTGGTAGAAGTTAATTTTCCTTGTTGCCTTGTTGTCTCGCTGCTGTGTTGAGATGTCACAAACAGGTACTGAACTCTACTCATGCAGTCACCATTTCCACACATACAGTAGTTCTTTCACATGTCTGGAGGAAGCTGTGCCTTATGAAAGTGCCCTGAATTTGTTTGTAACTGCTGCAACATGAACACAATTAAAAATCACTCCTTCGAGCCGGATTTGAACCAGCGACCTAAGGATGCCTGGTATTTCCACTACAGTCCTCCGCTCTACCAACTGAGCTATCGAAGGGGTAGTGGTGTGGAGCGGCAGACCGCTTATTTAAAGGATACTTTGCACAATGTATGCTGGGGTCCTTTCACCATGAGCCCCATTGTTGTGAGCATAATGTGTGCTTAGTGCTTATTGTGTGAGTTAATCCCCTTTTTGTTCCATGTAACAGCGAGCAGAGGGGGCAACAGGAACTTGCTCATATGTTTTTCTTTACTACGCCCTCCACTGACTCTAAGTGCTTCTCTGTGTCACAAGGTATGACGAGGAGCAGGCGCAGAGCGAGAATGCCGAGCGTGACCTGCGAAGCCGCTCAGGTCAGTCGCTGGGGTCAAAGGGCTCCAAGGGAAGTGCAGGCGTTCGTCCCGTTGCCGCCACCTGGAAGTGAGGTGATATTGCTGACTCTTATGACTTCCTGTACAATATTACAGGGTCCAACAGTGGGGCACATGGGGATAAAAAAAAGAAGGACCACCCAGACTTTTTTTTTTAGCCCCAACTATCCAACGGAGGACTGCTTTCTCTCTCTTTCTCTCTCTCTTTCTCTCTCTCCACATTTCACTGACTGAGGCACGTGGGGGCAATAACCCTGCTGCTGAAGGGGAGAGAAGTCAATAATGGGGTCATATTTGGAGAGTTTAAAGGCTGGAGTTTGTGGCTGTTTGTATGAATGTGTAACCAGAAATGTACAAATTATGTTGATATGAAGGTCAAGTCAAATGAAGTTTACTCCCAAAGCCCAGTGTCACTTGAACTCTCCCAACAACAGCAACCAGGCTCTTTACATAGACAAGGAAAAATGACCCAAACAAACCTTTGATATAAGAAAACCTTGTGAGAGCCCTGTGACAGCTGGGGACACAATAGGAGCAACAGACGTGGATAATGGCCGTTATACGAAAAGAAAAGACAGTTGTTACAAAATTAAAAAAAGAAAATCCAAGGCGAGCAAGACGGATGAAAAACCTGAACTATGCATGATTACTGAGTACTGACATTTTAACTTGACCCACCACACAGGAGCTCTGTGTGATGAACTGTATGGAAACAGAGAGGTATGGAAAAAACACAGTGACAGAAACAAGAAATCTAATAACACAAAAGGTATAAAGATGTGATTTATTGATAGGCAGTTGATACATAGATTAACGTAACAGAACTAAATGTATAATGGCCCTTAAATTGAATTATATAATGTTTTTTTATACGTTCATTATCGGTATGTTTATGCGTGGGGGGTTTCATTGAGATTGACTATATTCAGTGCTGTTGCACTTTATCACTTTATTCACTTAACTGATTTTTCCCATGTTGCATTTTGAGTTGGACCGCTGATGTCACATCTGCTGTGCATTTTCAAATCTAACTTAAAACAATAATCTCCCAACTGTCCTGCAGTTACTGAAATATTGAACCACCGATGATGAATAAAAATTCCCCTTTTTAATTCACTAATGTGGGGCTGAACAGTATTGGGGAGGAGGGTCATTGTGATATTTTCTTTTCTTCTGGGTAAATGCAGTAATTTAAGTTGCATTCTCACTATGAATATTAAGCATTTAACTTATGTAGAATTTATAATTTAAGCAATGACTAGGGAGGGATTAGGGATTAGGACAGTTTTCCCTTTAACGTGACACTTTGATTTAATCCAGTATAAAGTGTTTGTTCATCTTGATTAATAAATCACTTTGTTAAAAAAAAAATGAAAAAAGAGGCTGATTCTTTGAAGTGGTGAGAAGAAAATCAAGGGAAAACAAAAGGCTGTAACTAAATTGTGATTAAAATCAAGCTTAATTATATTATTAATCAGATGGACTATACTATTTGTCTTTAACATTAGTATTCAAAATTAGAAATGAGGACGTTTTCATTTTCTGTCCCGCAGCAAAATAGTTTATATAATTTATTTTTTCCTTTTTACATGTCTTATCTTATTTGAATATTACAAATGCATACAGTACGGTGTTGATGCTGAAACAGTATCATTCAAGCCTATTCTGCTGTGTAAACTCATTTGTGGAATTAAATGCTGCTTTTGTATGACTAATGTTTGTTGATTTTGCTTTGGAATAACATAGAGAAGGAAAATTCTCCACTGATTATGTAACAGGCCTCTTTATTTGCTCTAACAGTGGAGTCAGGGTTTTTCATTTCTTGTCACTTCACTGTAGCAAGAGGCCCCTATAGCCTTTGATGAATCTAATCTGTCTGGAGTGTAGATTATTCAGAGGTCAATCCTTCAAAAAGCAAATGACCTCTGCTCCTATGTTCTCGCTGTTACCACGGCACTAAAGTCGGTCTCTGCATGGCACCGCTCCTTGAACTTGAAAGTTTGACATCGCCTCACCACCACATTGTTGTTTCCTCCTTGGTTCTGCAGCTGGTTACTACATAGAAAAGCAGGTGGACGATGCAAATAAGTCATACACATGTTTATCTTTGATCTCCAGCCAAAACTATCTGATGTGTGCGTCTTTGTTGGTCAGTGAGACGCACACATCCTCCTCTGCTAGAGAGCAAATTCATTGAGAGATGGATCGAATTCTGAAGAGTATCGAACAGATGTCAAATAAAGAGCTGGGTTGACATGAGGCTAGGTTCCCACTGCTGGTTTTCTTTGTTGTG
This sequence comes from Seriola dumerili, assembly GCF_002260705.1. Classification (NCBI taxonomy): domain Eukaryota; kingdom Metazoa; phylum Chordata; class Actinopteri; order Carangiformes; family Carangidae; genus Seriola; species Seriola dumerili. The sequence continues at coordinate 5,528,010 of NW_019174393.1, forward strand.
GTTATAAACTGTGCAGCTTATGCTGTGTACATGACATGAAGAGCTTCTATGTTTTTAGCTTTGAAGTAATGACATTTCTGTGTATGACAAATGCATTTTTTCAATTGATTTTAATTTTTGTCTTCCTTTCAATAAAATATCCATATTGGTGCTGCCTTCACAAATGTTTATATTTTAAAACAGGGGATAAGTGGAAAAATTAAAGTGGACTGGCCCTTTAAAATACATGCAGAAGTTTGCTTATTTACAGCATTTTTGAAGTGTTTGAGTCTCATTTACAAGAAAGAACCTTTTTCTAAGTTGTTGACAAGTTCTCACGTCCTCAGACTGCAAGTGATAAAAAAAAGACTAGCTATTTAAATATACTACTGTACATCTAAGAGTGTCCATTACACAACTCTGCATTAAATATATCGCTGTTCCGTTTACAGAATTAGTTCATGGCTTCTGCATGAGTGAAGAAAGTGTCTATATTTGCAGTAGAGAGAAACATAAGACGGTTGAGTTTTTTATCTTTATTCTTAGTCTTTAATCTTTATTAATATCTCAGACATTGAATTTGTGTTTGCACACTGTCATCATCATATATTTGTGCATGGGGAAACATGCTATATTACAACAGTTCAGTTTGCATCTAAACATGTGCCACGATTGCTCTGTTTTCTATGACCTGTCACATAAATAAACTCTGAACTTATGAATGCGGTTGCCATAGATTGGTATTTTTAAAACTTTATCCAAGGCGCTGACTCTAATTTTAAAACCTCTATCTTTTATGTGAAATGGTGCATATTTTTATTTACATTTCAATAACAACAACATATAGCAAACACTCAGCAGATAGTGCTGGGGTTCTAATTGAAATTTAATGTTGTCACGTGTAGTCTGCAGTGTGCACATTGTGGGCATTTGAAGGTGATGGGGTACATACACAATGCACAGAGAGAGCGTAAGGAACATAGGGTCCCAAAGAGGGATAATCTCACTTTGACTTTCATTAACAAACATTCACAAAACGAGACCCAGAAGCCTCTCTAGGGCCCCTTGGGCTCCTCCTGTAGGGAACCATTCAGAGTGCCCCTGGATAAAGTGACAAAAAAAAAGTTTTCAAGGGATGTGACGTCAGACAGGCGCGCCTCTCCATAGTTTGCATAAAGCTCATCGGTCTTAAATAGTGCAAGATCGGAAATATAATAATGTCAAAATAAAGGTTTTGAACCCTCATCCTGGAGGCTTCATCAATTTTTAATCTCAATATACAACTGTGTCACTAGTTCTTCTTAAACAGACGTAATCAAATTACCAGACAAGATTTCATGTTGTTTGGTATACTATTCAGGTAACATTATATTTGATTATAAATCAGTTATTTTAAGTTATATTTAAGTAATGGCTGTATTAGATCGTCTTTAACTGCAAAATACTTCCAGATATTTTCCAATACTATTGTTACTTATGTATGTACTTTTCAGTGGTAGAATGAAATTCAGATCCTATATTTAGTAGTCATACAACAATGTAGAAATAATCCAACAACAAGATATCAGTAAAAATTGTGCAAAATCTTATCTAAATAAAAGTACAGAAAATTTTTCAAAATCTACTTAAAATAGCAGAGGTATATATACACATTATGCTACAGAATGACCCTTAAAGGAAATTAATTATTATATATTACTAGATGTTACTGATTCATAAGAGTGTAAGAAATATTCTAATGTATCAAGTAGCTGGTCTAGGTGGGGCTGTAGGGTGGGGCTGGTTTTAGCTACTTAATAAACAGCAGAAGAGATATGACTATTATCAACACATGAGAACATTGTATGTTTGAATTGTTTATTTTATATCTGATATACTGTATTGCACAGTTACTGGCTTACCTTTTTTTGTTAAATTGCAGAAAAAAGAAATAGTCAATTTAGTCCAAACACCTCAAAATGGTACTAATTACAGTACAAGTTGGTACTTTGTATTATATACACACAACGAAACTTCCCTTGCTATTGGTCTTATTTTGAAAATCTTAACCGGTTGTGTATTGCCGCACTCTGACTAACTGACGGCAGTGTCAGTCAGTCGATCGATGGTGCCGCTGCTGAGTAGAAAAACGGGCGAAAAGATTTGTAAATTGGCACCAAGAAGAGGACTAATTATCCTGTTACTCATAAACTCTCAAGAGGAATAAACCTGTTTCAAGTAAGTCTACACGGAGACTTTTGCTATGTACACATTAACTTTTTACTTTAAGGGCATTGGCTAATTCGCTAACGTTAGAGCTAGGGGGCTAACCTTTAAAGTTAAGTTACTTCCCGATGGTAGGAGGTTGATACTGTATTGGTTATCAAAACTTGAAATAATTCAATTAGGTGGAAGCTACAATGATGGCTGTGCTTGAGGCATTTCACATACGTAATTAGATGTAAAACTGAAGTTGAACTAGTTCATCATTGACTGTGTCTGAAACACGGTTGGAGTAACTTGGGTATTTCAGGGTATTAGAAGTCCAAAGACTTAAGCTGGCACCGTTAGGTCGAAGTTTACAAATGCCACTGTAATTAATGTCGGACTCAAGGTTGTTATGACCCAGGTTGCTTCATGTAAATTACCTCAAGACATTTTAACCAAGCTCTTTAGCTTTCGCCGGGAGACACTAGTCTTTCATTGCCTGGAGTGATAAAGGGCGGGGCAGGTTTCGCAAGTAAAGATAACCTCCTAGTCCGTGTCATATCATCCTGCATGCAATGCTCACACCATCACGTACTTTTATCATTTTTTATAGGGAGAACCAGCTCGGTTTCTGCTGCATTGTCGTAGCTGCCTGTGCTGCTGTCTGTGCTCAGTCCAGTCAGTGCTATAATTTGCGCAGTGCCAGGAAGCTGCCAAGTTCACTCCTGACTCCTGTACTGTTATTTAACCCAACTTACATTTACAGAGAGAAATGTTAGCTGCTTTGTTGGACTCGGGGTGTTGGAAGCTGTAATATTTCTGTATTCACAGTAAGATCCTTGTCAGAACGAGGTAGTTAATCACTTGAAGCAGGGAACAGAGAACCTGGACTTTACCCTGATGATGACAAATAGTCAATACTCATGGTATTGTAATGAATGAATCAGTGGAAGTTATCAGTCATTGCACTCATGCTTCCTGACAGTAAGGGGGGTTTATGTCTATGTGGTTTGTGTTTGTAGGAGGATTGGTGTTGTCAGGATAAAGCAGTAGTGAAAGCTCTGTGAAAAAGCTGCTGGTTCCCCTTTTCAGGGGAGGCATTTGGACAGATTGCTCCTGCTCAGATCAGAGTTAAACTTAGAATGGGTACTCCAGTTTAGGCTGAAGGCAATACTCTCCAGTTAGAGGGATCTTTATTTGTGTATTCTCCAAGAGCACACATTAAGCAGTTAAAGGGATATGAGCTATTGTCCAGCGGAATTAATCAAGTAATTCCTGTAGCCTTGGCGAGTTCTGTTGGTATAAATGAAGATAAACTGCTCCAACAAAAGACAGAATCCAAGGTTATGAGAAAGTAGAAAGACTGATTTTGGCGCTCACAGATCTGACTCCCCAAAATTACTAGAAATACTATCAAAGCTGAAACATTTAGTTGATTTATTGATAAGTTGATCTATGGAAACTTTAACTTTAGATATTTGATAATTGATTGAACATTGACATAAATTCTTTAATTCAAAAATAGCAAATTGTGAGTGTTCTCCACATCTCAAATGTGAATATTTGCTGTTTTTTTTAGTTTTCAAAGATGATAAGCTGAATAGCTTCAATAATGAAAATCGCTGTTCATTGCATCCCTTATTCAGAGGTCTTCTGGTTATTGTAAATACTGTAAAGAGTCTTCAGGAAATCTTAAATGCTTAAGTCAAAGGTGAAATTCTTCTGTGAGTTCTGTCTTTGTGAGAGACTTACTAATTTGTACACAACAGAGGTTGAAAGGTCAAAGGGTGAGCTGATGAACTGCGTTCATGGCACTTTCCTGAAAAGTCTGCAGCTTAAATACGTCACATGAGACATTGCTCTGTGTGCAGGACAGGGGCTTCCACAGGAAAAATTGCAGTATTCACCCATTGGTGACATAAGGATCTCCCCTTCCCTGTCATGTAATACTGAATTTCCCTCCATTATGTTCCTCTCCATGCTGCTGGCGTGTCCAGTGGAAAATGCCTGAAAGTGTGGAACAAATGCCATTGTTTTTCCCTGACCGTGGAGCAAAGGGTTTTTGAGCAGGCGGACTGGTCAGTTATGCCGAGGCTACAGTTGAGCTGGTGTTGATGGACCAATGGTTTCATTGTCTTGTGTTTTGGAGCCTCTTAACTGTAGTATGAAGCTCTGTAAGTGATCTCTATAAAGGCTGGATAGGTTGGAGTCTGAAATGGAGAAACTCTACATTTAAAAAGGCTGTACTCCTGTGACATCAGCAGTCCTGTGCAGCTGTTGAGCTCACATGAGGAAGAAGGGCAGAGGTGCTTGACTGACAGGGAAATAAAATCAAGGTCATGATCTGTGATGGCCATGGAAACTTCTGACCTTCAAGCTTATGTACAACAAGAGAGAAAGAGGCAGAGGAATGATTGTATTTTTTTTTCTCTCATAGCCCAGTCGGGATTTAGCAATGTCCTGCTGTGAAACTGCAATATTGAAGGGATAGATCAGCTCAGCTGCACTCTCCGCCTGTGAGATATTGCAGGCGTTTAATGCAACAAATGAAGGAAATGGAAACAAAAAAAATCACCCGTGGTCAGATGAGAAATTTTCATGTGATTAAGACATTAAGACTTTGGCGAAGTAGTGTGCTAGCTTAGAGTAGCTTGCTTCTTATGTAATCACACTCTCTTCCTTTTAATCTCCATGGTTAACATATGTACTGATGACCGAATTTCAAGTACTGGTTAGTAGAGCAACCACTCAGTTACACAGTTATTTTCATGATGGATTCATTTGCTACTGATTTCCTGGATTATTGATTGTTCTTCAAGATGTCAGAAAATACTAAAAAAAAATACCTGTTCAACTAGCTTATTTTGTCCATCCCACACTCTAAAAAGATCAAGAAAGGTGACTTTAAAGCAGCAACAATTAATAATCCATTTTTTGATAGACAGACAAGTAATCAGCAGCTATTTTAATATTTGATTAATTGTTTAAGCCATTTTTGTGCAAAAGAATTTTAAGTTTCAGCTTCTCCAACACGAGAATCTGCTGGTTTCTGCTGTTTTATATTATTGTAAAATTAATATGTTTAGGTTTTAGACAGTTGGTCGAACAAAACAAGACATCTGATGACATCAACAAGGACTGTGATAAATGTCACAGGCAATAACTAATTGTACAAGACAATGAAATTCAGCAAATCCTCATATTTGAGAAACTGAATCAAAAACATGTTTGGTGTATTTAACAATTAATGAATTATCAAAATAGTTGCAGATTTATTTTCTGGTCATTTGACTTATTGATTACATTGCCTCAGCTCTTTTGACATGTTGAGCTGATCAGTTTCTTTCCTGAACTATTAAAAACCGAAAGAAAGAGAGCATGTAATTAAAACCCAGGAAAAGGAAGTCATGTTTTCATTTAGACAAAACATGTAAGCTGTGGGTTCTTGCTCACATTGACAAACAGGTGGATGAGACTGGGAGGTCTGGGAGGGAAGTATTTGTGAGGAAACCAAATATGACACGGCAACCCTCAGGATAACTCCACTTACTGCACACAGTTTCCTTCTCCAGCACTTACTGATTCTGATAAGAGGCAGAATGAAACGTTAAGATTGTGTGACATTAATGTGGCGATGTCCTTGCTATACACACTCTGATAAGAGTTTGGTCTGAAGTGACCGGCCTGATTCACTAAAGTTTAAACAACATAACCTAACATAATGTGCTAAAAAAAAAAAGAAAAGGTGATTTATAAAGTCTGTGTGCAGTCTGTGACAACTCAGGTTGGTCTCCTAGCGCTCTGATTATATTTTTCACCCACCAACATAAACATACACACACAGCTTTAGGGCAGGCATGCATGTGCCTGTCAGCTGTATATGCGCTCATCTCTTTGGTCTGTGTATCCTGTTGTTTCCTGCCTCTCCATTCATGACAGTTTCTGTGTGACAACCCCCAGAGCACTTTGAGAAATATAAACATGGGGAGAATAGACAGTTTGCTGGTGTTTTGTACACAGGGATGTATTTGTTCCACCATCTGTCCAACATTTTGCATAGCCTGTGTCTTCCTTCTAGTCAAGTCTTCTTCTTCTATCTTGAATTATCCCCTCACTGCACCGGTTGTAAAGGTCACTTGGATCTCATGACTGTTGCTTAGACATGACTCAGGTTCAGCGTCCATGTGCTTTTAATAACACACATGGTCATCTTTTTCTTTTGCTGTCTCACTCCCTGCACGCCCCCCCCGCCACCCCCCCTTTTAGCTGGCCGCCGGTTGCAGGCAGCTGCTGCTCTCTGAATTGTTAACCCTCCCTCTAATAAGTTAGGATACATTGTGTGTGTGTGTGTGTGTGTGTGTGTGTGTGTGTGTGTGTGTGTGTGTGTGTGTGTGTGTGTGTGTGTGTGTGTGTGTGTGTGTGTGTTAAATGGGTTAGATGAGAAATGTCAGTGTGGGAACTTGCTCAACTTGCCAAGCTTCAGTTTAGGCATGGTAGCACTGAGGAATGCATTTGTTCACTTCTATCTTGAGAGTGTTGTCAGCAGCCAAATTCCATCCAGCATGCTCGGTACATTTACTTATCAGCCGTTAGTGGATATCAATGTTGTGTTACGTAGTCTCTAAGCTTGTAATCTAAGAACCCCTATTCAGCCAGTATTCTGCAGCCTTGATGAAATCATGCATTTGTTGCCCAGAATGACTGTCTCCTGTATTTATGTGCCAATTCATATTTAGATGACATCAACACAATGCTAAATAGGAGTTGCATTTTTCACTTGTCTCATGTGTTGCTTGTGCATAGCAGCACACAGTGTTGAATTTTCCAGTGTTCTCCTGAAGAGTGACAAATTGAGTGGACTTCAGACTTCGGCTTAGTCAACAGCATTGTTTACAGTTCTGGGTCAAGCTGCGTTCAATTGTTCAACACAGTCCCCTCATGTCGTACAGAGCCAAGGGTGTGCAGACATTTGTTCCTGTTTGCTACTGATTACATAAGACCTGGGAAAGAGCTTTTGTGATGAAGGAATTCCCAAAACATTGTTGTAGCTATGCAAGGTCATTTTCCATTCACCTGTGTACTTGTATATATATATAGTCCATCATGTCATTAGAATCACTTGATTAAAAAAACATTTCTAGGTTTAGTCACCCACCTTGATGCAGAGCTGGGTCAGGTATCAATATATTATTCTGGTATCAGTATATGAGACATGAAACTATATGGAATTTCATGATATCGCTTGCCCTTCCTTCTTGTGAATCAAAAGAGGAACATTACATTACCAAAGTGGTCAGTGGTGCACATGAACAGTATTTCATGCAGCTGTTTTCATGTTGTAAATGGGAGATTCCCCTCAGCAGCGTTTGTTGCCATGTTTAGAGTAGATATTTGTGGCTTGTTCCATGTGTGCTGCAGTAGCGATTGGTGAATGAGGAGTATTAACAGCTGGTAGGGAAAAGGCAGAAGGAGCGAGATGACAGCACCTGTCGGATAATGTGTGATCTTCATGCTCAGGTATGAGCTTTTCGTCTTTTTTTTTTTTTTTGGTGGACATGTTTCTTTTTGTCTCAGACACACACTTCTCTGGCAGAACCAGACTATGATCAAACACAGTGTCATCAGTGATCAATGTAGCTGCTTGTCTCCTTGAGTATTAGGCAATCCACACAACACATTCATATGTATACTATGTGAGGGCTTGAGGCAACGAAAAATCAAGGTCTGGACTGTTGCCCGATACACATAGAGTACTGTATGTGGTGTGCCTAATATAGTTTTTCAAGTAATGCTTAAATAATAACTTGATGCAGCTTAAATGTTGTATTTTCTGCTTTTTTTTATTGTACAATTACAATTAAGTGATAAAAGTACAATTTAAATGATAAAATGTTATGAACTTACTTGAACTGTTTCCTGCGTGACAATTGCGTCCAGATTATGATTGTTCTCTCAGATATCATATTCCTCATCTTTTGTGTCCATTAAATATTTAATTTAAAGCACTCGTCTTATAAAATATTGTTATTATTGCAGTATTTGATGCACACAGGATGCTCTACACACAGTTGTGTGAAGTTGGGTAAAATTAAACATCTTGTTTTCTCTAGAAACAGTGACAGACAACATCTGTTAGTGTGGCTCTGTGTGTGTGTGCGCGTGTGTTTGACTGTGTGACTGACCTGATTGTAAACTACAAACACAATTAAAGGGAGGATTGTTCATTTGCCTCCTCGGCTTGTGGTGACCACAATACTACCCTCTGTCTAAGTCCTGGCCTGGAGGGCACGGGCCACTGACCATAGACAAACACACACACACACACACACACACACACACACACACACACACACACACAGTAACAACCCTCATCCTCTTGCTGTCTCACTAAACTGAAAGAGGCTCTGTTCACACTTGGCACTAAAACGCATCTGGTGTTATCTGATCACAAGTGGATTGCTCTGAATTAGGGATGGGAATTTTATCAGATATCAAGTTTAACTGACTGTGTCAGACCAGTCTAAAGAATAAAACAGAGATAAGTGAGAGGATTTACTTTGCTCTTATTCAAATGGGATTATTTTTAAAAACAGAAAAATAGTTTTTGATATCAAGAAGACTTAGAGTCTAGAAATAATGTTTTGGATATTTAAATCTAAATTTCTTGCAGGTTTATTATTAAACCAAAAATTTGTCATTTTTTAAGCTTAGTCTGTTATCTGTATAAATAATCCTAATAATAATGACAAATGACCATCACTATTTAATAGATGTTGTCACTGATTCATTTTCTCTTTACTGATTAATTAATTGTTTTACTTCTATTGAACGCTAATGTTTTTCGATTCCTTGTCGTGGCAGCAATTTCTTTAGAGGTACGATCGAATGGGAGCTGGAAAGTAAAATCGGATCTTGAGTGGTCACTTGAGAAGCATTTGCACTCCGATGCGAGGTGTCAGCTGCAGTCTGTCTCAGCTGGACGTAACCACAATCTGAATATATTTGGTTACAAGAGATACTCGGTCCGAAACGGAGGAGAGAGAGGGGAGACGCAGAGAGAGGAGAAGAAGCTCGAGGCTGGGAGGAGAAGGGAGGAGAGGAATGAGGGGATGAATAAAGAGAGGCTGTTTGGGGGGCTGTTGAGTTTGAAATGATGGATGTGGGGAAGAGGGGAAGAGAAGAGTAACAGAGGACTGTCTGTCGAAGCAGTCTGAAGGAAACGGAAGCTGCCCACTGGGTGCTTCTACAGAGTTTCTTTTTTCTTCTTTGAATGACACACACACACACACACACACACACACACACACACACACACACACACACACACACACACGTAGTTCAGCTTAGACTCCGTGTGCTGCCAGAAACCACTGTGCTTTGAGTTTTTTGTGTTGAGGGTGGTGAGGTTATAGAAATGGATGAAAACACCCACCTGCTGCCTAGATCATCAAACCAGATCACACACTGTCACTCCCTTTCCATTTCTTCCTCTCTCTGTTTCACTCCTCTGAACTATTTCTTTTTTTAACTTTCACCCTCTTCTCTGTGATCTGCAGCTGTAGTCTCTGAGGAATGCTGTGTTGGCTTGACATTGTTGTTTTTAGCTGTTGGTTTCACTGTACATGTAGAGTTAGACAGTGTGTAATGGACTCATGAAAAAGTGTGTTTCCCTTCCTCTTTGCTGTGTATCTCTTAATACCTCCACTTTCTTGAATGTCAACTTATCTCATGGTGTACTTAAGCAGAACCTGATCAACCCAGACAGAGCTAAAGCTAAAAATACATAATTATAATATCTACCATCTACCATATGCACATGTAGGTTTGATCCAGTTTATAATTGATTTCACATCTGTTGTTTAAAATTTGTTATGGAAAATGACCAGAAGCAACACAATAATTACTCGTCTTTATAACCTATAACCTGTCTTTAATGAATAGAGCAATTAATAGATTATCAATATTAAATAATTATGAATATTAAAATGATAGTTTTTTAATTCTCTCCGTCAGTTAATTGATTAATGAATTCACAAGTCGTTTTAGCACTGCTGCAGGTGTTATACCAGACGTTTCCCTCACTGAACATTTCTGGTATGACACTGTAATGTTATTAACACTTCTTCTGCACATTTTGCTGTAGAAATTCAATGTAGTTGTGTGTTTTTGTGTAGTGGACAGGTTGTGTTTATCAGATTCAGTTATGTTGACACTCTGCATACCTTTCTGTGGTTTTCCAGGCCCTACACACTGAGTGTAACTTAGGGCAGCAGCGATGTCGGGCTCCTACGACGACTCCATGATCGATGTCTCCAGTGATAGCTTCTGGGAGGTGAGACACGTAAATTCCTTTGCGCTTCCACGTTTCCTGTGTATCTTCTACCTCCTTTTCTTACCTCTCTGTCTCTGTTGCTTGTTCTCAGGTTGGTAACTACAAGCGCACAGTGAAACGGGTAGACGATGGCAATCGGCTCTGTAACGATCTGATGAGCTGTCTTCATGAGCGGGCACGTATTGAAAAGGCGTACGCACAGCAGCTCACAGAATGGGGAAAGCGCTGGCGGCAACTCATAGAGAAAGGTACATAAATAAAAAACACAAATTTCCAGAATCAATACTTTTATAATATTGACAAAACATAGTATAAACATTGTGCTCTTTGCTCTCTTAGAGATAATAGAAATATTAAATATGAAATAAAAAGAGTATTAATAATGCATCGACATCAATGGGAAAACACTGACAGCTGAATAACTCTTGGTCCAGGTCCTCAGTATGGCACATTGGAGCGGGCGTGGTCTGCGCTGTGCACAGAGGCGGAGAAGGTGAGCGAGCTCCACATGGAGGTGAAAGCAGCACTGATGGGAGAAGACTACGAGAAGCTAAAGAACTGGCAGAGAGACTCCTACCACAAACAGATGATCGGTGGCTTTAAAGAGACTAAAGAGGCTGAGGACGGTTTCCGCAAGGCTCAGAAACCCTGGGCCAAGAAACTCAAAGAGGTGTGGATTTCAGACTTCTAATGAACTCAGGATACTGAAATAGTATAACATGTGGTTACTAGCAAGTAGGAAATCATTTCCACCAACTGTGTTTCCAACTATAAACTAGATGTTTATAGTTGGAAGCAGTTAACACAAGCAAATCCATTTTCAGCTCACTGATTACAGCCATGAACATCAATTTTACCCTTCATTTCACATGATTACGTATTACTGACTCACCATTGTTTCTTTTCTCTCCATGACTACCTGCTTACTAGACAACAAAAGAGCACAGGGACAATTGTAACCTCTTTAGTGCTGACTTAAATGAGAAGTGATTGCCAAACATCAGTCACAGTGTGCCAAGGTGGCAGCCAGTTATCCTGTCAGACTTTGATTGTCAGTAGAAGGGAAGGAAACACTGAGGGCTTGCAGGGGGGGCTGGCACCACTTAGTTCAAAATAAGGTCAGTGTATTTCCTACAACTGCTTTCATTTTAGCAGCCTGTTTTCTTGGCAGCACTCACATTCCTGCTCTTATACGCATGTACATGCAAATATTTGTGTATTCAAAGCCACGGAACATTTCGCAACCTTCAGGCTCTTTTCCCCCATTTCCTGTGTGTGTGATGTCACCAGGGGGGTGGTGACATCCTGGTCTTGTCAGTGAACAGGGACAGAACAATACAGTTTTGTAGCCATAGTGATTTATTGATGTACTAGACAGACAAGGACAAGTGGTGGAGGACAGAGAGGAAATGAGGCTAATTAACTGGTCTAGAAAAGCAGTAGCTGACATTGGTGATGTAGGCACAATGTCAATAACAAACACACTCATGTTAGAACTGGGTACAGTGTTTGACCTCGTGCTTTAGTGGACTGACATTTTGATTTTTACTCACATGAATGGAAGAATTTGTAACTGCCTGTTACAGGAGATTAAAGAGACGGACATGCTGTTGTCCTTCTATTCTAAGTGTCCTCCTTATGTCCACATTGTTTGTTGAATGGGTGCATGGCTGCTCTGGCCTTGGCCCAAGTTATACTGGGCACTGCCCAAGACTCTCCACAAATAGATCCTGGTTGGATGAATTTGCTTCCTCAATTCTTATCTGTTGGAGTTAAAATATAAACTAAGTGGTACCGGAGTGGCTGTTTCCATCTCATCATGAATGCGTCACATATAAAACGTAACAAGCATCAATGTTCACATGTTGCCAGCCACACCTGCATTGGTTACTGTATATGAAGTGTGATCCAGGTTATTCATTCATTGCAGCATCCGAATTAGGAAATGTGTCAGAGAAGGAAATTCATTGTAATCCTAGAAATAGAAAATAACATAAGAAGTCATGCCCCATATATAGAGGCTACAGTCCTCGCTGCAGCTGGCCCCCGGTTCGACTCCCGCTTCGGACGGCCCTTTCGGTTCTTTAACCGTGAAGGGGCTGGTGCTGTTTCCTGTCTTTTAGCTTACTGATGATTGTAAATGGAATCCACAGGTAGAGACAATGAAGAAATCGTATCATTCTGCCTGCAAAGAGGAGAAGCTGGCAGCCAGCAGGGAGACCAACAGCAAACTAGAGAGCAACAACAATCCTGAAGCCCAGAAGAAGCTCCAGGAAAAGGTGGAGAAGTGTCAGCAGGAGGCGCAGAAGGTAGGGCTTCCAGTACACAGGGATGGGGCGGCGTAGTAAAATTCTCTTTTTCTTTTTGCATCTCTGAAAACGTGCAAGTGTTTTAGACCAAGATCAGTTTCTAGGTATGTACTGTATGTCTGTATTATGAGAATACAAATTCATATATTTTTCATGTGTTCTAATTGTTGTCTCATTCTTCCTTTTCTCTCAGACTAAGGAGCGCTACGAGAAATCTCTTGAAGAGCTCGACAAGTTGACTCCTCAGTACATGGAGAACATGGAGCAGGTGTTTGAGCAGTGGCAGCAGTTTGAAGACAAACGCATCCGCTTTTTCAGAGAGCTGCTTCTGGAGGTTAAACAGCACCTGGACCTCTCATCCAATCACAGGTCAGACATATGACATTGTCCCAAAAACATGTCTGTCAAAGATGTAATAAATTACTCACAAAATAATGTGTGTTTCCTGTTCTGTATCGTCACCATAGGTTCCAGACAGTCTACCACACACTGGAAGACACAGTCTCTGCTACTGATGCTGAGGAGGACCTGAAATGGTTCCGGTCCAATCACGGCCCCGGCATGCCAATGAACTGGCCCCAGTTTGAGGTAGAGCAGCCCAGATTTATACTAATGACAGGGTTTAAAATAAGAGAAGGCAGGCAGTATCATCTAAACAGGCTCTCATGAGGTTCCCAAAACATTTTCATGTCATAAACCTATTATTGTTTAGAAGGGTACTTATGAATGAATTGAATGTCCTTTTTTATCCTTATAAAGACCTGTGGTTCTCTCTGTGGCCCAACTGCGAGAATCACCAGTGAGGAGGACAAGATTAATGGAGTATGGATGTGTGATACTGAAAAAAATTGTTTGAGGAGAAAAACTTGAAGGGCAGCACTGCCACAGCTTTTTGCCAAGTACATCCAGGCCATGCAGGAGTTATAGCCCGGTGACATTTTTGTCATTGAAGTGTGCTGTTTGGCAGCAGGGGGGAGGTAAATCTATCCCCAGCCGTCAGAATGGCAGGGAGAGGGATGTAGTTTATGTCATCTTCTGAGCAGGAGGTGAAATAAGAAAAAGGGAAGGGAAGGCAAAGAAAAGCTGCATGTGCTCACTATGCTACAATTTATAGTGCCATTGAATGCTTTAGCAGGCTGTTCCAGTGGGGGATCTTCTTCCACTTCAGTCATTCAGGGCTGTTTTTCTTTCTCAGTGCTGCTTGGTTTTTGGAAGACTTTTTATAGAGAGGATTAAATCTTCTCTGTGACAAAATACACCGACTTCACCTATCAGACAGTGTAAACAGTGAAGAGCCACAATAAACTAATAGACTGGATGTCTAAAACAACATTGCATGCTCACATCTTAATTACTTCTGCAAGCTACTGGCTCTTTTATACATATAACTGTTTAAATAAGCTGAAGTAATTCCTAGGTCATTGCTACATTCACAAACTAACACCTCTGCAGCTTATAGTGTGTACTCTACAGTTTTAGGATTAGTATTTGTTATTCGCATTAACCCTGTTCTACACCTGCTATCCTTTCCCCCGTGTCTGACAGAATTTGGACTGGTCCCATCCTCGCTCCTTTAAGAGAAGGTCCATTGTAGTGAGTTCTGCATGGGAGGGCTGTTCTTTCACAGCAGCCATGGGGGGAGATCCTTTTTTTTTTTTTAACACTTAACACTCCTTACTTCTTCCATTTGTGTGTGTTTGAGGTGGTTGTGTTTGTATCTTGTCTTCAAGTTTGAAAGAATTATAATGAGAATTATAAAACGCTCCCTTGTCCTGTTCTCAGGGATGTTCACATAGCTTTTCCTGGATATCAGGATTCCTAGAATTACTCTATAGCACTATTAACATAGCTCGAATCTGTTCTTTTAAACCTTTAAACTCTGACCCCTCTGTGGCCCTCCTCAATCATTAGTGTTGTCCATGTGAACCCTGCAGTACGTCACATGATGCTACCACAGCTCAGTAATGTCACAGTCTCAGAGGTCATCAGCCAGACCGCAACACCTTTGATCTTTAAAGGTTTGGGAGGCCTGGTAAATCAGAGGGGTCAGACAAGCACCTTTGGAGTTCACACTTACTTTAATATGTGTAATTTAAGAGGGACATTACAACTGGTGTCTGACCTACGGACATTTATTTGAGATGGTCTAGCTTCAACACGACAACATTGAAATCATGCTGCCATGTTGTGATAGATCCTAGTGATTTCCACCACCATCGTATAAGTTTATAAAAACCAAATTAATTATTGTTAATGGAGGTCTCTTTTTACTGTGGCAGTGTTGCTGTTGCTCTTTTGCTCCATTCTCCCTTGTTAGCCTCTGGTGGAGGGGAGATCCTTTGGTGCTGTGTTTCTTTCAGCAGGTGATGGATGCTGTACTTGGTTGTATCTCTCATTTTATCAGGCAAACGCTGCACTATATGAACTGTAATTGTACACGTGCATGTACAGTTACAAAATCCAGAGTCGGTGTCGCAGCCTGAGAAATGATCCACTGATTGTTGGACTGTGTTGAAGTGTGTGTATTTTGCTGTGCACATGTCTGTGAGGTGTTCTCTCACTACTAGCTGCGAAGGCATGTTTTGAACCAAACTGCAAACCACCCAGTCAGCTGGTGAAATATCTGACTGTAATGTGTGTCTGTGTGTGTATCTATCAGGACTGGTCCATAGACCTGAACCGAACCCTCAGCAGACGAGAAAAGAAGAAGCCGTCAGAGGGCGTCACACTGACCGGCATCAGCCAGACTGGGTCAGACCAGCCAGTCCAGCCTGCCAAGACGAGCAGCAGGTAGATATATAATCGCTCACTGACTCATCGTCTCTTATCAAACACACAGGAAACGTAACATCTGTTGTTAAGACACACAAACACACAAACTTCCCTCATCTGAGAAAGTCTACTGCAGACAGCGTCTTCCTCTTAAGGAATGCTTGTAAAACGTTGCATAAGGGAAGATCCGGGAGTGACATGTAGTTGTGCGGCTGTTTCCATAGCAACAGTAAACATTTTGTTACAGTTTGTTGGGAAAGAAGTCATCCCCGAGAGACTGTAGTCTGCTGGTACATAACTGAAAGGGTGCCAAAAGTAATGTGGAAATATTACTCATACACACTGAGACATTCATAGAGTTAATATTGGTACTGGAAAGTTCAAAGAAGGCTGGGTTAGTCCTGTTTAAGTCAGAAACAGCTGCACTTGGCTTCAGACAGTTCGGGTTTACAAAAAGACCATTATTTATAGGTTTTTTTTTTTTTATAATCAGACACAACCAGGCATCAGATGGGACTTAATTTGTTTCTCAGTCCACCACAGCAAAGAGAAACTGTCTATAATTCACCACCTTGTTTGAGATTTAAGCAAAATATTAACAACAAAAACCTGGTTGTCTTCCTATATTGATCTCAAA
Source organism: Seriola dumerili (assembly GCF_002260705.1). Lineage (NCBI taxonomy): Eukaryota > Metazoa > Chordata > Actinopteri > Carangiformes > Carangidae > Seriola > Seriola dumerili. The sequence goes on from NW_019174393.1 coordinate 5,544,226, forward strand.
TGCAGGATTTATGATAATTTGAACTAATAATCTCAATAAATATAATGGCATTAACCTTTTCTACAAGGTTTAGAGCCACTTGATGTTTGATTGGCTGTTTTTAACAACATGATGTAATCTTTTTAAGCCGAGATAAGATAAGAAGTAATTTGTCCCTGCAGGGAGATTGCTCTTTGTTGTTGTGGCAACAGCACCAAGGACATAACAGTGGTTCATGGAAACAGCAACAAACAGCTGATTAACATAAAAACCTTTCATGCACCCATCATGCTAAAAAAAACACATCATAATGTTATTGCACAGAGACAAATTTGGAAAGAGTGTGAGTTCCTATGTGTGGTATATTTATTGTGTTATACTTAGTAGGAATTAAGCACACTTGGCTGTGACTTCCCAAGTGAACAATCACTTGGCCTTAACTCCTCACATTCCTTTGTTGGTGGGTAATGAGGTTTCCTTAATTTAACATTCAAACACCTGCTGTCTGCCCTTATCCACACATCAGCAGGAAATGGGGTGTATGCTGAAATCATGAGAGAGGAGTGTGTAGAGGAGTCAACAAAGGGAATGTCAGGCATGGAAAGCATTTGACCTCTGAACTTGGAAAAGGCTGAATGCTATGATGCTCCCCCAACCAGCATTTACACACAGCATTGTTTTCCTGCCATTTCCTACATCTTTGGAAGTAAAATAGTTTGTGTATGTGAATGGAGGTGAAAAGGGTTAATGTGGAGCAATTTGAAATAAGATGTCTGTCTTTCTATAGTCACAGAGCTCTGGCTTAAGGTCAAAAATAGTGACGGTTGATGGACTTATCTTGATTTTTAGTAGTTTCAGTAGTTTGTTTTTCAGCATCAGAAAGTCAGCCATCATCCTTATCAACTTATCTTCGGCCTTTTGGGGTGTTCCCTCATTTGAAGTCTGGAGCTTGAATGAACATGGTTTGAACACTCACAGGAAGACAGTAATACAACTCTTTGAATACTTAGGTTTTAGTCACAAGGTCAAGTTTGTTTGTTGACCGAAACCATCAAAAGTTACATTATGCTAGCCCCTTACTAGAACAGTGTTTGGTGTAAAAACTCCTGGGGCTCAACTCAGAGAGCATGGCATGACTATTCAAACAAAGGCGTTCACATTTCTCCACTTCACTCTCTCGAGGGCCAACTGATAGCTACCGCTGTTCATGGACCAATAATTCTGTAAACAGGGAGTTGAAACCCTGTGTTTCCTCTGATACAGGTCTAGTGCAAATTTTGCTCCTTGATGTGGAAAGTCACAATGGTAGGAAGTAAAAGGCCCTCATGTGACTTTTGCAGAAAGAATTTACACCTACACAACTCAGAGCTGACAAAGTGTGATATGTGTCACTCAGTGTCTTCTTAATGTCTTCCTTACTTTGTATCAATTATGAGGTGTGAGAGCTGTGGGTTTTAGTGGAAACATTCAAGTACAGAACAAGGCAAATTGTCTTCTGTTCTCTCTGTGTTTAGTCTAAAACAGTTGTTTTGTTCACTGATCGTAATACCTTGTACATTATTATTATTACATAGAAGTACAGTAATTACTGGCTCATCATACTGTATATCTCACAGTTAACCGTTCACAAAGTCCCACCCCCCTTATTTACTGTTGCTACGCCTGTCAAGCTTTCTTTTGTTGTGTGGCTCATATTCATGTTTACAGTGACAATTCTGGGGGATTTGATATCAAAGTTCTTAGTAATTTCTGAAACAACTGGGTTCTTGATTCCAGACAGACAATATAGGGGATGTCATTTCTGAGAGCATAGATTTGATCAGCGGTAGTAGCTAACAAATTAAGCCAATGTTGGATCCCTTTCTTGGATAACTTGGTGTACTTGGCTACAAACATACTATTGTGCTAAAAGACTGACACTAATGCTAAAGTCCAAAAGTCAGCATTCAATCTGTGTAGAAGACATAAAGAAATAAAATGCTGGTAGTAACTCTCATTCCATGGGAGATTCACATAAAAGCAAGTATACTGTGTGTGTGTGTATATATATATACAGTGTATATATATATATATATATATATATATTGCATATACACATACAGCATATACATATACACAGGAAAAACATACACGTGTGTATAAACGGAGAAAAATAGCTTTTACAGCTGTTTTAAACTTCGCCATATTAGCCTACCAACAGTAGCTAGCATGCTATGCTAACTACTTTGTACTGTATGCTAATGTTTGCAGCTATATTAGAGCACAAACAAGTACAATTGGGCAATTGCTGTGCAGAGGGGGGGCTTGATGAAAGGTTAATGGAACATTTCAGCTCCTCTGGTGTGTCTGCATTTCATATATATATATATATTGCATCTCTGTATATTTGTGTTATAATAGGTCACAGTATGAAACAGCCCCGCTTTGTCCGCAAGTCATGTATGTCACAAGTGTGTATTTATATGTGTGTGTTCATGTCAACAACCCATCTCTCACTGTGTCCCATGTTGTCAGCCTGAGTGTGCCCACTAAAACGGTGCCAGTGGGCTCGAACCCCTTTGACGAGGACGAGGATGAAGAAGAGGAAATGGCCGTGGAGCAGCAGACCACAGTCAACCACATCAGTGTCAATAAAGAGGAAATAAAAACGTTGGTGAACAAGGAGAAAACACTCCGCCCACCCGCAACCTTCCCGCCTTTTCTTCTTCTTCTATCTTTGCTACATGGATCGCTGTTCATTCCTCATCTCCCGCTCTTACTTTGTCTTAGTTACTTTGCTCCCTTCTTCCTCGTATCCCTCTCTCCTCCTTCAGGTGGCAGGTTGTTGTGTTGCTCTGCATGGTCACTGGAATGGCATTGCACACAAAGCCATTGTGTGTCTGTCCTTGACTCCTAACAGGGCCATGTCTTGCAGAACATCACATGTGATGCGCATGGGGGCGCATGTCTCTGCTGCGGGACGCCAACATGTTTCTGTCTTACAGTCAGATCTGAATGTTGACACATGTATACATCTGTACATAGGCTGGTTGTCAGTTGGTCACGGTTGCCAGACAATTAACAGGCGGTAAAACAAAGAAATGTACATACAAATACAAATTCATAACAGAACGATTAAAATATCATACTTTTTTTTTTTTTTTTTTTAAGTAAATCAACTAAGATAAGAATTCAGCAACTAAACCAGTGTCAACAGTAGTAGTTTGCAGCAGCGAGCAGGTCTGACTGTAAATCATTTGTGTGTGTGCTGGTGTGCATTTACTGTTTTTCAACTGTGTGTCTGTCAAAGCCGAGTTCTTTCTGGTGTATAGGTGGCTCCCTCTGTTGGCCGCTCAGGTTAAACTCCAATCATGCATTCACAAACATGATTTGTCTTGCCCTTTTACTGTATTTTTCATGTGCCTTTTGATATGTCGTCATGTTGTTTTGTTGCATTGCCTTACCTTAGCATCGTGTGCACTTTCACTTTCAGCTCTTGATCTTAAAGTGGCATCAAAGCAACTTTTAAATCATCTGTCATGTTGCCTGAAACAAATGCCTGCCTTGTAGCACTGGTGTCATACACAAGCATGTTCTCCACTTATTTAGAACTGATAGTAAGTTGTTTTCAGGATAAATCACAAAGCTGTCCGAGGATTTTGGAGAAGCGTTTTGGGCTTTTTGCGTGTTTTGTACTTTATTTGGTGTTGTATTTATTTTTCTCGCTTTTCTAACATTGAACTTTTGTTCCTGCTTACGCCTGGCATGCTGGATTGTCCCGTCGAAGTATGAGGCCCTGAGATATACATGAAAATACAATTTCTAAGTGGCTGTTTTGTCTGTCTATCCAGTGTGAGCAGTACGGAGAAGACTCCAGACTGGTCGGATGAAGACACAGGTGGTAACCCATTCTCTGCCAACGGTGATGGAAATCCATTTGAGGAGGAGCCGGCTTCTCCGGTTGTATCTGTGCCGGTCAGAGCCCTCTATGACTATGAAGGACAGGAGCAGGATGAGCTGAGCTTCAAAGCAGGTACATGGCAGGAATGGAGTGAAAATTCCAGAGACTACAAAAAAAGCTAAATTTCTTTCATTCCTGTATGAGTATTTTGTATTTATCTATTTGTTTTTGCTTTTTCAGGGGATGAATTTACCAAAATTGGTGAGGAAGATGATCAGGGTTGGTGCAAAGGCCGGCTCAAGGGTGGAGAGACAGGCCTCTATCCTGCTAACTATGTGGAAGCCATTCAGTAGTGAGTTATCACAGATGTAACAAATGTGAAGAAACAAGAAAGTGGTTTATTGAGAAATGACAGTGCGGCTGGAAAAAGGTTCAGCCTTATTTTCAACCTTTTCCTCCCTGCTGGCGAAGACTGGACTGGAGTGGGAGACGGGAAAAGAGGAGAGGTTTCAGATCATAAAAGGACCACCTGACATATTGTTGCTTTGACCCTCGTAGAAACTAAGGTGGAAATTGACCACAGGTTTCCAGATGATTCCAGGCAAGGAAGATCACATAAACAGAAAAATTGCTGTCAGTGTAAAATATGTTACTTAGAATCCCATTTATGCTGTTACAAAAATAATAGGTATTCAAGTATATATATTAGATAAGACTCGATGAACTTTGTGTGTGAATTTATATGTTGTTGAAACGAAACACTGGGATATGACAGTCATGACAAATCGTCTTGCAATGTTAGCCATGCAGCCTTAATATGAAAGCCACTATGGATTCATGGATTCATTTTTATAACCATAATTAATTATTTCTGCCTGTTAGAGTCTGGTCCATAAATTTTTGATAAACGTTTGATCTTTTGGACAAAAAAAGCCCTCATATGGTGATAATTGTGTCAGATTTAACTTGACATGTCAGACTTAAACTCGTGCTTACATTGTTCTGTTGTTCCTTTCAGGGTTTTTGTTTTTCCATTCAGTTCATAAGCTGTTCTGGGTGTTTTATAAGGAATGATAAAGACCATTAGAGCCTTATCCTGACATAGTCTTCATTTAGCTCACAGTGGGTAGGTTTCCTCTAGTCACTGCAATTGAATGTATATTCACTGATTGTATTTCTTCGCCTGTTGATTGTTCACTTTTGCTGATGTTGGGTTTTCACAGCCACTGACCCATTAACACCTGTCCTTAAGTCTCTCTCCTTTCTGTTGCAGATAATACTATATGTTTTTGTTTTTCATGCAACACTGAAAGATTTTCACAAAAGTTTATCTCACTTGAATCTCTCGTGTTTTAGTTCTCTCGCTTCTTGTCAAATATAAAGTTATGGGAGAATATTTTAGTGTTTGTTTTTTGAAAATATATTACAAATTATAGCAATAAAACAACAGCCAAGTATGGTATTGCATACATGCATGTAAATAGCTTGGATTGAACATGTTAGAACAAATTAAGCATCAAGATCAGATGATATGTAGTTGGAAATTGATTGTTAATTTATAATGCCACAAGTGCTTTTGTTCCTCTCTTTTTAGAATGCTGTGACTGAAAATCACTTTGTACATTAATTGAATGTTAAATGCAAAAATATCCCTTGAATCTGTTATTTTGTTATATTTGTAAATATGATTATTTTTCCCCTTCATAGAGGGCCACACTCATTGAGTTAATCGACAAATACTATGTGAATAATTGTTGATTTCCTCTTAGGAGCTATGACATGAATAAATATACCTGATTTCATAACCTTGTTTTGATCATCGAGTATTGTGTCAGCTTGCAATTTTGCAGAGCTGAACTTCAGGCTTTTCGCTTGTGCAAGCTCTAAATTCATTAACTGGCTAATGTATCGATGAAATCACTGAAAAATGCTTTTTGATGCCTTCAACTGCAGCACACGAGGAAGATGATTGTTGTTTTTAACAATAATGAGAAAGGAGATGTTTTGCCATGTTTTCAGGGCATGCTGTCGTCAAAACGCAGCAACAGCTGTACTTGCACAGTAAGGTTTGTAAATGTTGTCCCACAACATAATAAATGAGTTTATTGGAAAAAACATTCTGTATTTGTCTTGATTATTGATGCTTCTCATGTTTAAGTCTTATTTTTACTTGTGATGTCAAGATATTTACTTAAATGTGTGTGTGTGTGTGTGTGTGTGTGTGTGTATGTGAGAAGATACAGTGTGAAGCATACAACACATGTTAAAGTGGTAAAATGTAATGCAGAATTTTTTTATTTTGCTCTAGATTTGCTCAAAATTTAACATGTAAAAAACAACTTCAGAAAAGAACGAACACCTAACGTAACACTTTTAAACAGTTTTTAAAGAAGAATCAGTCATGTAATCATTAACGACTGCTCGTGCATGTTCCTGGTTCTTTTGTTCTTAATTGTAAATTGTTTACAATTTGTATGTATTTTCTTGTTGAGTTTGATGTATTTTAAAGATTCATCTAATTGCAAATTAGCTGTACAAATAACCATTAAAATAAAAGAAGTAAAGTTTGAAATCAAATATTTAAATAACAATAATTGTAGATGGAGTGATATAATTTAGATGTAATCCAACATACCGATGCATATGTCTAGATTAAACAGCCCAACAGTAATTTAGTTTATATAAAATGTTTATAAATATATGTTCATTCTTCACAAAAAGTATTTTACCTTTAAAATACTCATGTAAAGGATCTGAATACTCTTTCGCTATTATTTAAAGTAATTTTGAGCTACAGATGTAGACGTAAACTACATTACCCAGAACCCTTTGCTACAATAACATAACCACGGGTCAATTTTATCCAATCAGAAGCCGACCATGATGTTCTCCTACTGACGTGTCGCATTCAGTTATTATTGAGGAAAAACACAGCGCTGTTTTTCATGCTAACGATACTTCTGTCACCACCAGGTATTACCGACCGGCAGAACCATGTCAGAGCCCAACAAACAGGACATCTCTGCTATTTTTAAGCGACTGCGCTCCATTCCTACGAATAAGGTGAGAGTTTTATTAACGGTAGACAGTCTACTCTTTTTAACAAGGAAGTCATCTAAACTAGATACCTGACACGTCGCACTCTGAGAAACGCCGAGGCTAGCTTCAACTTACCAGCTTAATTTAACAATTGTCCGATAAATGTCATGTTGAAAATAGGTTGGGTTTGTTGTAAAGCCCGAGTTGTTCCCTTGTAACGTGTCGGGGAATAAACTGTGAGAAAACTTGTGAATTGTAACCAGACGTAACGTTGGCCAAGTGGTTGACAGTTTAGCTAGCTGCCTTTTGACAGTTGACATTAGCCGTGTTTGTTCAGGCTTAACTTTCCTTTGGTACAAGTGTAAAAATGTAAGACAGGAGCGCAGACATCATGAATGATAATCACAACGGAATTGTGCTTGTTGCTGTTCTAGTAACACTTAATTTCATTGCGAAATTTGACCCAGTTTATCAACAGCTGTTTGAATCAACAGCTAATTTTACTGGTAACATGCACTTCAGACCACAATGATCACACACCCTTCACACAGTTTGCTTCCACGTCTCTTTTTATCGATTTTAAACTCATGCTCTTGTCTCATGCTCATGCTCTTTAGTTAGGAGAGAGTTGGAACACAGACATCAAAATGTCAATTTCCCTGTTTGAAATTTGAGATAAAGCCTCATGATAACATCTCTTATTTCCCCCAGGTTTGCTTTGACTGTGCAGCTAAAAACCCCAGTTGGGCCAGCATCACCTATGGTGTATTCCTATGTATAGACTGCTCAGGCACTCACCGGTCTCTGGGGGTACACCTGAGCTTTATCAGGTAAGGCAGGACTTATTAATAAAGCACTTTTGAAAACAAAACCTCAAAATTAAAGCTTTTGGCACCAAGTATCAAACATGCAGACTAGAAACAAACACATGCGCAACAAAATAGAATTTAAAAAACAGAAGTAAGATTGATTTCTCACCACTTTAAAAAAAAAAAAATTATTGAATATGTCTTAATTGGCAAATCATAATTGTGCTAGTCTCCTAGTATGAATAGAAAAATCCAGAAAAGAGTCAAATTGAAGGTGGGATGATTTTGGAACCTGAGTTGCAGTTTGTCAAATCACATATCCTGTAAATCCTATACAGGTCTACTGAGCTGGATTTTAATTGGTCTTGGTTCCAGCTAAGATGTATGCAAGTGGGAGGCAATGCCAGTGCGGTGAGTACTTCAGGGCAAAAATGTCAACACATTATCAACAGATTGTAATCCCGTTTTTGCACACGCACACACTCATGATTTAACTTGATGACTCCTGTTTGCTTTTTTGTGTCTGTCTTGACCTTCCTATGGCAGATTTCTTTTTTCAATCAACACGGATGCACAACCAGTGCTGCCAATTCCAAGTACAACAGCCGAGCTGCTCAGCTGTACAGAGAGAAGATAAAAAATTTAGCCACACAAGCCACCAGACGCCACGGCACTGAGGTAAAAGAAGGATAAATTGGCTTCCTGTTTAGGATCTGTTTGCTTAACACACTTTCCTAGAAACATATCTGCAAGTGCACAGATAGTTAAATCAATTTTACGCTACTTCTCCATAGCTGTGGCTCGACAGTCAGGCTCCTCTCTCTCCAACATCACCAGAGGACAAGCAGGTGGATTTTTTCAGTCTGCATTCACAGGTAAAGGAGTGTGCTTGCCTTGACCAGGTGTGATTATATCTACATATCTGCCTGTTGGATACCCACACAGTGACTGGGGATTAGTAATTTTACCATATGTGTCTGTGTAATGCTCAGGGTGTTCCTGAAAATTTGAACATGGCCAAAATGAGTCTCAGTGCCTCCACATCAGAGAAGAGTTCAACCACAGAAAAAGAGGACGACAAAAATGGTATTCACTGTTTCTCCTTAACATTGTAACACAAAGAAAGACCACAAAACTACAACCAGTACCATTTACTACGTTTCCTCACATATTCATCAAACCGTAAACTTTTTCAGGTAATCCAGAGGGTCCAAGTGTCGACATGCTGAGTGTTTCTCCAAAAGCAAATCCAGGTTGGTTTATATTATATATATATATATTATATTATATTTAGGCTTCTCCCATTTTCTTAAGGACCTTGTTTTTGTGTTGAAATCCTTGCTAAACTGTAAGAGATGTAACTTTACTGTCCTTCAATCTTTCCAGAGCCGTCCTCTCTTCTCAAGAAGAAGCCAGCCGCCGCCAAGAAAACGGTATGTACAAAGTAATGTTGTGAGAGTAGACTCGCTTCATCACTGCGTATTTGTGACTTGTGCATTCAAAGTCTGATTTGTAAAAATGTGTCTGTTTGCAGTTGGCTTCTAAAAAGGGTGGTCTGGGTGCTCAGAAGGTTAGCAGCCAGAGTTTCTCAGAGCTGGAGAAGAAGGCTCAAGCTGCCGACAAGCTGAGAGAGAAAGAAGAGAGCACTGCGGGTACCAGGAAAAATATTCAACCTCAGGAATCTATGTAGGTGTCTTTACTTTATTATTTTTTACTCTCATATTTTGTGGTTAACTATTTATCTAATAGTGAGTCTTTTTGCACTCGCCACGAGAAGGTCAAAGGTTTCAGAGTCCTCTCAAATCTTCTGACTTCAGCAGAAACCTTGTCATTATACACCTGTTTCTGTTAGCTCCTGCAATCCCCTCCTGTTTTTCTTCTTTTTTGTTGTTATTTATTTTTTTATTCATCTGCCCTCCTCCTCCTCTCAGCGCCCCATCTCTGCGACTGGCCTATAAAGATCTTGAGCAGCAGAGGAAAAAAGACGAGCAGAAGCTGAAGGGATTAGAAGGGAATAAGAAGGAGCAAGCTGAGAGACTGGGCATGGGTTTAGGCATCAGGAGGTATGATGATGATGATGACGATGATGACGATGACGATGATGATGAAGAGGCAAATACTAGTGATCCTGTAACTGATCAAAGACTTTGTTTCTGGCTCATACGTTCACTCTGTCTCTGCTCTTCTCCGTAGTGGAGTTTCTCACTCTGTGACATCGGACATGCACATCATTCAGCAGGAGAATCCACTGCGGGGAAAGACCACCAAAGGGCGGCGGTACACTGAGGAAGATGATGACGAAGGGTCCTTCACCTCTAGGTCAGACGAAGACAGAAGATCTGCCTTTTCTTCAGCTGCTGCTGATGACAGTTCAACTTCACATGTTGATTGTCCACCTGACATTAATCTGAACTTGTTCTCTCTTTAGGATCCTGTCCCGGTTTGAGGATCAAACTGAACTGTCTGATAATTTCTCTTCACGCTGGGGTGATGGAGGCGATGGAGGAGGCTGGATAAAGGAGAGCAAGAAACCAGAACCAGACTTCTACTTGTCCTCCACTATGTCTTCACTTGATGACAGGTAGGAGACGTTGTTTTATGATTTATATACATCCAGCTGTTGTTACTTTAACAGTGTCTGCACAACCTACTGTTGCGGCTACATACAGTAGAAGTTTAAGGCACTGTCACTTCCACCACAAGGCAATTCTAAGTCATCATTTATCCACTTTAATTGGAATCATGTTGTAATCACATGATAATTTTGTAATTATGTTTTAAGTTAATGTCAGGTTTGTTTTTGAATTATGGCTGAAATAAAGAATATAATATTTAGACTCTCTCATACTGTAAGTCCTTTGTGTATGTACTGTATGGTAAAGGGTAAACTTAGTGACTGAGGAGTGACATTTTTAATGTGATCAAAGTGTGTTTTGAGAATATGGGTTAATACTTGAATCGTTCAGATTATATTGTCAATATCGCTTTAATTTATAACCATGATCTTTTATCAGGCCCACATCCAGGAGGAAACCAGAACCAGTGCCGGTGTCAGACTCAGGAGAAGCTCGGAAAAAGTTTGGAGATGATGTCAAAGCCATCTCCTCTGACATGTACTTTGGAAAACAAGACAACTCTGAGGTACAGCCTTTTAGCATGTTATATATATTGTGTGGTTCATGATTATAGTGGACTTGCAAACTGCGTGTCAGTGACCCAATCCAAAGGGAATGCCAGGATTATTAGACCTGTTCCAAAATGCGGTCGACCTGAACGGCCCCCAATAGAGAGAAAACACTGCAGCAGCATGATGTAATATCAGCTAATGAGCTGCCGCCTCAAAATGAGCAGCAATGTAATAATAATGTCCAAAGAATAAATGAGATGTTATTGATTATATTTCTTTATATGCATGAAAGACTAATGCCTGAATGACTCATTGAAAGTCTTATTTTCAGCACATTCTGTAGACAACTGGGTGATAAGTAGAAGATGTGAGAGAGAGCAGTGAGACCTGCCCCATTAGGCCGAGTATAACTTTACCGCTCGCCTCCTGGTTCCTTGGTTCCTTTAAAACTGAGTGAACCTGTGAAGACCCTCAGTTGGTATTTTGAGTATGAGCTAAGCTTGAATGTTCCCAGAAAAACTACTGGTGGAAACATTTAAAACACTGTCTGTACTCCTGTTCTGTAGTATGAGGCCAAAACACGCCTGGAACGATTTGCTGGGAGTGCCTCTATAAGTTCAGCAGACCTTTTTGATGATCCAAAGAAACAGACTGGTAAGAGACCACTGCACCATCACTGACTTTGCAAAAACAACTTTGGCGTATCATTTACTTACCATTTAAATTATTTTTATTTATAAATGTATGAATGAATGAATGAATATAAATGTATGTATAATTAGCTAAAGACAAAATAGATTCATCTGTGTCTATTTTCCTTTGTCTTGTGTACACAGCGAGTTCGTACCGTTTGACCAACGTGCTGCCCAATGCTCCTGACATGTCGCAGCTCAAACTGGGAGTGCGCTCAGTCGCAGGAAAACTCTCTGTCATGGCCAGCGGCGTAGTTAGCTCAATTCAGGTTGGTTAGAAATGCAGCACCTGAATCAATATTGTATGAGCATCTTGTCTGACAAACATAAATTCACCTGCTAATGATGTTTACTCTCTTCTTTTTTCAGGATCACTACAGTTCCTGAGTCATGGTGTGTCTCCTCTTAGACTGTAGCCGTCCTCTGATTATCAGAGTTGGACCATTTTCCCAATGAGTGGTGGTTCCTTATCTGGGAGAGAGAAGGAGAAAGATCAATCAGTGCTCTGAGCAAATCTGCTAGAGGACACATAAAAATGTACCCCCAGATTACCCTGTATACATCTACATCTAGTTTTTTATTAGAGAATGTATATATACAACAGTGGTTAGAATCAAGATGACTTAAGCACAATATTTGTTCCTCTGCTGGCATCTTGAAGGGAGATTTCTCTGTATAGTACAGTCATGAAGAATATATAGTTTGCAGTATATTAGTTTGCTTTGTGGTCTTGGGGTTTAAATATTTAGAAATACTGTATGTAGCAGTCTGAGAGGATTTCAGGCATCATGAAGGAGGGATTTTCTTTTTGATTCCTTTGGTTAATGAGCAGCAGAGACAGTTTAATTGCAAGTACTTAATTGGTTAACACACACTCACTCATCACATGCACTTTGTAGTGTACTTTTTTTTTGTAAGTCTTGCACATTCCCACAGGTTTGAAAGTGTCCTTTCCGTCCCCAAAGTGCACTTACTTTTGCTCTTCCACAGACAGGACCAAAAGCTGATAATGAGGCCTTAGGGGACCTGATATATATTTCCTCATTGAATATAATATCCATTATATGAATTGATATTGGCCTCATTCGCACATAACCTTTGTTAACTTGCAAATAGCTACATTTCTTTATTTTCTTCTTCTTTTTATAGGTCATACATCTGTAGTCCAAAAGGACAAGATGACTTAGAGCTTAAGCAGCTATAAAAGTTTAAAGATATTTTTTCATGTTTGCACTCATTTGCCTTTTTTGGCAAAAATTAGATGAGGAGATTGATACCACTCTTGTATTTTTGCGTTTTAATTAATGGACTTTAGGGGTGTTGCTAGGTGGAGTTTGTTACCTGTGGACTGAGCCAGGCTAGCTGTTTCCACCCTGTTTCCAGTCTGTTTGCTGAGCTAAGCTAACTGGCTCTAGACTGTAGCTTCATATTTACGGACAGATGTGAGAGTTCTATCAATCTTCACATCTCACTCGTCAAGAAAATGTCAACCTCTTCCTTAAAAAAAAGAAAAGAAAAAAAAAAGTAATTTCTGTTGTCTTGAATTAGACACTATAAATATGTTGCAATTAAGCATTTGGCCAACCTTGTAATATATATATATACAATATATATATATAAATATAGTTTTATTGAATTTGGGAGGTTACTTTTAATGATTTTTTTTGGTTTGGTTTTTTCTTTGTTTTGACGTTTGCGATTAATTCCTTGGTTGCGCCCATTGGTATATTATTTAATGGCACTCACTCAGAATTTCCTGATGCTGTGGGACATTTTTGCCACTTTCAGGCCCCATTGTGCAACACATGTCCACTTAAAAAAAATGAATGTAAACGATCCCTTTAAAGCGAAGTTCATCTTTTGTTGCTGTAACATACTGCCAAGGTCCAAGTGATATATTTAATTATGTCAAATATAACAGAGGCGGTGATGAGACACAAAGAGTGCACAGGTGGTGCTATATTGTGCTTTGGGATTTGACCTTTAAAAGCAATAGAAAAGCAGCTTGATATCTATATATGGCTTTGGTGTTGAAGAACTACAGCTTGCGCGTTTAGCATTTATCTAAAGTTTACTTATGAGTTAAGGCACTAGTGTTATTGAAGCCCAGATTGGGAACAGGATGATTATATTACTGAGCAATTTCCGTACTGTTTATGCTTCTCAGGAGTGTGATTTGACATGTTAAATATGAAACACTATGAAGGAGTTATACATCTTTCAATGACCAAATATTTTTTAACTCCATCACTATATGCCTTAGTCCAAAGATCTCTTAATCATCCATCCTAAAATATTGTGGAGTCATCCGGTTCCCTTTTTGCACATAATTTGTTAGAAATTGCACGTGGCAGCTTTTGCTTGAATGTACTGTATTGCAGTTGAACCTTTGCCTCTAACTTGATGATGCGTCCATGTTTCACTTCAGTTTTGTTTTACTTTGTAAGATTGTGTCTTTTGCTGTTGAATATTGCTAAATGTTACATAAAAGAATAGCAGCTTGTGTAATTTGCATGGCCCTTGAAGTTATTTGAACACCCTGACAACAGCAAGAGTACAAGATAGCATACATTTGCTATGACCCATTCATTTAAACAATAATGGAATAACAGAATTGCTCACTAATAACTGTATAGTAGGCTTGGAACTGCTGCATACAATCTTGTGTAGGGCTTTGAATTACCATTTATAGAAAGCTATTGATAATCAAATTTTGACAATTTTTGACACTCAAGATGTAAGTAAACTTTTTGGAAACATGCCTAATAAATGGCTTGTGCCTAAACTCCTCTGTCTTTTAATTATTTGTCTGAATATAAAGTCTGCACTGTACAGATATATACTTTCTGTGCCCTCTGTAAATTTGTAAGATTTTAGATTATTTTTTTAGATTAACCTTTTAGTTTAGAAAATAAATGCCAGAAAATGGTGAAAAATTACATCACAATTTCCAAGTTAACCGGTTCAGTTGTCTTGTTTTCAAACCCAAAAAAACATTCAATTTACAATTGTATAAAACAAAGAAAAGCAGCAAATCTTAACATTTGAGAAGCTAAAACCAGAGAAAGTATGACTTTTTTTTCCTCTATAAATTACTTAATAAAAAATAATTAATCTTTAATCAAGAATGTTTGCAGATTAATTTTCTGTCCATCGACTGATCAATGAATCGATTAATTGTTACAGCTATACTTCCAGACATTAAAATCAGCAAATTCAGGACAAATGCTGGCAGCCGCTTACGTGGCTGGCTGAGGCGTTTACAGTACTTCCTGGGCTGTCGGAAATAAATCACACAACTGGAGTTCCATTGAACGAAGTTGATAAATATGACTGAAAGTTGTAGTTTTATTTAAAGACATTTTTAGCTTGAGGCCAAAAAAAAAAAACATCCATCCAGTGGGCATATACGTTACAGTTGGACTGTTGTGTTGTGCTGTTTCTAACTTTTCTAACTAACTGGTAGTCTGCGTATGTACGAGCTTTCAAGCAGCACTTGAAGGCTACATTTTTCCAAGGAACAGGGTAATGCCGGAGGATTGTTGATAGCGTTCACAGCCGTTAATCATAGTTTTTCACTTTAGTAACCTACATTATGAACTTAACTGTAAACAAAGGGCCTTATTTTGCGTTACAACGTAACGAATAACCGTTAGACGTTTTTTTTTCCTGCTCGGCCTGCTGAATTCCTTCAGAGTAAAAGTTACTAACAGTATATGCCAGTGTGCTAAAATGCCTACTGAAGTGAAGCAGAGGAAGAAGACACAAAAACAAAGTGATGAAGTGCCTGAAACGTCGGCTGCTAACGGTAAAGATGAAGCACGAAAAGTGAAGACGGAGTCTGGAAACAACACAGGGGCAAATAAAACGTCTTCGAGTCTGGACATTAGAAGTATAATGTGCGTATTGTCGCTTGCAGCGTGCGGAGCTATGAGTTGGTAAGTAAACAGTTGAGTGTTCTTAGTCTTAAAAAGTCTTTTCCCAGTGTGCATGTCTCTAATAAAGTGTTTTCTTTCTTGGTTTCAGGATGGTGCTGCAACAGAACGAGAGGTTTTCCCAAATGGAAGAAAAATACAAATCTATACACGGGAAAACTTCGAGTCTGTTCGACATGGAGAAAGAAGTCCTCAAAGTGTCTAAAAAGGTACGTTTGATTTACAGCGGAGCAGAGATTGAACTACACTGAGGGATGTTAGTTTAAAGGGTCAATTCATCCAAATCACACAAAGCATACTTTGTGCTACCCTGTGGTCGGCATGCAGACAGCTTTGGTTTTAATTGCCCCTATCTGAAATTTCTGCCTCCACCTCAATGCAATGGCGATGAATTGAATTTGATTTGTGGTGCTTACAGTATTAAAAAATGAATTAAATTTTCTTTGGAACTACTTTCTACTGAAGAAATAATCCCTATGAATTTTTGATTAAATGTTGGATTATTCAGCATAACAGGGACACGCCTCTGAGAAACAGTTGTTGCTTTAAACATTTTTGAAAGGTTTTGTGAAATTTCAGAGACAGGTGTTTAAAAACCCGGATAAATAAAACTCAAACTATCTGCATGGCTAAATACCACCTGAGCTAACTGATAAAAATATAATTTTTTGTCTTTGTGTAATTTAGTTGAAACAATCCTTTAAGTTTGTGTGACAACATGAGTGTTCGCTTCACTGAGGGGTCATGTGATGATTCATGGGATTGGAAAGAACAGGAAACTACCTATGCAGAATTTTCTGCTAAACTAAATTAGTTTCTTTAGTTAATTTTTTTGTGAAATTTTGGATATTTTTTACCTATTAAGTCCCATAAAAAGTTATCAAATGGAACAACCTGGGTAGGGAAAAAATACCACTGTGTTAAATTATATATGCTTTATGTACAAACCCTCTGCATGCCTAAAATTTGTTGAAAAATTACTTTCAGCTGAGCACAAATTGTTTTTACTTGAGCTCTTTCAATACATAATTTTGTCTTTGACAGTCCCTATCTATATGCATGAGCTTTGTTTCCTACTGAATGTATTATATATAAATACTGAGGACCGTAGAGCTCCCACAGAAACAGCCCTCCTGTTTTGTGTTACGGCTGCAGCTTGCTGCCTCTGAGGATGACCTACAGGAGGCGCTCTCCGCTGTCTCCTTGGCAACTAGACTCCAGCAGGACATCTCCACCCTCCACGCTGCTGTCATGGTGATGCGGGATGAAGAGAACTCCGCCTCTCGTGACCTGCAGACGGTCAATGCCCACTTCCTCAATGTGACAGAGACGTGGCAGGAGCGTCTGGCGGTCATCAGCTCTGACCTGGCTGCCCTCAAAGCCGAGTCACGGGAAGCCCACGCCGGTGCCACTGACCGGGTGAACGAGGCAGAGCGGAGGGCTCGGTCGCTGGCAGAGAGGTTGGAGGAGCTTGAGGACAGCACAAAGAGGAACACCCGAGCTCTGGAGCGCACAGAGGAGGACGACGCCAAACGAACGCAGGATCAGCTGGACTGGAACACCAAGCAGATCCACAAGCTGGAGGAGCAGATCGGCAGCCTGACCAAGAGGGAGGCTGAACTCAGCTCTCAGCTCCAGGAGCACATTCCCCGGGCACAGCAGTGTGAGGAACACCTGCCGCAGGTGGAGGAGGCGGTGCGCTCCATCCTGAGGCTGGGAGGTGATCTGAGCGGAGCGGAGAAGAGGCTGGAGGAGGTGACCTTACAGGTGTTTGGGACCGAGGACAGCATGCTGAAAGCACTGAATGAAATCCTGGAGATCAGACAGGAGCTGGATACCCTGCACGCTCAAAACAGCATCCTGAAGATGAAAAATGAGTTGTCCGTGGTTAAAGAGGCGGTCCGTGAACTCACCATGGTGCTGAGGGAAAATAGGGTTGACAGCCAAAATGACTTAGACACTCTGGAAGAGGAAGAAGAATGGAAAGACGAAGAGGAGGAGGAGGAGTGGGAAAAAAATGACCAGGATGAAGAAAATAAGCCTCTTGATTACCTCACTGAATGATGTCATATATATTTTCATTTAGTGAGGGAAAAGGCTAGGCTATTTGTTGTAAAAGGCTGTTAAAATTCAGTATTAATGTTTTGTAAAAATGTGCACCTCGTTTTAATGTGACTGTCATTGTGTAAAAGTAACGTAATTTCAACATGAACTCAGGTGTACATGCGCTGTAATACACAGGTACAACCAAGAATATATTTTAGTGGTTTGGTTAATGTGGAGAGTCTCTTTAAAGGATTCCACAGTTGCATAAAACATGCTCCTTTATTCTTAAGCCAGCTATTTGCACTGATACGATGTATATTATAATATCTGTGCCAGTCTTTCTTGATGTAACTCTATTGGAGAGGAAACAAACAGTTGATTAACAGAAAAATAACTTATGATAATCAATGAATCCTTTCAATAATTCTCTAGTTCCAGCTTTTTGAATTATCATTTTTCTTTTGTCTTATTCTGTAATAAACTGAATATTTTTAGGGTTAGGACTGTTTGTTGAAAAATTAGCAATCAATCAATAATGTAATCAATAATGAGCACTATTGTTAGTTGCAACCCTGAACTGCTTCCCTGTAAGTTTTAGCTTAGACTTGGAAACAGAAATAGATTTTGTAGATGTATAATAAATCTTCATATTTATATTGACTGTTACATTTCCATCTGATTTTAGTTTCACCTTTTGAAAGCGTAGAAATCTTTTCATTACTCGGCTTATTTAATAAAATCACCTTTTTCTTGTGAATTTGTGCAAATGTGTTTCATTCTCATGTTTAACAAATTTTAATTTTTTTACTATGTTTAAATATTAGGAAAACAGCCCGAGATAATGTCAGTAAATAATGATAAAGTACAATTGCTTGAAATAACTTCCTCCACCTGTCCTCCTGCACCTGTCACTCCATGTACTGTATGTCCTGTTTCAGTGTGAGAGCGTCCAGCTGATGCTGGAGGGTCTCAGGGGTCAGCGGGGAGCTCTGAAGCCTCAGCTGGAGGGTTTGGAGCAGGACGTCAGACGCCTGAAGGAGTGGGCGTCTGGGCTGACCGAGGGACGGGCTCAGCTGCAGAGCAGCCTGAGTTCACTGAGAGAAGCTGTGGGACTGATCGAAGAGCGCACCTCGGCCATCACCAAGGACTTTACAAACAAGGTACGTCACATTTTTGTTGTTGATGTGGAACTTTTTAACTTGGTAATTATGTATACTTTATTATCTTTAGAGAGTGCAGAAGAGACCCCACCTAACATCAGGATTTAATCAGCATAAATATAAAAAATTTAGGGGGCTTCATTTAATAGGGATCAAATACTTTGTTGTAACACAGTTTGAGACGAATATTTTAAAATAAAACTTTTGCTTGATGCTGTTTCTCATCCTCTGTTTTGCCTGTTTCCCCCCTCTAGGTGGCGTCAGTGAGGACAGATGTGCGCAGGATGGACGGCCTGAAGTCTGAGCTACAGTCGATGCTCACTCAGGTCGGAGAGCTGGAGGACAAGACCGCGCAGGTGGAGCGCAACATGGTCAAACGCATCGGGGATCTGCTGGCCAGCAGCATCGACCGAGTCTCCAATCTCCGGGCTGCATCTGAACGCAACGCGCAGGCCATTGAGCAGCTCCGCAGACGCATCCCTGAACTCACCACTGCTGACAAACAGATCTCTGAGCGTTTGAGGGAGCTGGAGAGCGGCAGAGCTCGCATGATAAAAACAGTGACCTTTGCCAGTGACCTTAAACCAAAGGTGACCTCTATCAGGAGGGACTTTGGGGCGTTTGAGCCTCAGCTGTCAGATCTGACTCTGCGGATAGGAAGACTTGCAGAGGATCTCACCAAGAGAGAGCAGGAGATTGCTGAGCTTAGACAGACATTAACTAATCTCACTGCAGTGGAGGGAGATTTAAGTGCTACCACGAAACAGGTTGGTGACATAGCTGATATATCTGATATTGGAGAGATGCACCAGCCAGTGTGAGCACCACACTCTAACAACCAAAAGTGGAGACTGATGGTTTTTTTGGCTTTCGCTCAGTATTTCATTTGGTCAACTGTCATACTACTGTTTAGAGGTTTACAGAAATAAACATGAAACTGTGTTTACCAAACTCTGACACAATCTGAACAGCCTTCAAGCATAAATCTGTAAACAGGAAACCTGAACCCATGAAGAAGAATGAATGTAAACAATCCAACAGCGAGTCCGTCAACATGTCTTACAGTTGTGGGAAGTTTGCTGAGTGAGCTCATGACAAAGACGTTCCCTTTGTTGCCTCTGTTCAGCTACATTACTGTCACTGGTTTGATGCTGAACTGATCCTGATATGAAATTTTACCACATTTCAACAGAAAATAATTGATTTCCATGGGTTTTGTTTAGTAAAACTTGATTCAGAGGCTGTAACTGTGGAGGAAATGTAGACAAGTGTAATATTTTGGTCATTTTTGAAGGTCCAGTATTATAGTAGTCCAGTCCAGTCCAGTTACAGTATTATATAACAAAATAATGACTGGTAAGGTAATAGTTTGGCATTTGCACATTTGCTCATTAGTTCTCTAATCAAAAGTTATAGATGCCACTTTCATGTTAAAGCAGTTTTTACTTTTTAACCACACAATATTTTATGGGTGCACCCTGGACAAAAGCTCCTCGCCTTAACCATTAAGGTGTTACAACACTTGATATTCCAGTTTGTTAACATGAACTATGTACTATGAGTAATGCTACATTACTGTTGGAGTTTACTGGCTTCCAAATACCCTCCAGTAAAACTTTGAAGTGTTCTGGGGAAGTGGCCACAAAAGCACCGCCTTGGGTGTTGCACAAGGTGAAGCACATTTCTGCAGAACACCTGGAAGAGAGTCAAAACCAAACACCCACAGAGAAAATGATCTATTATTTGTCACTGGTGTTTGCAGATTATAGAGCAGAGCATGTGGCATTCTGTCATTATGAGGCTAAGGATAATCTGCTTGACTCGACATGTGTGAAGTGTCTTGCCACAGATTATGCCACAGATTGTCCTGCTGAATGAATTGAGCTTCATTAATAAATTCAAAATTATATGCTTTCGTAAAAATGTAGTTGAGATCCCTCTTTGCTTTAATGTGATGTGATTTTAGCAGCCCTCGGGTTTATCACACTTATCAATAAGTGTAAATTTTCATTCCCACCCATAGGATCAACACAGCACCCATGATGTAAGAGTAAAGGCAGCTAAACCCAAAACTGCAGATCATAGTTTTACCAATATGTTCACAACAACACAATAATCTCTCACAGCTTTGGGTCGACAAGAGGTTTTATTCTTGTAAAAAAAAAACAAAAAAACCAAAACAATAAAAACGTAGTGAGTAAACAAAGGAGTGCTCAACAAGAGCTTATTATTGCATTTGGAGGTTCATAAAACAGCCTTGGCTTGGAAAATTTTAATTCTAACAAAACAATTAAAAACACTAGAAAATAAAACTACAGTGCAGAATAGGTGTGGATTTGAATTCACAGATCAGCAGTCCAGCTCTGCCCCTCTATCGTGACCTAACCTAGTTTTCCTCACTTCTTCTCTACTAAAATGTGCACCATCAAGTTTTGAGTAATAATTCTTCATAAAATTAGGAATAGTGGGTTTTGGTCACCCTTTTGGATTCATTATTGTCCCTGCTGTTGGATGTTTTGGTATCCTGATGTCACTTTGCGAGCTGAAGGTCCCTACTTTTTCTTGCTGGGTGCTTTGGATAAGCCTGCGAGTGTCTGTGTGGTCTCCTGCAGTGCTTTCTGAAGAGCAGCAATAGCCTGATCGTGGCCTTCTAATTTGGCTGCTTTGTCTTCCAATCCGGCCACCATGCTGCGTAAGCTCTCCAGCTGCTCAGGCATCACGCTGCTCTTGCTGCTGCTGCTGCTGCTGCTGCTGCTGCTGCTGCTGCTGCTGCTGGCCTCCAGAGCAGCAAGCCTCTTCTCCAGGTCCTCCACCTGCTGATCCAGACTGGAGTCCTTAGAAGCTAGCTGGGTCTGGGCACCATCCAGAGCGGCCATGTTGGCCTGGAGCTGCTCCAGGCTGCTTTTCAGTGCCTCCAGCTCCCGCTCCAATCCGGTTTTGGCTTTCTCCACAGCCTGCCCCTGAGTAGCCAGAGTGCTTTCATGGGTGTCATACTTTGCAAATAGTGATTCCACTTTGGAGGTAATTTCTGACATTGATGCAGAGAGTAAGTCTCCACTCTCCTCTGATGCTTTAACTCTAACTTCAAGATCATCTGTCCTTCTCTGGGCCTGAGCTGCTGCTGCCTCCACCTGCTTCTCCACACCACGAACAGCATCAGTGGCCTGCTCCACCTCACTCTCCACTATCAGTGTTTTCTCCTTCAGAGCCTGAACTCCAGCCTCTGCCTCAGTCACCGCCTGCCTCAGACTCCCAACAGCCTCTTGCATCACTGACCTCACTGTCTGCACCTCCTGAGACAGAGAGGCCACCTCCTGGTTGCGAGTCTGGAGCTCTTCCCTCACAGCACCGATCTGCTCGCTGAGTGAATTCGCTGAGGAATCAGCCGCCTGTTTGGCAGTTTTGATTTCAGCCACAGTATCAACAATGGCAGAGAGCTCCTGTTTGATGAGCGCAGGGTCTTCAATGTCACCCAGACGGGCTTTGAGATCAGCCAGCTGGGTCTGCGCCTCACCCTGAGCTTCGGTGAACTCCGCCATGTTGGCTGTGATGGACTGACTCACCTCAGCCAGGCGCTCCTCCACAGTCTTCTCCAGAGAGGAGAAGTCCCTCTCACGAGCCTCCTTTACCTCTTTGATGCCCTCTGAGAGTTCCCTGAGTAGATTGTTCTGGAGGTTCTGAAGAGCCTCCTCCACCCTCCTCGTCTCCACTTCGCCCCTCTTCATCCGGCTGATGGCTCCCTCCAGCTCCACCCGTGTGATGCCCAGTGACGACTCCAGCCCGTCCACAACGCTCCTCAGAGACTCCACCTGTGCAACAAGGCAGGAAAACACACAGCATATTAAATTACCTACAATTATTACAGTTTTACAGATGATAACAAAAGGGCAAGTGAACTTCAATTTTGCAGATTGACAAAATATTTTTCAACTCAACTACTCAACTACTTACTTGCCCTTTCCTGGGCTTTCAGTGGCATCTTACAGTCTTCATCAGCAAATTGAGTTGTCCCCAGTTGTAATGGAGTTTGCTCAGTGTACTGAGATAGAGCCATTTGCTGATGAAGACCACACAATGTGATTAAAAGCTCCAGGAAAATGCAAGTGATGCTTGAGTTAAGATTATTTTGTTAAGATTCTATTCCTATGGTTAGTTTTATTATTTACCTTTGAATTTTCAAATATTATATTTAGGAGATGTTAATGTTAATCTTTCCTTGAAAATAGCTTAGAACTTGGTTGCTTTTCCCATATTTTAAAAGGCTATTGTAGCTACTATTGTGGTTGTGCTTAATTTAAATTAATTAAATTATGCTTGATTAGTAAATGTAGCAGATAATATTCCAAGGTTTGAAACTCTTACAGGTGGAAAAGGTGGTGCAGGAAATAGATAATAATGTGATTTTTATGACTGTGATTAATGTTCACAATGCAGTTCAGGTTTACTAAGAACTATTTTAGAAGTGAGCTCCCGCCCAAAGTAAATGAGCACAAGAGACATGCTACACTATACATTTGCATGAACAGAGTTGAGTCACCACAAAACTGAAGCCTGCTGTGGTAAAAAAAAAAGTGCTGTGATGCTACTGTTCATCCTGAATGTTATTCAGTCATACACATTGTACTGAAACATGCATGAAGATTACTACGGGAGCCATACGATGCTTTAACACACACTTAACACTGAACAAGGAAATATATTTACAAATCATTTTCAGTCCTGAGAAAAGCGACTAGTCATCAGACAACAGAGGGTGTCACCTTGAAACTTCAGTGATTGACAGTGTCAATAATCCTTATCTGCCCTTTGCCGCTTAACAATAAGGTCTTAAATCTGTTATGTATCCTCAAAGAAAAGAACATTCGAACAAAAAGGAAAAAATTGAAGAAAGTTTACTGTATATTGTCATCATAATGTCAACTTTTAATTTAAGTTCTTGGACGTCAACCATATCCATCCCTGTAGTTGACAATATACCTGCACCCAACCCCCCAGCTGTACATGAAGTACAAGTATATGGACAGTTATGTAATCTCATATAAAATAAGGTCTAACAACAAAAACCAGTGGTGTGCGCTTCCTATCTGTTTATATTTCATCACTGAGTCGTGAAAAAAGGTTTGAGAGTATTAAAAGTGAATTTGGATTTAGTGTCCATTGATTGTTTCTCATCATTTTCCACCAACCTGTTGAACGACACTCTCCATTTTACTGTTCAGCTCTGCGTTCTGCTGTGCGCTCTCCTCATGTCTGGCGTTGGTCTGCCGGATTTCTTCCACTACTTGTTGAAGATAAAAAGCAGCGAACCCTGCAGCGCCTATTAACGCAACATAAAACACTGTGGTCACAACAAGTCCGAGGCAGCTCCGTGACCGTGGCCCCTGGGCTCCGGAGCCACTCACTCCGTTTGTAGTTGTGCTCTTCGGGCTTTTCTTCGACGCATCCTCTTGGCTGGATGCGGGGCTCTTCTCGCTGGAGCTGTTCTTATGTCGGTTTTTTAATGTCATTGTCAGTAGTTGATCGCTGAGATATGTGTGTGTGTGATGTGAGTGCTTCTAGTTTTGCAGTCGTGGATGGAGAGTGTTTCCAGTCCAGGCCCACAAACAGGACCAGCAGCGTATCAGTGAGCGCGTCGTGTCTTTCCACGGGGCTTTTTTGCGTTGAGGTATGCGGATGGGGGCTGTCCCAGCTTAAACTCCAAGCTCTGTATGGGTCCAGTTTAATAACAGAAAACACCAGGAAAACAGTGAATGATCTCTACTGCTCTTACACTTTGGTAATTACGTTGTATTTTTACACCAGAAACCACATCAACTATGATCATTTTAATAATCATCCAAAGACAAGTTTCTACAGAAGCATCTCTCTGGTGCAGCAGCAGTGATGGTCTCCACAAAAGTGGTTTATTAGGCAACACCAAATGTTCATATCAATCATATCATTTCATAGCATTAGATTAATCTCACTTTTTAAGTAACTTGAAGCGAGAAAATGTCACTAAGCTCTATTAAAGGATAAAGATGCACCATCTTGGAGCAAAACGTTGTACCAAATGGGGAAAGTCTGACAATATGTGTGTTACTGACTTAAAATCCTCTAATATACACGTGTTATTACTGTGGCACGTGTTCATAAATATAACTTAACTATTGCAGACTGATGCAAACTTTGTGCAAGCGCTTCGTGGTGCAGCAGGGCAGCGCAGGGAGGGGTTCTTCCCTGTAGTTTTGCCCCTCCTTTCACAGCCTACGTGGCAGCTGCAGTGTTGCTGCAGGCTGCTGTTACATCCTATGAATACAACTCTTCTCAGGGAGCTACATCAGACACATCAGTTAAAATCACAACTTTTAGGTTCACAGACAAAGAAGTAAAAAGTCCAAAGTTCGTGTTGTGTCAGCAAATTATAGAGGTCAATTAATTTTAGCTCACTATAAATTTCTGTGCAAGTGAATGAGCTTACATGAACAAACAAGTAAGTATTTCAATGAGAAAAATTACAAATATAACAATAATATTCCTATTAATTTTACGTTATGGCTCTCAGCAGTACTGGCCTTATAATTCTTTTTACATTATTACCTGTTGTTTTGTTTTGATACTTCTTTACTTCTCTTAGACCCCTTTTTGGTGACCAAATTCTAAAGTTCAGTCTACCGCTCAGAAAAAGGAAATATTAATGCATAAAAAAAATTCTCACTTACTCTGAATTCTGGGTAAAAAAAAAAGAAAAAGAAACCCACAATGACAGACACATCAGATCGTTTTCTTGTAAGAGAAGGCAAGATAAAAGGAGAGACGACCAATGCATGTCTTTAAACACTAGATGTCACTATAAGAGCGTTTTATGGTGAGACACTGACAACGTAGATGATCGTCTGAGGCCAAACCCAAACTGCAGTAAACGTATAGGGCCTACAATGTCAAATATATATATGTTAGCAGTTAATAAATGTGACATTTAGCCTATCGTTTGTTTGTAAAAGTGCTAGTAGCATATGCGCAATAATAAAACAGAAAAATGAATTTTTTTTTTTTTTTCAAATCTATTACAAATTAAGGTATTCACATAAATGTCTGGTTTTCACAGCCTCACAGCTAAGATGAAGGCAGGCATGTTGGGTTTTTTTGTGTAGCAAATGTGCTGGGTCATATGAAATAAGATTAATTGACATAAATTTTATTTGAAGCCACTTAAATACCAGATACTGCAAATTCTCTTTGAGTTGATTATTTAGTTATATATTTAAAATGTAAAATCAAGTCAGTTTGTTAAGGTCATACCAAAAGGTTTGACTAAAGGTACAGTCAAAAATAAGTCATAACTTACACTAAACAATGCCTGAATTTATATTGAGTTGAAACTAAATCTCTTCTGGGTAATAACCATATTTTTTCCGGGTACACTAGTATTGAAATTATTCTAGTATCGATACCTATAAATGCCAATATTTACCCCTGCTCACATCTCTAAGTGAAAATTTTCCCAGCAGACGTGAACGCAGCATGACGCCCCTCCCGGACGCCGTGACAACAGACGCTGTTCCTACGACGCACCGTCCAGGTGTTCGGTGTATGATATTGCAGAGCTCCGGAGGGTTTTACCAGTATATCTGCATGAAATGGCCTAACGTGATATGCTTTGTACCTAACCCGGCTTTCACTCGGACGTCTGAAATGCCGTTTTTCCGTCCCCCACTGCCTCATCCATCTCCCAGAGAGTGACGCGGGAGCGCCGTTAAAATGAAAACAGACGGGTATCAGAATTTGAGCTGAGTGTTTATACCTCGAGTGGGAACAGCTAGCGGTTAGGCTAGCCAGCTAGCCTGACGGCTCAGACAGCCGGCGGCGGCTGGGATATCGGATTTACGCGGCCATGGCCGGGCTCATCAAGAAGCAAATCCTGAAGCATCTGTCCAGGTCAGTGCTGAGTTGTGGTTAACGGACAGGGAGTGGAGAGAAAAGGACGACGGAGGGAGTTAGCAAGCTATCAACAAAATCTTACTTTAACCTTACAAGTGAAAAACAAGTGTATTGTGTTGCTGGGTGTGGATGAAAACGTTCCCTCTTGGGGTTTAGTAAGTTAGCCCACACCCCTGATGTCTGTCAGACTGTCAGTTGCGTTTTCAGTGGATGTAACCCTAACCGACCTGAGACGTGGCTACTCCGCTAACCCGCTAGCATCGGGCTTAGCTAGCGTCAGTGAACGGTTAATACCTCGACACTTGCCTTGGCAGGTTGAACCACTCGAGAGGTTGAGTCAGATTGTTTAAAACAAAAATCTCAGCCTTCCCTTGAAGGCAAATCATCAATCAGCAATCAGTGGCTATTAAACACACTCTCTGCAGTATAAATCACGTAGTAGTGAGGTAGCTAGACCTAATAGTATTACAAAGATAATACGATAAGTTGGGAAATCAGAGAAGGGTTTGCACAAGGGCTTGCGCAAGGGCAATTCAGCGGGGTGCAGGTTTGTTTACACGGGTTTAAACCCTGCATATCTGGTCTTGGCCTTGCCATTAGAGATCATGCATAGTGCACATGAACCCTGAACAATATCAACACTCAACACAAGATCATGTAGACAGGGAAATTCTGTATATAAATACTTAATTCAACACATTTGTCATCATTTTATGTCACCGTTAAGCAAACCTATTATGCAGCTAGAGATAACACTTGCTGTGTAAGGCTTCATTTTTTCAATGTGCTGCTGTTATATGCAGCATTCAGCTTTCTGCTTTACATGCATTATTTATTCTTTTCCACTGTCCCTCAAGAGACTTTCATTGGACTGCTTCCCTGTTTTATTCCAGGGGGAGAGGTTGGAACATGCAGCACTGTTTTCCACCCACATATTAAATTGCTAATAACCTATTACAGAGCACATTTACACCTTGAACTATGTCCAAACAAAATAGTGTATTGAATAATAATGATAGTGGTAGGGTATTAAACTCAAAAGTGGACAGAGCTTACATGCAATATAAGAAATGACAGCTGTCATGTTTAAATTGCAGGTCACAGATGACTCAGTCTTTGAAAAAGCTCATCAGTATGCAAGTGGACTGGTTTGTGTTCTTAAAAGGAACGAGCACAAATGTGATTGTGCTTTGTGAGAAGAGTCTCTGTGATGACTGAATTGTGACTTAATTTTTCACACACTGGTCAATACCTTAATGGTGTTTGTGACTGCTTTGTCCTTCACACTCTTACACAATGCCACAGCCAAGATTTGCATTGCCTGCAACACACAGCCTATGGGTGGCATGTCCTTCATTGTCCTAGTACTCTAGGTTGTGTGTGTCGAGGCAATGCACAAGGGTTTCTGCACATGACTGTGCACTGCCTCAGTAGCATTAGCATCAACACTGACAGGAAATGACTGGAGGAGTAGTGATGTCATCTGTCTTTGGGCTTGCCATCTGATCTGCTTTGTTCTGGCCTGTTTGGTCTGGCACTAAGTGGAAGCTGACCCATCTGACAATTGTCCAATCCTGCGCCGTTTGGTGTAGTGATGTCACAGTAAAAGTGTCACCATCATCATCACCTCACCACCACCTACTCCACTGTACAGCTACAGTAGCTTATGCTTATTATGTATGTTTGAAAGATATTAGCTAGATTTTGTCTGCTCAGTTGCAGCCTCGTGCTGCTTCATCAGAATCAGCCAGGAATAGTTTGTACCTCCAGCTAGCTTATTCATACACACTGTAGGTGTGCTTACGCAGCTACAGTTTATGTTGTGGGTGTCAACATGCCAGCTCAGCCTCCACGCTTAACTGTTGCAGAGGACACACGTCTGTCTGATACCGTCTGTGACCAGGACAAGCTTGTCTCAGTGAGGCAGCACCACATCTTTACAGTTCATTGACTCAGAAGTCTGCAATGGCTGTTCCTCCTCCAGCCAAGACAAGCGCACTGAGGCATGCATGACATATTAAACTAGTTGAGAGGGCCTTTTTGTACAAGGTGAACCGGTAGAAGCCTTGTGTGTGTGGCCTTTCATGTGCAAGGACGGGTTTATGAATATTAAGAGACATGGCTGAGTTGTTGGCAAGCACATGTGTGTTTTTCTAATGTGAGAGAGTATTGACGAAGTGTTTTAACTGAGGGTCGAACTCAGGCACCCCCTGGGGGGGAGTTGATGACAAGGTGTGTGTGTCTGTATCTGCATTACACACAGGTTAAGATTATCGATAAGACCCTGGCCCAGAGCCAGGCAGCACAATATCCTATTACACATACTGACACACACACACAAGTACAGATGGATGGACATTCAGCCAAACACAGTTAGACATGCTCAGTTGACGGTCACATTCTCTTTTCTTTGTTCTCCCACCGCAGAGATTTTCTCATGTTTCCACAGGAAAGTGAAAGGTCAGACTCTGAAGCTGGCAGATATTCTGACACAGTAGCTTAAATACAAGTGTTCCAGTGGAAGAATGAGGATTATACTTAGTGTGAATGACCCTCCCCTTCCTCACTTCCCTCATATATGCAGTCTTTCTATTCTTGTTTCCATCTCTCCTTACAGCTTTTGTTGGCATGCCTTTAAGTGTATGTTATCCCCACTATTGATTTACTTATCTTAACTTGCATTAATATGTAAATAAATTGACAGATAAAGACAAAAAAATAATCAGCAACTGTTTTGTTAACTGATAAATGGTTAATGGTTATTTTTTTAGGGAAAGTAAAGCAAAAACACACATTCCTGCTTCTAAAATGCAAATATTTGCTGGTTTTCTTTGTCTTCTATGATGTTAAATTAAACACCTTTGGGTTTTGGATGATTTGTCAGACAAAACCAGCAGCTTGGACTTTGGGAAATTGTGATGGAGGTTTTCTCTGTTTTCTGACATCTTATGGACCAAACGATGAATTGGTTAAGCAAGAAAATATTCGACAGATGAACTGATAATAAGAATAAGCTTTAGTTGTAGACCCACTCTTGTCTGGACCCAACTTTCCTCTCTAAAAGTCATCCAAAGTTATTCAAAAGTTTATTTTAACTTTGACATGACCATTTCCTTTCATTTCATTTTCTTTCCTTTTCTTTCATACCATCATGATTACAGACTCAATTGCAGCTTATTGATGTCACAGGACCACAGCTAATGGTAGACACTGGGCACAGGGGAATCTAGTAAGTTTGAACAGGAGAGGGAGATTTGCCTGATGTGCATTAGGTAAAGCTGTTGATAGAGAAACTTACACAGAACGGGCCCCTTAGAATGAAAAGATTATCACGTCACCCTCTAACGGAAAGAGTTCATGGCCTGGAAGATTAGTCTTATAGTCAGGCCGGTGTGTGAGGACCATTTTGGGGTTAAGTCAGGATGTTATAGGAGAGTTGACACGATGGCTCCGCTCAGGCGTAGTTCTCTGAACTTCTCTCCTTTTCAGGGTTTGATGGTTAATGTGTAGGATTCAAGTTCAATACTGGGGTTTCATCCTGTCAGTGTTGTTTTAAGCTTTTTATATGATTTGATTAAGATGACGCATTGGTTATTGGAAATCGTCTGACCACCCGCTGATCCCACAAGAATTTTATCCCTTAAATTTTCCTTCAGTGAGGAGAAGAACATTTTGAACTGTGAGTCAGCTAAGTCTGAGCATAAGGAATTGTAACTCAGTATTATGAACGTGCCATCCACTGTGTGCAAGTATAACAAGCCTCTTCTTCTCCTCAGTGGCGATTTAGAGCCCATTGCAGCGTGAGAGATGGTTTCATTTCTTCTGTTGTGTTTGTCATCGTGAGCCTGACTCTTTCCATCCTGCAGTGGCTGCATGATGATGCACTATGGTGATGAACTCCACTATTCCCAGTGTTACTGCTCGCTGCTGGTGGGAAGGCAATTATGCCATGAGTCATGACTGAGTGCCTTTCTGTGGGTGTCTCATCAGTGTGTAGCTGTGAAATATTTGTGTGTATGCGCGTGCACATACTAAATGTTTAGTATGTGTGTGGTTCTTATGTGAGAGCATCATTTGGACAGGGTCCCTCCAGGCTATAGCATCCTCTTATGCTGTGTAACTGGGATTGGTCTTGGATTGTTTTCTCCTTCACGCTAACCTTTTCACCGTCTCCACGGGGTCATAGATATTCCAGGACTCTTGAGCCTTTGCTGCTAATACACACTCACTTCACTTTGACAGATTGCCTGCGTGTTTTTGAATTGTTGTCCCTGTTGACGTGTGTGGAGGCGTTTTTGGGGGAGTTTGTTTATCTAGGCTAGAAAGTAAGTCAAGTGATCCCTCTTGATGATAACATTGAGGTGACGCAGTTGTTTTAATAACTGTTCTGTTTGCACAATGTAGTTTTGTCTTCATCTCAACATATATTTTCACAACAAGCACTTTGTCAAAGACCTGCAATATCAGAATAATAATAAGAATCAATATCACTGAAAATATTCAATTTACAATCATATGAGACCAAGAAATACAATATGAAAAAGCTCGGAACAGTGAACTTTTGTCATTTTACTTTAAAAGTATTTGTTGCAAATTAATTTTCTGTCAATCCATTAAGCAGCTCACCTGATTTCTGTTCTACACAGTGACTGACAAAATCTATTGGCTCTCAAAATTTCATGTTTTAAGCTGCATAGCCATCTTTCAATAAAAAGGGGAAGATGTACCATAATGACACCTGTACTGCATTGTACACTATTGAAATACAAAACAGGTCAGCAGAGACAGTCAGGTGCAACAGAACGTCACTTCTCCTTCTCTGATATTGTTAATGGTTTGTGTTACTCATCTTAAATCAAGCTTGGATTGTCAGAGCAGGCTTTTTAATGACAGGCCGAATCCTCAAGGTGGTATGATTTCATGTGAATATTAAAAGATGGTAGACAACACAAACTGATAATTAAGAAAAGCCTCATAAATGTGGGCACGTGTTATTTTTAAGTTAGGTTGTTTTCAGGTTTCCATTTGATTTGCCAACACACCCACACTGCAGGCAGTCAGCCTCCAAACACTGCAGTGCTACTGTCCTCTAACAGGAGTGCAGTGGATAGATAACATATCATCTCTGACCAGCCAATAAAAA
Source organism: Seriola dumerili (assembly GCF_002260705.1). Lineage (NCBI taxonomy): Eukaryota > Metazoa > Chordata > Actinopteri > Carangiformes > Carangidae > Seriola > Seriola dumerili. Next base: position 5,575,956 of record NW_019174393.1, read on the forward strand.
TATATTTTGAAGTCAACAGTATTGGATTACATTTGATGAACTTGCTTCATATAAAATGTAAGAGAGGCTTGTTTTAAAACGAAGTTGGTTGACCATCACCATGTTATACAATTGATCTGAGATGTTTACACCTTTTATAAACACTTGATTGTATTAATCTGTCACAGTTGCTGCTGGTATCCTGTAAGCTTCAGTGGCTGTTTCTGTTGGTTTTGCCTGCTGGTCTCTAACTGAATTAAGTGCCTTCATGTCTATTCACGAATACTGACTTTATTGGAAGGAGATGTCAGACTCATTACAGTCTGCTGTTAACACTGAATGGGCTACTGAAGGATTTAGAGGCCCATTTTAAATGTCACATTCTCCATTTCTGTTGTTGAGCCAAGTCTGCTGCTTGGTCAAATCAACACTGGCAGGAAAGAATGTGGTAACGTCTCAGATCACCCTTTTTTTCCTGGAAAACCACATTCCTAATTCCTGAGAGAGTCCCCCGGGGACACTTCCTTTCTTTCTTTCTTTCTTTCTTTCTTTCTTTCTTTCTTTCTTTCTTTCTCTTCTTATATTTTATTTTAGTTTTTCTCTTCTTGTCGATCTCTCCTCTCTTTATTTCTTTCTGTCTTTATGTTTCCAGAGTGTTGGTTGCTAAAACAAGCTGCTCTGTCTGAGTCACCCTGGCCATCTTCCCTCAGGCTCCTCTCTTTCTGGCACTGATGTCATCAGGCTGCGCCACGAATGCACTGTCAGAGAGCAGGAAAAAGCTGGGAGAGTCTAACTTTCCATTTACAGACATCAGCGCAAAGTGTGGCGGTCTAAAGTCTGCTCTTACAGGATTGTGGAAAAGGGTAAAAGCTGCAAGATCAGCCCCTAAAACAGGCTTGAGCAACACAAAACCAGCGCTGTTATTTATTTAATCAAGTTTAATTTATAATGATCTATCTACCTTTTTATAATTTCTCCTTTTATAAAGAAGACAGGTTAAAAGTAACTTTTACAGAGGAATGTAGTCATGGGTTATTCTGTTGAGTGGTTAATTTAGTGTTTAACAGGCAGGCAGACCCCTCTCCAGTCAGTAGCCATTCCTAATCTCTTTATGGGCCTGGATTTGGTCCGGTGAGCTCGGCCTTGCTGACTGGAATAATGGCTGAAGTCTAGAGAGGGAGATGAAAGGGGAAGATGACGGTGTGTGAACTTAATACCCTCTGCCTCTTGCTGTTGTTCTCAATAATGAGTAGGATTTCTGTCTGTGTAAATTGCCTTATTTTGCATTAGTAGCCTTGATATTAGACAGTTGATCAAGAAATCATTTGATTACAGTATTGGTTTATTTATGACTTTGGAAGAAGAGGAGAGGAAGCGAGAGGTCGCCCAAGGGAGGCCGAGAAGGCAGATAAGGAGCGAGAGAGTGAGTGAAGTTAGCTGGCTGGCTCGCTGATACTTGATCAGCAGCGGGGATGAATATTTCACTGGTCACAAGGCTGAGACACTTCAGCAACAACATCCATCTCTGAGACAAACTAACTGGCTGTCTGTCTCTGAGTGTATGCCCGTGAGACCACATGTGCACATAATATTTGTGTATTGTTAGTGAGAGTGTGTGTTTTGTGTCTTCTCCCTCGTTCCACTGTGCTGAGTCTCTGTGTTCGTCTGCTGCTACCACTGAATAATTTACAGGGATGGTGAATTAGAGAAGAATCTAACACTGCCAGCACAAGGTGTTGAGTGGAAAGAAGCAGGAATTTGACTGACTGAATAATTGAAAATGTGGGCAGCTGAATCACAAAGCTTTGCTCAATGGACAAAGTTTCTTTCACACTGGAGATACTGACTCTCTGTACACCTTGCTATGTCTCCTGATATCCTTAAGACTCACACCAGTAGCTAGATCGTCTCCTTAAGACTAACCCGTTACTGAGAGGCTTTATAATCATACATCACCACTTTTGCATAGATGACAATGCAAATGGTTTCCCTGGAACACTTGTCACTTAAGTTCAGCAACAGCTTCTGATATTAGACACCAGTCTGAGTGGTTCTGGTGCTGATACTCACCTTATTTGACTGATCACATGTGGACCATGACTTAGCCACCTAAAATTCAGTGTCTTAGTTAGTCTCATTGTAAAACTCAGTGTTTTCACTATCGGTTACATACATAATTCAGTCACAGTGTGCTGCCGACTCAGTTTTTAGTGCCACAGCAATCCCTGGTCTCATTGTTGTAGTAAATTGTTGTTGTAGTAAATTCTAGTAAATTCCACACAGTGAGGTTTACAGTTTCTTAAATGTAGGAAATGAGAACAATGCTGTCAGATTTGTTCTCTGCACTTGTAGGTACCCTGAGTTTAGGTGTTTGAATCAGTATCGGGAGAGATCATCAAACCCGTCAAACGTGTGTCAGATATCAAGTCTTACATTGGTGGTTGTATACACCTCCTACGGTATAAGTGCCGTGTTTTCACTGTATCCCATTTTTACTATGTTATATTTTTGTGTTATTTTGTTTTTGAGGCTAGTAGGTAGTGAACTTCACCGCTAAAATGTGAGAATCTGTCAAGTACTTAAAGATGGTGTTGAATGCTTTGTCACCCAGGATAGGAGTGTCTACCAAAAGGCAGGTTTAGTGAAAACTAAGGGAACCTCTGAGTTTCCTGTTCCAGAAACAGAGATCACTCAAACTCTCAGTCAGGTACTGTGGTTACTTATTCTGTCAATCTAACCTAATCGCTGGCAGTTTTTCTTCAACAAGGAGACTGAGTTTCTCTCTGCTTCCTGCCGAGGCTGAGGATGCTCATTTCCTCAGTCATACAGTCGATACCAACGTGCATTTATCTGAACACATTCATTTGCAGAAGTTTATGGCGGGAGAAGATCAAAATCCCGGTTGGATATTGGTTTGATACCCAAAATATTAGTTTGATATGATCTGTCCGTACACTCAAATATTACACATTGTGGATTCATCCTCGGCTCAGAATAAAATCTATACACTATCCGTTACAACACTGTGACAGTCATGTTGTCGATCAGTTCCCCTGCCTTAGACAGACAAGACACTTATCAATGAATAATCATTTCCACTGTTGTGATTGGTCGCACTGATGGAACATTCCTCTCATCATATCATGGTGGAGATTATGTGATATTTCTGAGTGAGGATGATTATAGTTCAGCTGAAAACATTAAAAAAAGCATTAAGGCATCAAAGCTGAAAATCAGGTATTCTAAAGACATAGATGAGCACAGTTACATCTGAGTTAGTAGGGCAGTAAAAAAAAAAAGGAAAGCTCCATCGTGTCGTCTAGATGTTACAGCTCTGATAATCAGGTCACCCTGTCAGTAATGTATGTTAGTTGTGAAACTGAGCTTTGATCTTGATCTATTTAGGCACATACTGTTAGTGTGTGAGAGATTAGCCTGGTAACAAGATTAAGCCGACCAGTACTGTGTGTGTTTTGTGAGAGAGTTTTTTTTTTTTTTTTTTTTTTTTTTTAACTCTATTACCGTTTTAGATAACCAGCCAACTCAAATCTAGTGCTACTTTAGCACTTACATTGTCAGTTATAATTAATTTCCTTCATTGGTGGAATAAAACCAAACCACTAAACACACTGGCTGTGTTGCTGGAGTTCAAACATAAATATGCACAGTGTTCTTGACCTCTATACGTCCTATAGTTGAAGCTGTGTGGCTCTTGACAGGTAGAGAATGTGAAATCAATACTCTCTGTGTTTTAAGAGATGCCATTAGGCTGCTCCATGGAAATGTACAGGTCAATAAACCATTTAGTGTGTGGCCACTCTGCTAACTATTAACCAATAATCAAACCACAAATGGGTGCAGAAAACACTTTGGTCATGGACACTGAGTCTATGTGTTCAAGTCTTTTTACTTAAGCTAAAGAGTAAATAGATCAAACACACAGAATCACTGCATTGTGTACACAGCATGTCCACATGCATTTCTGAGATCACTGAGACACTGAGATCATAAATATCAATATTGGGTCATACCTTTTTATTGAAGATCTGTTTCACTTCATCCTCTGATCACACACACATTCTGTCCTTCCTGAATCTCACAAACGCCAATTATCCTGAGTGTCACTGTATAATATATATAGTGTCAGACCAAGCCTTTACCTAATCTCTCACGGTACGACCCTGGCTGTTCTCTTTCTTCCTGCCTTTAAATCCTCTATATTGCAGCTCAGGAGGTGTTTTCATTATTAAAACTCAAACACTCTGTACCTTGATCCTCTCTCCCCCATGTCATTATCAGATTAAGCCGTAACTCTGGAAACAAAGCAAACAGGTAGAGTTAATGAAGCCTAAATGAACAGAAAAACATATTTTACTGAACTCTGGTTTCAGTTTAATGGATTATTTGTTCCAGTTAATGGTCCTATAATATAACTTCAGCAGCAATTTGCAACCCAAAATTATGGCCTTATTTCTGAGTGTACCATTAAAAAGAGGTGGGTTTTGTTCTAAAATATAATTCATTATGAAATGAATGGCTTGGAAGTCATGCATTTAAAAACATGATGTGTGTGTGTGTGTTGCATTGGAAAGGCGCCTCTGTCTCCTCATCCAATACACCAAAAGTCAAACAGTTGGGGTTTGTTTGTCCAGCCTGTTGCTTTGCCAAGAACCTGTTTCTATAAATATTCTCAGGCTCAAAGCTGCACTCCTTGTCTGTGTCTCGTAGGTTTGCAAAGAACCTGTCGCCGGACAAGATCAACCTCAGCACGCTGAAGGGGGAGGGCCAGCTCACCAACCTGGAGCTGGATGAGGAGGTTCTCCAGAGCCTGCTGGACCTGCCCACCTGGCTGGCCATCAACCGTGTGGAATGCAACAAGGCCGCCATCCGGGTGAGGGACACAGTCTAATATTGAATTTGTGGATTTTAAAGCAGTAGTTTGACATTTTGGGAAAACACTTTGTCGCTTTCTGCTTGAGAGTTAGATGAGAAGATTGATACACGTCTTTGGTCTTTACTGTAAATATGGGTCCTTGGTTACCTTAGCAACAAACCCTGAAACAAGTGGAAATACCTACTTATAATTATTATTATATATTATGAATATAATATTTATATCTTGTTTGTTTAATCCATATACATGGACACACCAGTACATGGCTCTATGTAGCATTTTGTGTCTGACTATTTTTTTCCCAGTAGAGCAACTTCCTGGAGTCTCCACTGGTTTCCTTTCAACTGCTCAGAGCCAAGAAATGGTGCAACACATAACCCTCTGTAATATGGTGAATTGTTGTTTTTACACTTAGGTTTTTGCACAGATTAAACATACAAGATATTGAGTATTAATTAGTGAATTTAAGATGCACTGGTAGGTGGATTTTGTTACCTTCAGACAGAATCAGACCAGCTTTTTTCCAGCTGTTTGCAGTTTTCACGCTACACACAGCGAACTGACTTTTGGCTATAACTTTATTTTTAACAGACAGGTATTAATCTTCTCATCTGACTCTTCACTAGAAAAAATAAATAAGCATTGAACGTTTGTTGTCAAGCTTTATTGCTTGAAGGTGTAAACTCACCAAATCAGACTCTGTCACTTTCCTTATTGCTATTGGTAAATCCAAAATACAGAGATAACATGTATATTGCTGACTGACATTTAAAATTGCATATCAAAATGATTTATATGGTTTTATTTCAGGCCTAAAGCAAATGAAACTCAGAATATAATCATATATAATTGTCCTCTGTTTAGTTACAAACAGGCACATTAATCATAGGACGTAGTGTAGGAGCAAATAAACACACTTGTGAACAATCATGTTGCACCACACCAACAACCAATGAGTCTTTGCACCACACACACTCTCTGCTGGAGCTGGCCGATGCCCTAATGTGGACATGGTCGTCAGCCAAGTGCCATGTGTAAGAGCAGACTCTGACACACCCTGGAAACAGTGAATGGAGCTGCGACATTTTCATCATGACTGGACTTTCTATTGGGAACAAGGTCCACTTTCCACCTCTTTGTTTCCTCCTTCAAATCATTACTTTCTCTCTATAGTCACCATGTCCATTCTTCAGCTCTTAACATAATTTCTCAAACTGTTCTTTACACTTCTGCCTTTACGTCCTCCTTTTCAGAGGTTATTATGTCAATGCTAGTCTCAATAACAAAAGAAATGCCACAGCCTCCTTTACCATCCTGTTATTTGCTTGCCATTTCTACATATGTCCTGTCTTTGTTGAATTATTTGCTGTGTCGTTGACATTTTGTGTAATACTAATGCAGTATTGCAGCTATGATACCCACATCATTTAAAGTGAGTGTGTGTGTGTGTGTGTGTGTGTACATGGAGCAGCAGAATTCTCAGTGAACAGTGGAGCTGGTGAATTCAAACCTGTGGCACTGCCTCTCTTCAGCTTAGTGTTTATTTCAGAGTTCACTGTTGAACTGGTTAAAAAGAGAACAGAGATGTGTATCTCACTTCCTCACTTGTTAAATCCCTGTCTCATCTTTGTGTCTTCCTGTTATCGAGGAGCTAAACCCAACACTCTTACCTATTCATTTTAAAAGACTCTCACACACAAATTAATTGTCAATAAAAGCTGCTTTATTGATTGACCTTGTTGGATAAACTTTTTGAAATCAACTCTAGAGCAGCAGGTGATGCTCTCAGAGACGCTCTACACACGCTCATAAATGCATACACTGATGTAAACTGCAATAAACGTTTCTGCTGTGAGGAATCAAAGTGACAGATGTGAGCTTACACCCCCTGCTGGCATCTCATAGTATGTCTACGACAGAGGCAAGTGAATGAAATGTGTTTAATGCAATTAAAGACACAAATCCAAAGCACTTCCTCACTTTTTGATTTGTGACGTCTCAAAGAGTCGCTCCACTGAAAAAAAAAAACTGCAAGTGAACATGAGCATTTAATCTCTTTTGCCATATAATTTGACATAGACTTGAATCAAGAGGCTCCATGTTGAGGATTAATGGAGCTCTGGAGCTGAATGGAAGGAACTTCCTGCCAGTCTAGACTCATTGATTTCTCTTTTTCTTCCCTTGTCTCTGAGCTACCGTTCCTGCTGTTTTGACTTGATTTAATTTTGTGTAGTTCAGTTGCATTTAATTTTATTTGTGTGTCCCATTGACTGGTAATTTAGTTTAACATTTTGGGAGGACCAAATGGCCAAAACCTTGCTGTAAGGATCATGATACTATATGGCTCAAAAGCTGAGCCACTGCTCTTTTCATTCACAGATACCATGGACGAAGTTGAAGACTCACCCAATCTCTCTGGTAAGTTTCACCTACCACACCTGTTGCTCACATAATTAAAACAGCTCATTGATATGTTTTTTTTTCTATATTTATTGTCATGGAAGTCATTGAATCTGTTTACATATAAGATAACAAATAGTGTAATAGGACAGATTAACCACCTATACTCGCATAATTTACTTATTGTCCATCACATGTTAAATGATGCAGTTTATCACAAAGTGAAGAGCAGGAAACCACTGAAGGTGTTGTAGTAATACCCGTCGTCGTAGAGCACCCTGTTTGCGTACAGCTTCACAAACACACTGTCTCCAGCCTCCAGCTGTACCACAGCGGCGTTGGTGGCGCTGTCTTGGCTGTCGTCACCCACAGTGTCCCAGGTAGACACCACCTTCTGACTGTTCATCATCAGCGAAGCCACCGAGTTGGGCTGTCCAGAGTTGTTGTTGTACATGGTGTAACTGAAGTAGTACAACCCCCGGGTCATGGCGGTGAAGATGCCAGTGGCGGGATTGTAGCCGCTGCCGATGTTGGAAAGGATTCTTTGATATTTCAGTGGCGTGTCTTGTTCAAACGGACCCACTGAGCTTCCTAAAGCAGCGGTGAAAGCCATCTTTGACACACTTGTGGATGAGACGTCTGTGAGAGCGTTCAGCTGCTTGTCCTGAGCCTGGTTTACCTTCCAGAGCTCCTCGGCCTGGCTTTTGTAGGATTGCAAGTTGGCTTCGACGGTAGCCATTTTCTGCATCATTGCACTGAGGTTTTGCTCAAGCGTACTTTGTGTCTGCATCAGGGCTGCCAGCTTCTCCCTCATGGCAGCCACCTCGCTGAGCAGGGCGCAGGTGTCAGGTTGACAGACCGCCAGACTGGTCCCAGTCCCCAGGTGGCTGTAATTCCCAGCACACAGGCTGCTGGAAACCAACAACAGCAGAAGGAACATACGCTCCATTTTCACACTCGTCTCCACAAAATGTTGTGCATGGTCCACCAGCCTCAGTCCTTATATATACTTCCAATACGTGGTGTTTCGTAACATTTTGGCATGCTGTTTTGATTGATATATTATATAAGACATCACAACAAAAAATCAGGAGAACATAAAATTATCAAACCACTATTTATTATGATTATCAGGATCACATTATACAGGAGCATTGTATTAAAAGATAACACAATAGCACTTTGTTGAGTCTGCTATTAGTCACTATACTGTTGAATACAATGGTATCGCACCTCCAACAATAGCAAGGCTTTGAAAATATTATAACACAGAATGAAAAGGGAGAGCACATATGATAACACAGCCTTAGGCTCCTTCATGAAGGTGGTACGTATAGTGATAAAAGACTTACGGTGTCAAGACTTTAATTAATTTGAGAATAGTAATGGCATAATTCAATGTGCATGAGGGAACAATATGTAGGCAGCGTCCACATCTCCATCCTCCTTTCATTTTTCTCTGTCACAGTGGCAAAGGGCCACACAAGCTGCAAGAACCTTCCTCCATTTGTGTTGATCAGTTAAACTACACTGCAAATGTCTTACAATGAGAAAAACCACTAGAACAAGGTGCAAAATAAATGCCATGAAGCCAAAACAGTAGAACATCAGTCACTGGAAGCGGCCTCAGCAGCCTGACAATACACCTGTGAACAAAGAGCCAACAACACAATCAAAAGCTAAGAAAATATTTTCATGCAGGCATTGTTTATTGGTCTGTATCTAAGCCTATGACTCACTTACTGTTTAAGACCCTGGATAAAGTGGTGATGGAGATGAGTACGTGCGATGAGCCCCGTCCCCCTAATGGCCCATCTCCCATAGCAACAGCATCAGGACAAAGGTGAGTGCTGTGATTGTTTTGTTTGTTTTTCAAACTTCTTATAACCCCATTGTCTGCTTCTTTATGGCTCTTCTTGCCTGGGTGGAAATATTTTTTTTTATGCAAATTTGATTCAATTAAGTTAAAACTCTAACACATTTAACATATTCTAATTTCAGTAGAAATTTGTATTAATTTTCTATTGCAAATTTCTTTTATTTGTGACAACTTTTGTCTCACTACACGTTTGACACAGTTTATGGTGGTGTCAATACTATTTAGTAGTAGTGTATTTTAGTTATTCATGCTTCATTTGCCTATAGTAGACATTCATAATGTGTATAGTATTCTAGCTTTTAAAGTTCATTTTAGGTTTCTCATCTCTCTGCTGTGACACTGACAATTTTTTTTACATGTGATCAATGAGGTTGATCTGAAAAAATGTGTGAGGTAAACATAAGGTTCATGTTCTAGCAGTCTGACTCACTGGATGTGGGCTGTAGGTATAAGCCTGCCATTGGATGCTTGTTCCAGGCAGCATTTCCTCCTTTTCTGCTTCCCCTGCCTGTTAGTGTTTTTAAAATCCCCTTCGCTACGGGAAATAACTACAACCTCCGAGCTAGCAGCCCAATCCAACTCACAACACAGACTAGCAATAATGTATTGCACCCACCTGTTGCTAAGCACTTCTTATCACCATGTTTACATTACTCTCCCTCCACCCATGTCCATCTGTCTGTCTCTCATACAGTGAATATGGCTTTGCTGAAAAGGTGGTAGAGGGAATGTCCCTGTCCATCAACTCCATAGTGATCAGGATCAGTGCGAAGGCCTTCAATGCCTCCTTTGAGCTCTCTCAGCTGCAGGTCTACAGTGTCAACACCAGCTGGAGCATCAGTGACCTGCGATTCACCCGCATCCAGGACCCTCAGAGGGGAGAGGTCAGTAAATTATGAGTAAAAACTACTGGGTTGTCATGTTGTTTAAATGGCCAAATTAAGATTTGTATGTTTCCTACTTCTCTAACTCACTACTATCCTCCCTGTTTGGTCCAGATTCTGACATTTAAGGAGATAAGCTGGCAGATGATCCGTATTGAGGCTGATGCTATCCAGAGTGCCGAGCATGAGATGTTGAGCGCCCCCATCCGCCTCATCACTAACCAGTCCAAGATACGAGTCACTCTCAAGAGACGGGTCAGAAACACACACAGATCCTTTGAACAGATTCAGACATTTTCACTTTATGAAATCTGATAGATCAGACTGGGAAACCAAAACTGCTCAAAGCAACATCCTCTCGTCTGCTGTGAACAATTATCCCTCTGTTTGGCCTCGCAGGCTGCAGGCTGAGCAGCAGCCATTCATCATACAGCTAGTGTTTATTTAAACAAAAATGACTACTAATGTTTGTGTTGACTATTCAATATAATGCAGTATCAAGTGCACAGAAGGCTTTTGTGTGTGGTCTGTGAAAGTAATGTGTATGTATGTGTTTCTCCAGGCTTTAAAAAAGAAGTGCTGAATAAAGCTTTTATTATTGGACAAATTACAATTATAGTAGATATTTTGTCTGTGTTTTACTTGAAAAAGAGCTCCAAGTGTTGGTTTGTAGAGAGTTCAGTATGCTTCCAGTAAATGTAGTTTATACCTGTTGGTTATAAAAAAAGACTTCACACAATAAGAGAATTCCCCCACAAGTGTCATATGACATTAGTGGAAGCTCTGAAGCTACTTCCACCTGCATAATGCATGTTTATATACCAACGGTTCTGCCTGACACAGATTAAGGACTGTAACGTGGTGGCCTCCAAGCTGATTCTGATCCTGGATGATCTGCTATGGGTGCTGACCGACTCCCAGCTCAAAGCCATGGTGCAGTATGCCAAATCCCTCAGCGAGGCCATGGAGAAGTCTGCCCAGCAGAGGAAGAGCATGGCCACAGAGGACCAGGTACATGCAAGGACAGCACAAATGACTGATTACCACAGACATCTACAAACACAAAGACACAAAGACTTCATCGACACATAGAGGACAAATTTCATGTTTTCTTAACTTCTTTCACACTGTGAATAAATGTTGATTTCCTTCCCCCTTTCTTTGTCTCTTCCTCTTTTCCCATTTTTCCCATTACCCTTGCACTCCCTCTGTTCATGTCCTAATTCCACCCTGTGTAGATGAGCCATGTCATGGTCTGATAGTTTGTCCTTGTGTCCATGGAAATCATGTCTGCCCCTCTCTGTATCACTCCCCTTGTGCCATATGGCGTCTATCTGCCCACACCTTCTTCGTCTCTCACTGTTGCTGCCTTTCAGTCTGTGTCCTATTTTCTTGCCATTTGAACACATACATACATTCATCGCCTACATAAATTCACACATTCACACATTCACATCCCAGCTGACTTCCTGTGCAGCACTCAGTGTGTTTTCAGTAATTTGGTCTCACACACCACCTGCTGGATGGATTCAGTACTGCATGAGGCAGCTGTTCGTTTGCACCTGACAGCTTCTTTGACAAGCTGTGTGTAAGCCAACAAATAGAAATGAAATAAAAAAAACAACACTAACCCATCACTTGAAAATCACATGAAAAACACAAGACAGCCATTCTGCGCATCAGCAATACTAAAACATCAACTAATTATAGTCTCTGCACTTTTTCATGCCTGTGCATCTGTGTTCACCAGGTGTCGTCAGCGCCACCCACAGCTCAGCAGGTGCGCACCCAGCAGGCGACCACAGCCGCTGACCAGGGTGCAACGATGGCCAAGCTGTTCAGCGCCTACGATGTATGCGAGACGTCCCACCACCTGCAGATCACACATCTGGATCTGCACATCTGTGACGACATTCACGCTAAGGACAAAGGTACAACAGACACAGATTTACATGTGCTGTACATCGCAGAGTACATTTATTCACGTGCATATACATAACATGACACCGTCAGGCACACAGAATACTCTTAGAAGGGCAGAACCTCTAACTCCATGGGCAGAGAGATGTTTTTGTTGATTCTTCACAAGCGCACACCTGCTAAAGCTCAGATCTCAGTGTCTGTTTTTGTTTTTATTCACATTTCTTTGCCTTTCTTTAAACCACAGGGATTTATTTTTGGAAACATTTCACTAAAAAAGCTCTGACTTGACTCTTTTCTATCTTTCCCTCCACTGTGCAGTGATCAACAAGAGGATAACAGGTGGAGCCATGCAGCTTTCCTTCAGCTCCATCACTCTGGATTACTACCCTTTCCACAGAGCAGGTATGAATCCATCAATTAGGGCCAATACCACCTCACCATGAATTCACAGCAACCTATTTGCTACCATCCAATCGTTGCTGCATCTCTTTTCATTGCTGTTGTGTCACATCCAACAGTTTTAAAAGTTGGCTTCACTATGCAAGCTTCAAGGAAATGAAGATTATTTTTCCCACGCCTCACTTCAATGACAAAGTAGTCTTATTTTCAACCTTTGTGTCTGTATCCTCGGTCATATCTCAAACCACTCCCATGGATGTCCAATTACCTGTACCCATTTTCCTGCTCTCCAACGTCCCCAGGTGAAAGTTGTGCCCACTGGATGCACTACAGCGAAGCCACCAAGACCAGGGAGGGCTGGGCGCGGAACCTTCTTGATGAGTTCAAGTCCAACGTGGAGATGCTAAAGAGTGCAGTTCGAGACCAGCAAGGCCCGGCTCCTGCACATGGCTCCCCGCAGCATGGTAAACAAACACACTTGGACATACAATAAACATGATTAGCTATATCTCAAGTTTTTCTGCGTGTGTGTGTGTGTTTTTGTTGTGTCTCCTGGCACAAATGCAGCACCACACTAGCATTTACTCCATCCCTGTGGGTTTTCTGTCCTCCAGTGTCCCTTAGGGACGATGTGTATGGGCCTCTAGGAAGTCAGGAGAGAACAGAAGGAGGAGTAGGGCTTAGGGAGATGGCAGATGGAGGACTCCTAGAGTGGAGCCCACACACACAGCCTCCAGCCCAGTGCTGCTGGTGTCTAGAGCCAGGTACCGCGGTGTGTGTGCGCACAGCTGGGTGCGGTGATACACACCTTTTTCAAGGCACAGAGGTTTCCCATTGGAGAACTGAGTGGTCACTGTGTTTTTTCTTCTTCTTTGTTGTTCTTTTTTCATTTTTACCTCTCTCTCTTTACCCTTACATTACTTTCTTTCTCTTCAGGTAAGATAAACACCTCCAGCAGTTCCTTCAGCCCAACTCCCCCTCAGACTCCCAAGACCCAGCTCATGTCCAGCTCCTTTGTTCTCCGGATGGCTGACTTCAGCATCTACCAGGTCAATACAGACATACACTGTCCGACAAAGCTTCATATATACAATCTCTGAGACTAATTTATCTCCTTTACTGACTTTGAGTGAATGTTTGTGTCCTTTTCTTGCGTTGAAGGTGTCAACGGCAGACCAGCGTCGCTCCAGCCCCAAAACCATGATCTCCTGTAATAAGAAGTCCTTGTACCTTCCCCCAGAGATGCCAGCCATCCACGTCGAGTTCACAGAGTACTACTTCCCTGATGGAAAAGACTATCCCAGTATGACTTCTGTGTTTTAAAACTCTAGCTACTATAAAATCAAGAAAGCAGTATCTCATTTTAGAAACATTAATCCTTATTAGTGGGTCATGAGCTGAGTAAGTAGCTGCTTTTCTATACTGCCCACTGTTTTGGCTGTGACTTTCTTTGTCTTACACCCCTTTTGGATCCATTGAGCCCATTCATTCAGCTGTGGGGAAGTCAATGAGTGCTGTGTGGCTGAGAGGTCATTGATTTTCTGAATTACACCCAGTGCTCTGAATGAGGGATCACCCAATTAATTCATATTATGGATTTCCCAGAGATTCACTCCGTTAGGAAACATTATACGAACATTTAAAGGTTTTGTTTTCTGACTAATGAATCTGTCAAGACAGTAATTTTTTTTGCTAATTTAAAATGCATACAACATTGCAGAGAAAGCAGTAAAAGGCATTATTCTTCTCTGTGATTTCTTTAATGTGTCATTCTTCCCCCCTCTCTATGTCGAAAGAATAAGTAATGCCATATTTCTTCCACCTTTCCCCCCTTTGCTCCTGCTCCTTCAGTCCCGTGTCCCAACCTCTACGCCCAGCTGAACGCCCTGCAGCTGGTCCTGGATCCTCGCAGCCTGGTGTGGATCAACCTTTTCACCCTTGACCTCAGGCAGAGTCTGGAGCAGTTCATGGAAATCTACAAGCTCAATGACTCCCAGAAACCTGACGAGCATGTTGACATCAAGGTCGATGGCCTCATGCTCAAGGTAAAGAGGATCGCAGACACACGACCTTTCTTCAGGTTTAATGTGTGGAATGTATTTTCTGGTATTTATTCTTTTTATGTCTTGGTTCCTACTCTCCATCAGCTGGTGATTCCGACTGATCGGGAGGCCTCCTGCCCTCCGGATCTGCCTCGCTCCATCTCAGTACAGACTTCAGAAATGGTGGCCACTAACACCCGGCACCCTGCCAACTGCACCCGCTCGCACCTTGAGGCCCTGCTGCAGGCCTTCGAAGAGGAGCCCTTCTTCTCTTCATCTTTCTCCTCATTCCCTCGCTCCTCCTCTTCCTTACCCCTCCTCCACCCTGTCTTCCAGCGTCATGCTCATGAACAAGACACCAGGCTCCACGACATCTACCGGGGCCTGGTGGTGCCGACGATGGGCACTAACGCCCTCAAGATGCCGGCTGCCACAGACTTCTGGGCGCTGCACTTCGCCCAGTTCTGGGTGGACTACGAAGGCACCCGTGGAGGCAAAGGGCGGCCGCAGCCCTTCGTGGACTCCTTCCCTCTCACTGTGTGGGCGTGTCAGCCAGCGAAGGTCGTCCAGCATCAGGAGAAGCTGAGAGGCGCTGCTGGATCAGGTCTGTCCAGAAGTACATCAGGAGAGGCTGTTGCACGCATACAGAGGAAACGCTTGCTAAAGGAGTATTACAGCACTGATGGTACACCAACATCATCTCACAGCGGTGATGCTACGCTTCCACCCAGTAACGGACTCCATAAACCCCTCTCATTGGACAGTCTGCCTTCCTCCTCTTCGTCACCATCAAGTGAAAATGCAGATGTGCATATGTTGGTGCATGTGCAGAAGCATTTAAGTGCTCAGGTATGTTTTTGATTCCTACATTTTTTTTCAGACATGCAGAATAGATGAAGGAACTTTACATGGACGTTAATCTTTATAAGTTCTGGGTTACAAAATAAGGGCCTGTGGGATAATGGTTTAACATCTCTCTTTTTATTTTTTTGTGTGTGATTTTACATTTACCAGATATCAGACTTTTGATTAAATGAGCGATGCATGTTTTGGGTGCAGTTGCAGGCCGCTAAAATACCCACATTTGCTAAGCTGATCTCATATTCACTACTTCCTTTCTTGCTGTTTTTATTTTTTATTAGCGAAGAGCAATGTACAAAACTTTCACGCAGCAGGCTTCTCATTTCTAGCGAGCACTCTCCAAGGTTCAGATGGCAATGCCTGCAAATGAAGGTTGTAAACATTATTTGCTGTAATTAATTTTCTCAAAGGCCAAAATGATTATATAAAGTATCTGTTGTCTAGTTAATGTGCTCTCTGGTGTTTACACTCAGCCAAAGATTGTTTGTTGGAGGAAGAAAACCCAATGATCACAAGTTGACTGTGTTTTTGCAGCTCAGCACCAACAAACTGTTGATTTTTTTCCTTCAATATTCAGACCTCCAATATGTAAAACATTAGAGCCTGCTAAACCAAAATGAATTTAATGCTGGGATCACTGGAACCACAACTGTACACACTGCCACAGTTTATTCTCACATTATTCTGTTAATGTTAATTAAGAAGCTTGATTCACCACAGATTCCTCATTATGTTATTAGAAAGTCACTTTGGTGTGTGTGTGTGTGTGTGTGTGTGTGTGTGTGTGTGTGTGTGTGTGTGTGTGTGTGTGTGTGCAGGTGAGCCACCGGCAGTATGTGTTTCTGATGCATCTTCAGCGCAGCATCAAAGCCCTGCAGCAGACACTGCAGCAGGACCTGGAGGAGATGGGCTCCAAAAGGGAACGGAAGGATCTTTTCCAGTGTCCTGCAGATCACCAGCCCTTTACCGTCTGCCTGGGCCTGCTGCTGAAAAGTGCTGAAGTGTCCCTGCTGCTGAAGCCCGTACCCCAGCCTGACGGTTCAGGATCTCCTCTGGTGTCCGAGCTTTCACCCTCAGAGAGCCGAGGAACTCTGGAGCCTGGGAGCGATGCAGGAGAGGGGACAGAGAAGGGGGATAAGGGTAATGAAGGGTCTGGGTCTGAAGGAGGAGGAGCAGCTAAAGGGTCATGCACTGTAGACCAGCTGTTATGTGGTGAAGGCTCAGAGAGTGGAACAACGCAGGGTCCCGCCCCCCTCGTCCCCACCTCCACCTCAGCTGCACGTCCTGACTTAAATCACAAAGCGCTCCTGGAAGAGAGGACTTCAGCTAAGAACCCTGGGAGGTGGAGCTCAGAAGAAGGGGGCGAGGCGCAGTTGGATGGGTTGGCTCTGGGTGAGGGGATGGGAGCTGGACCAGACTCTAAAACCCAGACAAGTGACGCTCTGTCTGACCCGCTCAGCAGCAAAGACTGGAGCGACAAAGACAAGGCTGCAGCTGCTAAGATGCCTCAGTCGATATCCAGGTATTCAGTTTGTCACGCAAACATGCATCAGTTTACACCACAGTGTCCTGACCACTGAGTAAAGTCCTGTACTGGATTGATCATTGATCACTGTTACTGTTACACTCAATCACTTAAGAGACCTTACTAAATGAAGTTGTTACAAGTATCATAAACACATTTTACATTAGTCACACTATCAAAATAGTTGAATCTTTACCTTCAAGAAAAGGGTTAGTGATCACCTGTCAGGCTGATTTATTTTCTACTTTAAATAATGAATGAATTAGTAGCTTGACATAAACCATTTACCAAGGCAAAATGCTAAATATTTGCTGTATTTGGCTTCACAATTGCAACGTCGTCATGTTTTTGGATAAATCGATTCATTGTAAAAAATAAGAAAATGCCCATGACAAGTTCTTAGAGCCCGAGATGATGTTTTAAATCGTTGAACCCAAAGATACTAAATTTACACTGATATAAAACAAATAAAAGCAGCAAATCCTCTTCTTTAGGAAGCTGGAATCTGCAAATATATTATGTTTTTGCTCTAGTAAGGGACAGAACTATTAAAGATTGTTGCTGTTTAATTTTCTGTTGATTGAGAAATGAATTAATCAATTGATCGTTTCAACCCCACCTGACATTTTTCACTCTTTCGGACATGTTATAGAGTCAACGATTAATTGGGTTCTTTGAAAAAAACAGATCAATGATTAAAATAATTATTACTTGGAGCCCTTTAAAAGCTCATATCTCATCCATGTAATTGTGTGTTACAGTTTTTATATTTTTCAGTATTCCCCCTCAGACTCACTGTGGTTAAGCTACATGATCACCACCTAATGAATGAGTCTCTCTTCTCTGTTAATCTGTCTTTCTGAACACAAGCGCTGTGTGTCGAACCCCTTCATGAGAGTGTTTGTCAGTATGAGTGTTCAGTCTTCTCACATCATGTGTGTCCGGCTGCTCTCTAGCTGCCATGTCTTTCTGTGTATTTTCTCATCTACTGTCTGTCAGCACTATATATTTTGTCATTTCTTGACTCACTCACCTCCTTTTCTGCTTCTTGACCGTTGCTTTGATCCATGCGAGGTGTGTGTGTGTGTTTTCTCTCTACCAAGGAAAGGAAGTTTGTCTGTGGTTTCTGATCTCCTCAGCTCCTCAAACTCCAGCAGATCCACCTCCCTTTATTCCATGTCCAACATGTAAGGCACTGGATCTGTGACTAGCTGTACTAATGACTGTGTGTACGGGTGCATATGTTCTGTATGTGTATGTGTGTCCTTGTTCTTGTGATCCCTGGATGAATACAAATCAACAACAAGTGTCTGTGAATGTGAATCCCCTGTGGGCATGCATTTGCATGTGAGCATGACAGGCTGGTATGTGTCTGTGTTCTATCTGTATGTATTAAATGAGTCGTTTTTTTCTGTGTTTGGTGTCTACCTGATGAGTCGTGGTGAAGGAAGAGATGAAACTGGAAACTCTTTGTGCATCGTCAGTTTCTTTTTTCCAGCCTTGTGTTCTCAGTCTTTTGGGAGCCACTTTGATTTTGTCCGTCGTAATTTTTCTTTAGATCGTGTCTGCCGCTTGGGAGGATAGCACATTTGGTTCTTACGTGACCTTAAACAACCCCACACAAAGGAATGACGCGATATTTAATTCATGACTTGTTGAGTCAGCTCTGTGAGAGCGCCGTGGTCTTGGCTCAGTGTCAAAATAAGAACAAAAGTCCTGTCAGATGTGGTGAAATAAAAGTAGAGGACCTGTTTTTATCTTATTCTTTTCTCATCTCTGTAAATTAATCATTGTCTGTTTCAGTCAATTTGCCCAATATCAGACATTTAAAATCAGTAACATGCATGGACAGTTTTTCCCAGGCAGATATCTAAGACTTTAAATGATACATAAATTATTTTCGCTTATGCTACTTCTTCTAGCTCACACATATTCCTGTTTTGACTCCATGCTTGTGTGTGTGTGTGTGTGTGTGTGTGTGTGTGTGTGTGTGTGTGTGTGTGTGTGTTGTAGCGGTCGTTTGATGCGGGATCGCTCCCAGTCCAGTTTCTCAGTGTCCTATAAGAACATGAAGAAGAGCCCGTCCCTGCAGTCGCTTGACAACATCTCCATTGACAGCTACCTGATGGAGGATGGAGACACGTACAGCCTGCTGGAGAGAGGTGGAACAGACACACACACACACACACACACACACACACACACACACACACACACACAAATCTTTATTTAGCAAGGGTTCAATGATGAAGTGTCTCCCCATTAGAAACAAGAAATGATCATTACTGTACTTGCAGGCAGCTGTTTTGACCAGAAGGTGGCAGCATTGTGATAGTAGTGTCCCAGCATGTTTTGACAAAGCAAGACAAAGGCAATATTAAATCTGTGTACTTGTTTGTAAATCATCATTTTTTATGTCTTCATGCATAGATGACGTGTCCATCTCAGGCTTCAAGGATGCCATCAGTGAACAGAGCGCCACAGAGAGTGCCACCGAGGCTGCGACTGGTCAGGAGCAGGAGGGAGGCGTGTCCCCCGACACTGTCAGCGCAACGTCCCAGAGCATCGACGAGCCCACCAAAGATCTAGTAAGACATGACAACCCTCCAAAAGTCTGCAAAAGCACAAACAAACCACTTTCATCTCACATACTGTGATGATAACCTAATAAATAGCTATACTTGACTGACATACATTATGTAGAATGTGTAAATTGGTGATTATGTTGACTATAATTTTCCTGCTTGTTTCTGTGTGTGTGTCGCCCAGGTGTCGGTGCTGGTGCTGAAGGTGCAGTCGGTGTGTGTGGGCATGGAGGTGGTGGGCGAGAGCACAGCCGTGGGTCTGGAGGTGGGCCAGGTCACACCCAGCCAGCTGGGCAACGTCAGCCTCAGACAGTACCTCAGCAACCGCAGCCTGGGTAAAAAGTCGTCTTCATGCACACGTTCTCTGTGACCGAGCATGAAATATGGAGCTTTTTATTTTGGCTCTGATGTGCTGTACCGTTTTAAAATCTTAAATATACAGTTGAGTTTTTTTGCACGGCTGCAAGGACTCACATTTTCAATTAGTGTTTTTATATTGTGTGCTGTGTGTAGCATTGTAGCATCAAACAATCATTACCACTGATTTGAAAAGGTACTTTAATTATGGCAAACACACAAAACCTAAAATAGAAAACAGGCAGAAAACCAAGAGTGTCTTGCAATAATAGATGATGGAATGAGAGAAGAGCTGCTCATATACAGTATGTCTCAGTATTTCTCTAATCATAAACAGACAAAATACTGGAGCTAGGAACAAGCTGGTCATATTTTAATTTTTTAGTTTGTTGAATACATAAAAACAAACCAGCCAAAATAAACTTGTAGAAGTAGGCTGCAGCCTGTTTCTTAGGATCAAACTAATGGCAAACATGAAAGTGAAGGGACCAGCTACCAAACAAGAAGGATCAGCAGGGGATAACTGCACTCTGTGTGTTTGTGGAGTTAGAATAAATTCAGCCACATAACCAACTTCTTTTCTTTTTTAGTTTATTTTTAGTTGATCTGTTTTTTTGACAGTAGAGAGTGAGAGGAAACATGAGGAAAGAGAGAGGAAGGACATGTTATAGAGGAAGAGAGGAGGTTCTTTGAACCACCAGGATGCTCCATAACTGACCCCTCCTGTCACTGTATTTTGCTTGTTCACATTTAACATTAACACAAGACAGATGACCAGCAAGCACTATGAGGATATCCCTGTTAACCCACAGTAGACGCCAACAGAAAACATGTAACACACTGAGAGGAAAAATACATTTGGTCTGAATCAGAGCTGCAACTGAAAACTAATTTTCAACTATTCTGACAATCAAATTGTTTCTCGTGCGAAATGCCAACGATTTGATGGTTTCAGGTTCTTAAATGAAATAATGAATATTTGAGTTTTCATTGCTTTCTGATGTTTTACAGACCAAATGATTCATCGATTAATTGAGATAATGAAAATAGCTGTTGGTTGCATCCCCAGTCTTCATCCACTAATGTCCAAGAATAGGTTAACTATTATTCCTTTTGTACACACACGCTCACACACACATATACACATATGCACACTAACACAGCCACCCCCCTCCCCCTTTTTATTTACCTTGCCATAACTCCCCACAGGTATGGTGTGTTCAGTACCAATACCTGCTCAAAGCAGCCAAGGTAACTGCTGTGTGTTAATTCACCATCTGTAACTTCACATGCATGCTTGGCTCAGCGTGTCTGTTTCCACCTTGAGCGTGTGCGTGCGTGCGCGCGCACGTGTGTGTGTGTGCGTGTGCGTGTGTGTGTGCGTGCGTGTTTTTTCTCCGCTAGTTTGTCTTCTGTCAAATCTCATTCCCAGACTCAGGACCTTTGCTCGACGGCATGCACTGCAGATGCACATATAGATTCAGTGTGTTGCAATTGCAAGTGATCGCATGGCGCGCGCGTGTTTGTCTCATCTTTAACAGCAGCGGGTGTTTATGTGACACTGAGATCTCTTTCTCTCAGCGTGTGTGTATGGCACTTAAGAGGGGGTAAATTTGACAGTAATGGAATAAGTGGTCCCATTATTTGCAACATTAGGCCCGGAACCTTTACGTGTGTGTGTGTGTGTGTGTGTGTGTGTGTGAGCCAGATCCAAATTAACTGCAACTATTTGTGCAGACTATTTTAACCCCTAATCTTCCTATTCTCTTCTCGGCCCTAATTTGCCCTCCCTCTGTCTCCCCCTCTTCCTCCCCACCGTCTTCATCTCTCCACTGCAGCAGACTTTGCAGTTTCAGGCCAGTGATTCAGGCAATGAGAGAAACGCCAGCTTTACCCCTTGTCACCGCTCCTCCTCCTCCTCCTATCTCACAAGAGCAATCCCTCCTCCTCTTCTACCCTTTCTTCTTTCTCGTTTCCTCCACCTTTACCCCTCACTCTTCCCTCCAGCTCCTACTCCATCTTCCTGCTAATCCTCTGTCATTTAACCCCCTCCCTCTCCACCTTTCCTTCCCTTCATCTCGCTCCCTCTCTAGGCCATCTTTCTCTCTCCTCCTTGTCTTATCACAGTCACTCAGTCCTTGGCTGCTGGCTCCCTTCCTCTCTTTCTCTTTCTCTTTTTCTTTCTCTCACCTCACCCACTCCCATCTCTAGTTTTATTTTTCCTCTCTACATTTGCCTCAACCCCAGCTGGCCAGGATTGAGAGAGAATATGTCATATTATCTGAGAACAGCTGACAGGATTGTGTGTGTATGTGTGTCTCTTCGTGGATGTTTTTGCTCTGTGTTATTAACCCTCTCCTGACTTTCCTTCAGAGAGCATATTAAAGGGATGTGACGCACTTCTCAGTCATATTGAAAAGATTTTTTTTTCTTTAAGTGGCCATTGTCATGCCTTGTGTGTTTTTATCACAGCTCGCGTTGTCTCTCATCTGTTAAAACCTTGTGCCTGTAACTGTGTGCTTGCCAGCTGAATTACTATGTGTGTATAAACTGGTAAAGATTGTGTGAAAGGAGGGTTTTAATTACCTTCCTCTTGGGTTTAATGTCTCTCAGCCTTGACTTTCATTACTTCATATTTGTATTCTTTCTCTCTCTCCTCACTTTCTACCTTTTCTGCCTCTTTTCTTAATAATCAGGGATCCTGTCATCACATTGACTGCTACTGAGTCAAATTCAGGTCATTCAGGGGTGAAACACTTCTTCCATTGTCATGCCTTTCACAATTTCTAGCACCTCAGAGCTTATTTCTTTGGAGTGTCTAATTCATAAAAGGAAGAAAAAAATGATTCAGTGGCTAAATCTTCACATTGAATCCTCAATTCTTAGGTGGGGGTTTCCTCCAAACCCTCTAATCCCTAGTTCTCGGAAATAATTAAACTTCACTGCAGCGAAGAACCCGTGGGATTGTACAAAATCTCAATCTCCTTCCTTCCAGCTTACATCGCTTTTTCTTGGTTTCCAACTTCTGTCTCCCACTCTCCTTTCTGATATTCTGCTTTCTCTCTCTACTTCCTCATCCCACCTATTCCTTCACCCTTGTTTAAACCTGGCCTTAACATGCACCCCTGTTTTTAGACTGAGCAGATTTACATCAAACCAAGCAGTAAATTCCCTCAGTATGTCCTGATTAGGACCTATAAGATATTTGTATTTTGGCATATTCTAAGGCATCTTTCTGGGTGATTACAGTATCAATTTAATATCACAGTGAGGCGGCAGTTCGAGCTTCTGTAATGAGACGTATTTTGAGGTGAAATTTGATCATACCACTCACATTTGATTTGAACACACAAAGGTGTGTGTGGCTCCACAAGTATGGAGCTGTAGAGGACTCATACCTCCCTCGCTGTTAGCTCATGAGGCTAACTGTTGAACAGGTGGAGGAGAGGACCTCATCCACACTCTTCTTCAAGTGTCTCTTTCTCACTAACATTAGTGAACTGCAGTTTTATATGATCAGCGCCATAATCACCTTAAATCACATTTGTTCAGATACATTTATGGTCATGTTCTCAAGTGCAGATGAGTCAAACATATGTCACTGCTGAGAAAAGAATGAAAGAATGAAATAGTCATTTTTATTTGCAGTTACTGACACTTTTTCTAAACAACTTTTTTTTTTGCCATTTCTGAACTTCAATGATAGATAATAGATAACTGAACAGTTCACACAAGGACACAGGATCAGAACAACTGTTTTATATCGTTACAGCCAATGAGCAGATTCTAAATCAAAAAGACTGAATGTGGATTTGTTCAAGAAAGATGTTTACTGTCAGATTCAAAGTATGTAAATTGTCCAAAACGATAAATTGATGGAGTAATCCTCCCTCATGCTGGGTGTGTTTTAACGTCAGGTGTAAATGTCCTTCAGCTGAATCATCTCTACATGAACTCCACGGATATGACACTGGCGCTAAAGCTAATGCTAACAGCAGCCTCCGTATCTTCCTTCACAGCTGGTGGTGAGATCAGCTCCGCGTCCCTCAAGGGCTTCCACAGTCCGGAGGTGCGGGCTCGCCTGGAGAGCGGGCCCTGCGCCGCCGCTCACTCCCCGCTGGCCGAACGCAACGGCTTCCTACAGCTGCGTCTCCACGGATACCAAGCAAGCTTCCTGATGTCCACGCTGCGCAACCTGGCTCACTTTCTGGAGGACGACTCTGCGCCGCAGGTGTTGCCCATGGAGATCAGCATCAGGAACACACATGTAAACCTAAAGGTGAGGATCTATGATGCTTCAGTCATGTGCAGCTCTGTCATTTCAGCTCCTGGGGAGTTTTTCTTCTATGCGAAGGTTGTTGTTGCAGAACGGTACCTGTGGCATTTCAGCCGGATATTTGTCCTATTTTTTTTTCTAGTCATGTCGCAGTAATAGACCTCATAACTCACTGCCATACAGTGCAGCAGCTTCTATAACCAAGTTAAATATTTTGAACCATGGCCTAATTGGAATTAGGATTTGAACTGAATGTTTAATGACATAGAAAGGCCTCTCTGCCCTCTCTCTTGGGTTCCTTCATGGGTGAGTAGATTTGCTGTGGAACTGATGTGGAAACCTGGATGTGGATAATTTCTCTCTCTCAGGCCTCTCTTCACACACATCAAAACTTAAACTCCTGCACTCAACATTTGCTTCATATCTTTCAGGATGACGGCCCACGAGACAATCCCTCCGACTCGGAGTCCTCGCCGATCACCTTACATGTGGACAGTCTCATCATACACAGAAGAGACGACGGGTCTTTCTCTATAGGAGGTGACGAACACACACATGCACCTTCTCATCTGCCAGATATTTCCACCTCCACTTAAGCGCTGATTCACGGCAGTTATATAACATGTCCTTTTAACATGTGCTGTTAAGTCCACGCTCGGTATATCCACACCTCCAATTTCCCTTCTGTTGTCTCTTCCTCCTCTCAGTGGATGGAGCAGCAGAGGCCAAACCCAGGAATGAGGGCGCGTCGATTGACAGCTCCCTGAGTACGGTCCCTGAGGCTGTGGGCAGCGTCTGCGGTATACCAAAGGCTACGCAGACCCAAGCCCTGCCCACCAGCCCTCCTCCATCTACCAGCGAAAAGGTGAGATGCACAATGAAGTCATCCTGTGTGGGTATAAGGGAGTAAAAGGCACAAACAGTCACCCACTACATCTGTAAACAATCACAAAGGCGAAGATTTTAGTGAAATGCATGTAGCCGCACAAATCTTTGCTCCTGCTCTTTTCTTTTCTTTTCCTCCTACAAAAATAACAAGAAAGTCGCTTTTGTGTGAGTGATCATTCTGGAGGCTGATATAAAAAGATGGTTTTGCCAAATTTTGGTTTTGCCAAGCTATTCCAGTTTCTTTTTTGGCTTTCATTTCATTTACAGTGGGAGGGATATTCATCAATTTATGCAAAATACACGCATTACATTTTCATATGGAACACTGACAGTGAACAGTTACATAATGATGTTTAAGATCAGCAAGACCTACAAACAAAATCGTAATACAGAAACCCACAGGAGCGTTTTCTAATCTGACACTAAGGACAACATTGTCAGTGCCTTTTAAGATTATTCATATGATCGATTTTTTGATCTTCAGTAAAGGTTTGGTTTGGTTAGAAAGATTGCTGTTGTGATTAAAAGACACTAACGTTTGACAGTTTGTAGGACACAGGAAGTGAACACTAACCTCATGTACTTTTTATGCACACTAATGCTGAAACAATTAGTTGATTATTGGACAGAAAATTGAACTATTTTGATGTGTCTCAACTATTTGATCGATGTAACAATCATTTCACTCATTATTCAAGCTCAAATATTCTCTGGTTCCAGCCACAAAAATGTCATTATTTGCTGCTTTTCCTTCGTCATGACAACGTTATAAATATACACTGATATCTGATCAATGGATATCTGCAGGTTTTGGACTGAACCCAGATAAACAATCAACAAAAAAACTAATTTAAAACATCACTCTGGGTTTTTTTCCCACTACTTTTCATCATTTCATAGATTTATCAAGAAAATAATAGTAAGATCAATCAATCAATAATGAAATAATTGTTATTTTAACCATCTTATATAAACACAAGGGGTCACTGGACATGGAGACTTAAACTTAATTGTTTGAACAAACAGCCAGTGTTGTCTTGTGAGCTTAAAGATATGTTATTAACCTTTAGCTCCAGGCCTGCTTTCTGGAAGTTTTCTGGAGCTTTCAGCCAAATCTCATTGGCTTCATCAGTGAGTGGATTTCTCTCAGTTGTCATGTAGCTGGTCAAACTCCAACTGTTTGTATAGGCCGTGAGATGTGGTGGGAAATCTTTGCTCAGGTGATGAAGAAGTGTACTTCAGGGTGTGTCAGTACAGCTCGACATCACAGTTAGGTGTGGCGGCAGGTGGGATGGATCTTTTATTTATGTATAATGTTTCCATGCCGCTAACACAAGCAGAAACGCCCTGACTCCTCGCTGTGGCCCTTCTTCATTGTTCCCAGATGCTGATAGAGGAGAACGAATGTTTGAAGGTGGAGCTGTCCCGAGCCAAGATGGCGCTGGCTGAGGCTCAGATGGAGAAGGACTCGCTGCTTCACCGCATGAAGAACCTCAAAGTCAACACCAGCTAGGCCCGGCTCTCTCCTCACACCCAGCCACTCGTTCAGCCCCCGCTGGTCTGCAGCGATAAGGAGCGACACTGATGGGCAGCAGCGAGCGAGGGTCATTAAAATAATTCAAGGCAACATCAACAAGTAAAGAAAAAGAGGGATTTCTTACTACAGTGGCTCCCTTTACGCGCTTATTTGCTGACTGAGCCACCATGTGACTTTAGACTTCAAAATAATTCCTTCATAAAGCAATGCAGAGTCTGTGCAAAGACTCAAAAACACACGATTTTACACGCTTGTTGTCTGTTTTATGTTCTCCACTTTAGACTGTGGAGGTTTGAAAAGGGTGGAATCACATTAAATTGGTGTGTGTGTGTGTGTGTGTGTGTGTGTGTGTGTGTGTGTGTGTGTGGAGGATATGATGTGTGTGTGGTGTGTTGGTCGTGTGTGTGTGTCTGTTTGCGTGTGTGCATGTGTATGAAAGAAAGAAAGAAAGAAAGAAAGAGGATGAGGATCCATATCCGTGGTTGTGCCTACAGAAAACCCCTCCCACACTTCTGTTGTGTAAGTTAAAACAAAAAACAAAAAAAAACAAAACACACCACAGTTAATCTTAGATGAGCTTCATTCACACCTGTAGGTATGAAGGAAAACTGAATGTCGTCTCTTCAGAAGAATGTCTCAAAAAAAAAAGACTTATTTTGCACTGCGTTAAATTTAAACTTGTAATTACTGCTTTCATATTCGGAGGGGACGAGACAAATCATACTCTCACTCGTCCTCGGAGTGTGTACAGTGTATATTGTATAAGAATGTGAACACGTAACTATTTTCTACAGAACTTTGAATGGTTATGCAGTGTTTCAACTGAATGTGTGTGTGTGTGTGTGTGTGTGTGTGTGTGTGTGTGTGTGTGTGTGTGTGTGTGTGTGTGTCTCAGCCAGAACAAGCATTTCATTACAAGTAGGGGATGAATTTCTATGTCAGTTCCACAGCTTTGTCAGCAAAATGGCCCACACTAGTAGGTTCCCCCCATCCCTCCTATTTTTCTATATGTAAATAGCTACTTAACATGTGCAGCACTTTTAAAACGGAGGCACTGTAAATAAAACAGATCTGTGAGAGAACAAGAGTTGAGGCGACGAGTGGAGAGAGCAAGTAACTCGTGTCCTCCCCTCAAAAAAAACAAAAAAAAAAAACGGGGAGGATATAAAGGCACGTTGAAGCTGCCTCACTACATGTGTGTGTGTGTGTGTGTGTGTGTGTCTTCATGTTCATTTCTAATATTTCATGTGTAATTTTTTTCACAGACAAGCGTTGACCATATCTGCTGCTGTTCATGCTTCACGCCTATGTGACGAGTTCAGGGGGAAATCCCTGAGTAAATGTTAAAGATGACTTTTTTTAACAGCACACGCTTTGGCACAGCACAACAGACTAAAATAAATAAAAGGACAGTCTGAAGTCTCTGCTCACACTTGACAGTAACAGTGGATCGGGTGCATCCGTCAGTCTACATATGCCACTCATAACCGGTGCTGTAGTCCAGCCCAGTTCTCTTTAAAAAGTTGTTCTGGTTCCTATAAATGACATGAAACACAACTAGTTCTCTGCACAAACGTGGTATTAAGACTTGAAACGTTGGAGGATTTTAACACGATTGTATGTGAAGACTTTTGTTTGGTGGAGAGGGAAAAAAACTTTTTTTTTTTTCACCTTTGTTTTTCCTCCAGTCATCACAGCCCTCCTCCCCTCTGAAAACCTATGGAGGAAGAAAAAGACACAAGAAGTAATAAGTTGTATTTTGTCAAAGCTGCTGAAATACTGATGAAAATAAAAGAGTATCCAATTTAAATGTTTAAGATTATCGTGTTTCTTTTTTCCTCTTTATCAAACATAACGTCCTGAATAGTGCTGGGTATTGAAGGTCAATACTTTGGTGTTGAATAAGGCTACAAATCGACCAATCAGAAACCGACCTACCTGGATAGAAAAGGATGTAACCTGACCCTTGTCTGAATGGCGGTGGCATACAATCACGATGCGGTAATTCTAGTTTTTATAGAAAAAGATTATAAAATCTTAACATTTTTAGAGAATTCCTTGGTTTTTGTTGGTCCACGACAGCAGGTAGATCTTTTTACCTTTCCAGGTTTACATGGGTAGACATCACTCCAAAACATGGTATACACAACAGATGAAAACATAAGGTAAAGTTGGAGACCCAGTCGAGAATAAACAGGCACTCTGCTGATTTTTATAGCTTGACAGGAAGTCCCTAGTGGCAAGATTTTGGGTAAACACTGAGATTTTCATGTGCACTTTAAGTGACTGACATCTATTCCCTTTAACCACAAGGATGAAAATAGTGCTTGTCTCACCACCTCATATCTTTTGAAAATGAACTTAAATATGTAAAAGTCGGGATTTTCATGATTTTTCCAGATATTTATATTTGTTTCTTGTTTCAAATTTGCTAAAAATGCAACGTTTAAGTTCCCACAAGTGTAAAAGCTCAAGCAAGAACAGATTATTTAAGTGAAAACCTCCCATATGTCTTGTTAAAAACATTTTATGCAGCTTTTCTTAATGAATAAGACGCAATGTTGAAGTTTTTCCTGCATTTTAAGTGCAGATTAGAGACTGAATAGAAGTGCAGCCTCTTTGTGAGCTCTAATGGGCTCCACTGAACCACTGCAGGAGAGAGTTTGGACTTTGTGCACATAAATGGTCATGACATTTTACGGCTGGAGTAGTGCAGTGAGTCAGAGAAGGGCATTAAGTGTTTGTGTGTGTGTGTGTGTGTGTGTGTGTGAGTGAGAGAGAGAGAGAGAGAGAAAAGTTGTGCTCTGCTGCTGTTAATATTGGGATGTATTTACATACCGAGCTTAATGTGTCTGTGATGATGGCGGTGCCACAGTGCAGGGCCGTTTATGTAAGCAAAGCATGTACACATTCATTTATATACTGTGGTGTGGTGTGTGTGTGTGTGTGTGTGGGAGAGAGTATGCCAGCACCATGTACAGTTGGATTGTGGGAAATGTGATGAAAGATTGTGTGTTGGCTCAGTGCTGAGAGCTGTATCTGCATCCAGCAGTGAGTGGGTCTCTGCTGCTTCCACTGAGACATCACCAGGTACAGAGCACCATAACAGTCCTGAACCACTTCTGATAATCAATCAGCAATTCAATTATTTTACTTACAAAATATTAGTAATCATCTGATCAAGTGTTAATGAAAAATAATTATTATTTGCAACACTGTATATAATGTATTTGTTCTTGATCTTTTTTGCACTGTCCTGTTTTAATAGTGATTTCATTGTTTTTACTTTTGCTTAATTTATCTTTTATTGCCATGAAGCACACTTAATGATTACATGTCTGTGTTCCTTCTCTTTCTTGCACTGCATCACAGAAAAGCTCTATGGTGCCATCATTAAATATCAACTTACTGTATCATGTGGTCCCATGTTGTTAAAA
This sequence comes from Seriola dumerili, assembly GCF_002260705.1. NCBI lineage: Eukaryota > Metazoa > Chordata > Actinopteri > Carangiformes > Carangidae > Seriola > Seriola dumerili. Next base: position 5,605,822 of record NW_019174393.1, read on the forward strand.
TAACATATTCAATAAATAATGGTTCCATCTTCTCATTAGCATTTTTCCTCTGTTTTATATCGATGTAGGTTGAAAATCTTGGTGTTTTGGGCTGTTGGTCAGACAAAAGAAAACATTTCAGCTTTTTTTTTCTCACAATTTTCTGACATTTTATCGAGTTAATCGAGAAAATTAATAAAAATAACGATTTTCAGCCCAGAAATAATTTGAATCAGCCACAAGTCCTTTTCGCGAGCTGAGAAGTCGGACACAGCTGCAGGTGGAGCACTTGAAGGCAGCACTTCTTCACAAATTCCAGTTACACCGCAGAGTGGGGCCATCAGGCAGGTCCCAGCATGCACTTAGCGGCAGAGTGGGGGCGCAGTAGCGAGGGTGGGGATGTCTGTTTTCCCAGGCTGTCAGTGAACAGATCAGAGCACATTAAAAATCCATCTCCTGCATTCATTCTCCATCCACACAAACCCTGCTCTGGCATGACAATGTGGGGGAGGGGGCTATTTTAGGATCTCACCTGTTTCCAGATCCATTCAGCTGCAGCAATGGCGGGGACACGCCCCCAGCGTGGGGCAGGAGCGTGGAGCACGCGCCTGTTTGATGGAATAAGTTTGTGGTCTGAAAGTGACAACAGCTGGCGCAGCTGGCGAGCACCAGTGTGACTTTTTAAAGATCCTAACAAAGGCATCGCCTCCTCTTAGTGTTGAAGCATCGTCCTCCACGCCCAGCCTGTACAGTAAGTCTGTAAGACAAGTCACACAGAGGCACACACCAAATTGAACGGCTTTGCTTTCAAAATAAAAGCACTGATGAGGCCCCACTGGGAGCATTCAAGATCAGTGCTGGTTACGACAAATATCTGAACCATATATGTTTCTGCTATCATTATCATAATAGCATCGTATTTTGTTAGTTATCTTAATAAACTGACATTAATTTATGTGTAATTTATTGTTATATAGGACCAGAAGCAGAGAACTCCAGGGGGGCCTAAAAAATTCAGACTTACGGTGTGGTTTCTGATGTTGTTAATTTTCTAAAGACGGTGCACTTTTAAAGCACAGTTGCACAAGGACAAAGTGGTTTGTGCTTCATTTGTCAAAGTTGTGGTCCTGTGTTGGTCTGTCTACATGTTGCATATTAGTTATAAGTTGATTAGTGTTCAACCAAATCAACACACAACAAATCTGGGGACAGGTGGTATCCCATCATAGAAACATTGCACTCAAACCGTGAGGTTAACAGGCACTCAGCTCAGCAGTTGTTTTTGACCCTGGTGCCTGTTAGCTGGTTATTCTGGCTTTGCTTTTGATACAGATTTTGAAAAAATATCTAAATTGTCTTCCAATTTTTTTTTTTACTTTTTTATCTATCTATCTGTTATTTAATTTTTTGATGCACTGCCTTAATGCCCTTTTGAGCATCAATTTGCAACACATCCGGAAATTGAAGCATTTATTTTGAAAGCTCTGGCCGGAACTCCGCTATTTAATGCCATCTAACTCGACACGTTAGTCTCAGGCGACACAGATAAGGCACCGGGCAGTGCGGTAGGTTCGGGGAGAGAGGAGGCGAGTACAACGGGACTAGAGAGGTTCTTGTGGAGGCAGACAGGGTTTCACCTCCCGCCTGTTACCAGCTGGAGCTTCCGCCCAGACTTGAGGCTCCGCTCGGACAAAGAAGGAGTTTGTGTGTTTGTTTATATTTTTTTTTTAGTCGGGGGTTACTCTTCACTTCACACTTCACGTTCAGGGAGTCGCTTCCGAGCCTCCGGTTCCCCCTCCCCGCTGCGCTTGTTTGCACTGAGGTTACACCGGGGGAGCAGTGCACGTCAGCGGACGAGTAGTAGAGGAGATTACGGAGCCGTGCGTGTGAATGGACTGAGGTTATAAGGCACCAGGGGAGCCGTGCACGTCAAACCTGCTCTGCAGCATCAATAACACCTATATCACCGTGCAGCAGCAGCATGCAGTGAGAGGAGTCCTTTCTGATGCTTCCCCACACCAGACAGTGAAAGAAGGGGTCGGAGGGGAGGAGGGCAGGAGGGATATATGGGAGATTTGCTGGATTTTCATCACCCCGTCGTTGCAAACTTGTGTCCGGGATGGGGAAGGAGCAGGAGCTGCTGGAAGCCGCCCGGACTGGGAATGTCGCCCTGGTTGAGAAATTGTTGAGTGGGAAGAAGGGGATACTGGGGTCAGGCTCTGGCTCCATCCCTCTGCCGAACCTACTGAGGTAAGAAACCTCCTTGATTATACTCCACATAACTGCTACAGTGTCCAGGGGAGTCTCGGGGGTGCTGGAGGGGATTCCTGGTGGGAGGAGGAGAGGAGGGGGGGGGGGGGGTTCCCATGCTGCAAAATTAGACATAATTTAGCTTAATCATAGATCAGTGCACCAGAAATTAGTCAAGGAACTACAACTCCAATGATAGCTTCACCCCTCTCAGCTGCAGTATAGACTGTACAATAAATATACAGCAGTGTGTGAGCAGGAGGATCTTTACATATGGTCCCCCTGAGATAAAAACCTGATGTGATGAGGTGTTTGAAGAGCTTCGTGGCTGGTTTCAACACCCTGCATGACACAGGAGAGGAAGAGAGAGGAAAGGAAGTCTGTTATGCAAAGTAAACAGAGTTCTGTAAACCAAAGTGCTTTTTAAGGTAGACAGAAATGCTGCAGGCCACAGGCCAAAATATACACAAAGCACATATCTCAGACAGACAGACAGACAGACAGACAGACTTTGTCATAATGCCACAATGTAAAAGATTAGTCATGCCCTGTCCTCTCTGGGTGCCAGGTTTGGTTTGAGCGTTGGGGAACCACAAAAGAACAGACAGTACCTTCAGCTCCACCACTGTGACAGCTGTCACAATGTTGATTTTTTGAATGTGAGGATGAAACAGGGTGATGCTCGGATGATGGAAGCACTTGTAAATGCTTTTTCTTTTTCACTTATTTGTTGTGTGGCAAAGATCTATTTCATGCAAAAAAACTCCCATGTTTTCTTTTCTTTAGTTGTAATATGGAAAGTTTTGTCCCCCTTTCTGACATGTGTTGTGATCTTTTCCTGAACGGTGCCACTAGATTGATCCCACAGAGATATAACTGTGGTGTTTGTAAAGCTCAGTCTGCTCTCATGATGCTGTGAAGGCTGGGATGTCCAAGTTGGGAGATAAACAGGTCTGCAGGCATGTCCTTTTTTTGGTCAGCAGACAAAAGATAAACAAACAGGTGATCTGTCTCTGGCTCAGACCGGCTGCTTCTTGAATGTGAAAATTACTTTTATCATCGTTTCTGGTTTTCTTTTCAACGGGGATGTGAACAAAGTGAAATGTTGTTTGCTGATGTCATCAGGTTAACAGGTGGCACAATGTTCAATGACTTTAGAGTTCACCTTATCACCTTGAACTCCTGACCCTCCTTCATAAAATGAGATCAAATCAAGATCTTACTTTCTTTGAAGAACAGTGAACAGTATAAATCATCTCAGGAAAATGTAAAAGGTTAAAGTAAATGCTAATGCTGGAGTTTAATAATAACCTACTTGAAGCCTCCTTTTTATTTCCAAACTCGAACCACAAAGGCTTCAATCTTGCCACGAGAACAACTGCTGAGGGTGTTATTGTCCCAGCTCCTCCCGCCCCTGCAGCCTCTCCCTCTCTCTGGTGAGGCCGAGCCTGAGCCAGGTCATTAGGAGATCAAAGTGGTGGGGGTGGGGGGGGGGGGGCATCCAGGAGGACTATGGCCTCTGGCCCTCAAGCAAAGCGTCTTGTGACCGGACTGAGGTTGCACACTGGCAGGGAGAATGCCAACCACTCGCACACTAAACCAGGGGTTCACAAACTGGGGGAGCACAGGGGTGTGGTTGGGGACTCCTGCAGGGGCCTCAAAGGGCAAGAACTGTACCTGTTTAAAACAAAGAAAGTTTGATGTTTAAACAGCGGAAATCGGCTCTAAGAGGAAATTGCAGTTTCAGATCAGGGGCTTAGTGTCTTCCCTCCTCCAGCAGAGGAAGCGACGGGAGACTGCAGTGTTTTCAGCACACACCTGCAACAGCCAGAAAAAGTACAGCAACAGTGACAAATACAGCCTGTTGTCTGGCTCTGGAGCTGCTGATGCTAATTTATATTTGGCTTCCTCCATTAAGAAAGTATCTAGCAGATACTTTTCCCTTGTGCAGCTGTGCTTTACTCATGACACCTGTGGTTTATGCTCTTTCTTATGGTTGTTTCCTTGTATCAGTGTGTTTTCTGTTTTCTGCACATTAATATCCTACCTGTCTTTTGTTGCTTCCCCCAAAATCTTTTCAAAAGCAGAAGTCGGCTTTTCACATACTAGATGATAGATCATGACTGTGGTGATCCTCTGACGTGTCCTTCAGTGCCACCATGAGTTTCACATTTTTGGTTTTGAGTGAAATGCCTCAACAACTATTGGCTGGATTGCCATGAAATTTGGCGACGACATTCATGCTCCCCTCAGGATGAATTGTAAACATCTTGGTGATGCTGTGACTTTTCCTCTAGCTCTAATGACATCCCCCAGCAGCCTTGGCCGTACTTTGTACTTTGTTCTAAATAGCAGTGAAAAATTCTCGAGCTTTCGGTCACATCTCATAGCCTTCTTCAGGGATGGAGTCGTCATGTCTGTAGTTCAGTTGTATCTTCAAGAGTATGCACACTAACTGACCGTTCATTTTGTCACTTTCCAGTGTGAACACATGACGTCACTTAACACCTGATTTAAAATGAGCTTGTGGTGCAGACTTGGGTCACGCTTAAACTCTAGTCTGATAATGTTTGTTTGTCCGTCACGCCGTGAATTTGTGTCGATTTAAAAAAAAAAAAAAAAAAAAAAAAAAAAAAAAAAAAAGGGCTTAACCAAAAATAATAAACCCAGCTTGTTACTGTATGTATCTAATCTCCCACGTCCTGAAAGTGTAAACACAGAGTCATGTTGTTTGCTTTAGGAATTAGGATTGAATTAAATTTATTGAAGGACAATGATTATTTACAGAACACTGAATTAATGTGCAGCTCACTGAGGAGATTAAAGAAGATGCAGGGGGGGAAATGTTGGAGCAAAACGCGGCGTTGGGATCGATAGACTGTAGTTCAAGACACAAAGTGCAGTGGCCGCAGCTTTTTAGGAACAAAAACACCACAACCAGACATGGAGGGTAAAGTTGAGGTTAACCAGATGCATTATGGGTGGAAATATCTCATGTTATTGTCGGTGAGTTATGTCTACTGTGTTACACACACACTTGGCTTTTACTGGGTCAAGACATTGGCCTGAGGAGATGTCTGTAAAACACTGGGTGGGCCAAACGTGCAATCTGTACATCTGGTTAGAAGCGCGTGTGTGCGTGTGCGTGTGCATGTGTGTGTGCGTGTGCGTGTGCGTGTGTGTGTGTGTGTGTGTGTGTGTGTGTGTGTGTGACCGGTTGTGTGACACACCTCCTAATACAGAGCTATTTGTCCCTTAGCAGATGAGTGAGTCAACAGAGAGGTCAGAGTGTGTGCAGGCTAATGTTATGGGAATGATCTCCGGGAATCAATGCATAGTTTCCCATCTTAAGGCCTCTGAGCCATTCATAGCATTCCTAAGTCATGAGGTTCCTCTTTTCACTGAAAGAATCACACTAAACCGCCAAGTGGGACATGAGCGTGGACACACACACACACACACACACAGACACACAGACACACACACACACACACACACACACAGACATGCACGCATAAGCACAGCGTGTAGAGAAGACGATCCTCTGACTGTAACGCTGCAGTTCTGCGGTGTGGAGCATTGCACATGAACACACGCGCACAGTGGAAAATCAATACTGGATGATCTCATTGCTGTTTAATGGGTCATATTCCCTTGTAGATGACCTGTGCCGTACATGGTGACTGGATGTTTGTCGGCCTCCGTGCTGTAAAGAAACACAGTCAGCCAAACCATCCAGGTATGAGTCTGATATCACACAAATTTCCTGTAACACACATACAGTGTGACATCAGCGTAAATGTCAAATGTTTCCATCAATGTCTCTGAGTTAAACAGGAAAGGCTTCATCATGAGTGTTCGTCATGCAGCCATCATTTAAGAGGAGTCAGATGATACAAATGGCTTCACAAACTGCAGCTTTAATAGACCAGAATGCACTGCAACCCAAACACAGGCTGTGTTTTGTGAAATTAGTCACAGTATATTGTGAGAGATTGTGTTGTCCATTTGTCTATCAAATACTGTTACTCACACTCTAGTACATCATGGCATTTTCATCGCGTCTTCACCTTTTTTAAAATGGATTTTATACATTTTATTATTTATTAGGGATGCACCGGTTTTTCCTCCATTGTCTTCATGTTATCTGTTGAGTACCACTCCAGCACCAGTGCTCTCTTTTCCTAAAATTAAAACCTCTGGGTTTCGATGAGGTTATTTTATATGTAAGGTAACGCGAGGTTAGCGATTGCTGAGGTGCTGTGACTCTCTGTAACTTTATAAGCAATGAATTTTGTATCAGCAGTCAGGAAGCAACTGTATTTAATATGGATTGGTCACATCTGACTGGTAACCGATCTGCTTAATTAGGTCAGTGCTGGCGCTGATACCATCTCGGTGAGTCAGCATTCATAGCATCCTGTCTTTGTTTAAATGCCCACCACATTTCCATCTTAGCCAACTTAACTTATTTGTAATATTTCAGCTTTTTTGATTCCCCCTCTGTTGTTTGAATCAGATCTTTTATGCAAATCAAAACTGCACTTAAAATCAGGTTGATGTAAATGTTTGGTGAGGGCATGTAATGATTCAGAAAGTGAGACTGAAACAGTGATATAAAGACAGAGCTGCTGGTCTGTTTTGAAGATACAGACACACTTGTTTACGGTCCTGTGTTCTGATTGATGTTCTTCTTTAAAATGGCCACAATGATGAGAGTCTAATCTTCCGTCATACACAACATGTTCGCATTCGTGCAACTTTTCCTGGTACTAGCGGCGTGTGGAGGTTCAGTGCAGCGCTGGCGTCCTCGCTGCTGCTGGTAAACGGATAACAAAGTGTGTTCATGTGGATTTTCCTTTTTTTAAGCAGCTTTACACACAAACTAATATTAACAGCGAAGATGAGTTTGCGGTGACGGTCTGTCATCGCACAGGTCGCAGTATGTCTGGTGTCTCATAGAGGACGTGAGGATGTATGCCTGTATTACAACACAGTGCTGGGGATGGAGCGACGGTGATCGAAAGCTGATATACTCAAAGACAGTGACTCATGATCCAGGAGGTGGCGGCTCCTCCCTCTTCGCCCCCTCTCGCTCAATAATGTTCAGGAGAAAGTCCGTCTTGTTTTTGTTTGTTTGTGTGTTCAGGTAGGCATGTTTACCTGCCTCCTCCTTTACCAACAAACAACCTTTAAGTGGAATGAAGTGACTCCCGGAGGAGACACGCACTCAGACACACACTCATGTTTGGACTCTGTTTTAATTGGCATCCTCGCAGGCGGTCTCTCCCTGGCGTTTGTTTTCTGAAGTCTTCCCCTGCTTGTGTTGGAGTCTTCAAGCAGCTCTGGATCTTTGTAGCTCACAGCATGGGGCTCTGTATATATGTGAGTGTGTGTGTGTGTGTGGAGTGACTGGTTTCCGTGGCGTCCAATGAGGATGAATAGCGAGAGAAGAACCCGCAGAACTCTGTTTATTTTTCTCAAGTTGTTTCACGGCCACAACACTTAAGCTCTCTGTTTAAGGAAACAGCAAATCAGATGACTGCAAACCAAACCTGGCAAACAGCCTCTGTGTGTGTGTGTGTGTGTTTTTGTGACATAACCACCACTAGTATTCATGGTTGTGTGTCTGTGTGATGGACAGTAGTTTGGGAAGAATGAGAGCTGATGGGGGAATCCAAGAGCTACATGTGGAGCAGGACAGCTAAACTGGGTCAAAGGTTAACTGTGGAGATTGCCAGTCATAAGGATTTAGAAGAACACACACGAGAGCATCAGTGTGTCACCTATTTTTATGCATGTGGGATTTACTGCGACCTATGTGCAGATTGTTTGGCTCACATTTTGTGTCAGTCAGATTTTATATCAAAATAGAGGCATGTATTCTGGTATAGAGCAGAAACCATTGATTGATTAGTCATTGAACACCCAATACAAAATGTATTGCCAACAAACAATAAATGTGAATAATTTCAAGCAAAAATGCCAAAACTTTACCGGTTCCAGCCTCATAAACCTGAGAATCTCTCTTTATATGACAGTAATCTGAAAATGAACTGTTTGAGCGAACTGCTGGATGGATTAAGTCACTTCAGACTCTTGAGAAAAGTAATGAGGATTTTTCCACAATTTTCTGATATTTTATCCATAGAAAATAACCTAGACCTTGATATAAACTTATCATGAGGGGATCATTGTTGGTGTTTTAGGAAAGACTTTCTGAATATTTTTTGATGTGAGTATGAGGCCAGACAAGTGTTCTGTATTCCCAAGGTCGAGGATGAATCTCCACTCTCAGGCGCTGAAAAGTCCGTCACGTAAGCGTAACGCAGCCTCACAGACCTGGAACATAAAACATTTAAAGAGTAACTTAACACCGGACAGGGAAGCAGAGTTTCACTGACCTCTGTGGTTTCAAATTTCAACTCAGTTTCACCTTTTGATGCTCGGTGTCCTCCGAGCGTCCCTGCATCTCTGGTGGGTGTGGTTTGGTGTGGGCAGAGGTTGCTAGAGAACATTGTCTTGTTGACATGAGTGCAGCACTTCCACTGATAGAAACTGAAGAGGATCCAGATGAGCCTGTGATTTAGCACAAACAAACAAAAAAAACTCCCGACGGTTAATCTACAGTGTTTGTTCTACAAATTGTTTAAAATCTTATTTTGTATTGTTTAAGAATTCTGTTTTTTTAACTTAATTTTTAAGGCCTGAAAAAAAACCCGGGAACATTGTGTCTTTTTGTGTAGGTGCGTGATGTGCTGCACATGATTCATTGAGTGAACTTTTGCCATCTTTTCTGCTTTAGTTTGGGTTTAACAGCGGCGTCAGTGCATTGAGTTTGTCTGGAGCCAGACTGATCAAGAGGGGATGAAGGTGTGAAAGTGTGTGTGTGTGTGTAAGCGTGCATGTGTTTGTGTGTGTGTGTGTATGATCAAACTCAGAGGCTTCTTACATCTCCATTAGGGTCTGGGCCAAGCTCTGCTGCAGTATCTTGCCAAGAAACTGAGACCTCCATACTAGCCAAGACACACACACACACACACACACACACACACACACACACACAGTGCTCTCTCTCTCTCCCGTTTCTCTCTCACACACTCTAAGCCTCTGTCTCTCTTTGTTCCTCCCTCAATCTAAATCTTTGTTTTTTGTCTGAGTCTCAAATCTCTTTTTATTTTCCTCTCAGTCTCTGTCCATCTGGTGCCCTGGATTCTCTGTCAATTCCTCTCTGGCTTCCTCTCCATCACTCACTTCACTCCACACAATCTCTCTCCTCCCTCTACTCCTCTCCAAGAGACGAATGATCCAGGCTCCCTACTGTCGCTCTTTATCGTTTTCTCCTCCCTCTGCTCCCCACTTTCCCTCTATGTCTCTCTATGTCAGTCTCTCTCACTCACATCTCATGGCGCACTACATCTGTTATCACCATGTGGGAGCATCTTTTACCCATCATGCCTTTCGGAGCGACATCGGTGTTAGTTGACAGTGGCAAATGGGGAATTCAGGGAATCCACAGCTCTTCTGAGAACTGCCCCCCCCTCCCCCCCACTACCACAACCTGAGATTTATTAGTGTTGCCCAGGTCGTGTATTCTGCTGGAAGAGGAATATAACAGTGGTGATGTCCCAGGAAAGGAAGCGATGTAATTGTAAAAGAAAATGTGGCAAAGTTATGAGAAGGGAAGAACCCATTCAATTCCAGGGCAGATCCTGATCATTTACTCAGAATTTTTTTTCCTCTGAGTGCATTTTCTTGTTAACTTGTTGTCTACGTGATCTACAAACAGAGACAGATTGATACTTGTTAGCAGCCTACAGCTACATGTTATGTCGTAAGTTGTAATCACAATCCTCAGTAATAGTAGGATAATCGTTTTGCATTGTGTCTGAGCACACCTATAGAGTGTGTTGATGTTATGCAGAGATAAGTAAAGATGACGTGACAAATAGTCCCATGAGTTTTTCTGACACTGTGTGAGTAGCTAAAATAATACAGTTCAGAACAAGTTGGGCCGCCTTGGTTGCCAGATTTGTCGAGGATTTGGCAGCGCAGACCTGGACTCATACCGGCTGAGATTTAGAGCTTGGGCCAACTTTGGGCCAGTTTCACTGCTTGAAATTTTGGTATGTTATTAATCTGGCATGAATGTGGCAACAGGGTGTGCTAGATTAAGGCTGTTTTAGCGCAGCATCTCTGGCTGCCTGGGTAAAGTGTTTGGCTGAGGAGGATTACATTTATATACATTTAATCTACAATTTAAAAGTGGATTTAAGAAGCCATATCGTTCATTTTTAACCTCCCAAACACTGGACAATGTACAGTTATAGTACTTTATATACTAGCATTAGTATAAGCGCATTTATATAATGTCAGTTAGAATCCACTTAGTGTAGGTCTACGTGGAAAAATATGACTCTTGTTTAAATTCTAATATTATATAATATTAATTTTAAACGTGTAAATGGTGAGGCACTTGAAACTGATTTATACAGTGGTTTTAGAGCGACTCAGAAAGTTCTAAGCCTTAGCTGCGGTAAAGTTGGTGTCGATCACTGCTGTCGTGGCTTGTTGCGTAAATACATAATGAAAGACGTAATTCATGCCGCTAATGTGCTAAATCCATCACCAGGAGAGTGCTGCTGGGAACTTGTTAATTCAATTCTCTTGTGCCTTTCCCCTTTGTTAGCTTCAGCATACTGTAAGTAGATTTCACACGCTTCCTGTTCTGGTCATGTCGTGTTTGGCGTTGAGGAGGCAAACATGTTGATACTGAGTGGAGGAGACGCAGAGGCAACGTGCAGCCAGAGGACGGAGGAGAGGTGTGACGTCCAGTCTGTCACGCTAATCTGCAAGTCTGTGACCCCACATAACACTGCGAGTGTTGTAGACACAGACACACACACACACACACACACACACACACACACACACACACACACACACACACACACACACATTCCACCAGGCTCCCTGCTCTCTGATAGATGGCTGTAGTTAATGAAGCGCTGCTTTTGAAGTAGATAAGATGTGGGGCGAAGAGGGCTAGAAATGCTAATGTCATTATGTGGTTGGGGCAAGGGCTACGCTGGAAGCCAGTGGAGGGAAGTTATGCATGTAAGTGTGAGTGTGTGTTTTGGCTGTTTGGACTCTTGGAAGTCCAGGACAGTGTTTAGTGGCTGCAGTCAGTATCTCCCAGTAGCCCCCAGTTACGCTTATTTATTTATTTTTTGGCCAAATTCTTTCTTCCTGTTATTTAGGCCATAAATTCACAGAGTAATTGGCCACTATCCCATCGACTACTACTTCTTCTGCTGCTAATAATAATGTTGATAACAAAATTCATACAGTCTTGATTTTGTATCTAAATATCACATTGAAATCAATCGATTTGATAGATTTTTCCTTATTTGTTGTAGTGTTGACCTTTCCTATAGGTTTTGGCTCTGAACATCTGAATTGCTTTAGCTGTGGAGACACGTCGGCAGTTACTGGTGAGAGTCGCAGGTTTAGTCGTATAATCTAAAAAGTAAAATAACAGGTCAAATCTATTAGATTTGGCAGCGCTGCTTCTAGGTTTAGATTTGTCCTGCTGTATTTATGTGTTGCCTTTCATGACTGAATAGACCCAGAATATTCAGAGGTCCAGGAATACAACACAGTAAGTTTTGGCCTTTCCATGGCATCTGATGAACTGCGAACAACAGGCAAATTAGACTGAAAAAGAAGCTTATTTTGGATTTGACAAGACAACAGAGAGTCACCATGTTGTTGTTTGTAATATACTTTCAGAGACAGTGTGACGGTTGAATGGATGTTTGAAAAGAGGCATTTAGAGGCAAAAATGAAATGAAAACGATCTGAGTGTTTTGTTTTTGCTTTGTTAAGCCACAGTTAATCTTATAATAATGTATCTACTCACATCGGTCTATTATACATAAACTATACGGCCAAAAGTATGTGGAAATCCTGTCCACATAGGGCTGTTTTCATGGTTTGGGCTTGGTCCCACAGTTCCAGTAAAAGCTACAGAATACAAAGTTCCCTCTCTTTCAATATGACACCGCGTGTTTGCACAAAATCAGGTCCATAAAGAAATGGTGAACCGGTCTGCACAGAGCCCTGATTTCAGCACCCATCCAACACCTTTCAGATGAGCTGGAACACCGACTCTGAGCCGCGCCTTATCTTCCAACATCAGTGTTGACCCTCACCGATGCTCTTGTGGCTGAATGGTGACAAATCCCTGCAGCCAGGCACCAAAATCTTGTTGAAAGCCTGAAACCAGAAGAGTGGAGGTTGTTACGGCAGCAGCTTAATGCCTATGGGTTTGGAACGAGATGCTCAGCAGTCACAGAAGATATAATGTTTGGGTGTCTACATACTTTTGTCAAGTCAGGTTCCCTTCTCCGTAACTGGTGCAGTATCTCCTCTTGACCTTCCAGCTGCCGTGACAAATGTGTAGAAATATTAAAGAGAAGTGACTGTGCATCACCACTGCACATCAGCACAAACGCACATTAAAACAAGCACATGAAATATACATGTGAAATGACTGAGAGGCGGCGTGAGACACAGTCTGTAAAGAAGGAGCAATTTCAACTATATAACACCGCAGTTTAACGTATTCATTGAAGAAAAAGCTCCAGAAACTCTTTCATATTTAGTCTGTGCAAATAGGGAGTTTTCCCAATTATGCAGCACTCCCTCAGTCTCTTGATGACACACACGCACACACACACACACACACACACACACACACACACACACACATCCACACACACACAACTAATCACCTCAGATTAGTGTGTGTGTGACTGAACACCTCCTCAGCTTGTCACAAAGAGACTCCATATGAATATTAAACACAAATTCAGACTGTGTGTGTGTGTGTGTGTGTGTGTGTGTGTGTGTGTGTGTGTGTGTGTGTGTGTGTGTGTGTGTGTGTGTGTGGGTGTGGCTGTTTACATGAGTCTTATGTAATTGGTCACCAGGTGTGTGGATAAAAATGGCCTCTACCTGTATGAGTGATGGTGCTGAAGGCTGAGGTGTGTGTGTGTGTGTGTGTGTGTGTGTGGCCGGGCAACGATGGCCTCTGTAATTCCCTTTGTGATTGATTCCCCACTTGTCTTCTCCTCCTCTGCGCTGACAGCGAGGGAGCGCGTACAGAGCAACCAGGAAGTGAATTACCTTGAGCTGACAGCCTCCCACAGGATACACATTTCCCAGCAGGCTTTGCTGATGCCAACAGATTGCCCCTTGTTGTCTCTTTCTCTCACGATCTCTGTCTCGTGCTCACGTGTCCGCGCAGAGGCGATGCAGTTAGTTGATGATATGTGCTGCGGGCCTCTAGATGCCGCATCATGATGTATGGATATAATGTATTCAGAGACTTGTATACACTCCGTGTCCGCCCACACGGAGCTCACACAACTCATACATATATGATTTAGTGAGCCAGCAGCTACTCAGGCATATTTACACTTCAAGTCATGTTGTTTCTCCTTTCCAGAGCTTCGTTTGTTCAGATTAAATGCATAAAACAATGGTTGTGTAACAGTCCTATGTAAAATCACTTTGCTTTCAGCATCAGAAGAACGCTTATTGAAATGCATATAATCACACTGCTTTTTAATTAACAATAATCTAGAACCTTTCCAACCTGCTCTTTTTAAGTAGCAGAGTTGACTGTATTAATGTTAATATTGGATTGGAAAAGTATAACACTTATATGTATTATATTATTACAGTTAATTCCATCGCAGATAGCTCAGTCAAATTCGATAGCTTTCTAAAAATGTTGTGCACAGCATCTTATTGTGAAAGTATCAGTCAGAACAGTTAGTTTGTCACATCCCAGATGGGCTGATATGGGGAAGCCTGTGTTGTAGTGGTCTGCAGACTTTCTGGTAGCTCCCCCACTTCCTGACATATTTTGTGGCGTCTATGTTCCTGCTCTTAGTATTGAAAACATCTAGCTGCCTTTTTATCAGTCAGGGGTTTATCATCTGGCGACCATGAATGTCTGCACTAAATTTTACATGTTGAGATATTTTAGTCTGGACCAAACTGGTAGACCGACCAACCAACACTGCCGACTCTAGAGCCGCTAACGTTGCTAAAAAACAGCCACTGTAGGTGAGGACGGATCCAGTACAAGGTTTTTTCTGTAGGTAAAAGTAAGTTGGGAAGGTTTCTGAGGTTGTAAACAGATTCCTGTTTCAGAGTCTGGGGTTCAAGCCAGAGTTTAGGTAAAAAGTTATTTGTATAATCTCGCTTTACTTTCATCCTTCATTTAAGGTTATTGAAGAGGCAGATCTGCAAATTCAAAAACTTCTATTAGTTTCTGGATGGGAAAAAACTTTAAAGCTCAATGTCTCCTACTTAAACTACTCTGAATGCAGATGGAGCCTCATCCAGCGCCGCAATTCACCGCTCTCCTCCCGTACGTTTCTAACTCTATCACCAACGTACTCCGTCTTCTTGATAATCAGCCTCAATAACTGGACGCCCTCCATAAGTCTGTCTCGCCATAACCTCATCCTTCGTTTTCCAGTGTTCCCCTGGCCAAAGTGAACGTTGTGATGAATGAGATGAATGAGTCTTCTTTAAAAAAAGATATCAAATATTCATCTGCCCTGAAACTCCTGAATGAAAAATTGAGAATATATCATTCACAGAGTGCTCATTTTACTTTCCCCCTCCTCCCAAATTCAGGATTCACTTATCTTCAACAAGCAGCGAGGCTCAGAGAGCAGCCGGGTTTGAATATTCCTACAGATTGTTTTATTCGTGACGGTTAGGTGAGAGATTCCTTTGACTGATGAGTAGGGAAATCGGTATCCAAAAAGGCTTTTTTGTCATGATTAGACTTGCCTGCGGTGCATTATTTTGGGCTTATATTAAGATTGGAGAGATGGAGAGAAAAAGAGGGAGGGAGTAAAAACAAAAAGTGGGGGGGCGGGGTCTTATTTTTTATTCTTTTATTCCCCCTCAGCCCTTTGAACTCTTTGTTCCAGACTGTAAGTGTTTTCCAAAGAGGGAGTGGTAGTCTTCCTCCCTGAAAAAAGAATTAAATAAAAGAACAGGGCGGAAGCAGAAAAAGACGTCTGGGGAAAGACTTGTGGAGGAATAAAGGGTGCGTTTGTGTGTGTTGGGGGAGGAGGAGGAGTGATGGAAAGGTCTGAAGGTGAGTATGAAGGTGTTGTGTGTCTGTGGCTTCAGGCTGTTTGTGATGTACATTCACACACCTGACAACCCCGAGGGACAGATCTGCAAATTAGAAAACTAACCTCCACACAACCTTTCTCTCACCCCTTCTCTCTCCGTTTCCTCTTTCTTCTTTCCACTCTCTTTCCTTCATCCTCCACATTTTTTCAAAACTTTTTACTGTTGCCCATATCATCCATGATTACAGATCAGTATTGTTTTTTTATTTTTTTGATTTGGGGAAATTTCTGCATCCATTACGTAGACCTAAAGATAAGGGTTCAGCTTTATTGTCATGCAGTCGTAGCCTTATCCACATTACAGCAGACAATGTATTAACAGGTCAAACATTATATATTAGAATAGAAAACAACAATATAATAGAAAATAAGAAATTACTTACTTCTCGAAGCAGAAGTTTTTGTTGCGGCATATTTTGTCATTGTACGCAAACACAGTTTAAAATCTTATTTATCATACTGTGCTTGTTTTTATGCCTTAAAAGTGTGGAAAGTAGTTGTGTGAAGAAGAAGTTCAAATCCCTCCTATTTTCTCATCTTTGCAGACTTGGCATTGCTGCATGAAGGTGGGTGTGGTGTCAGTTTCGGAAAGTAAAAAATTTGTGAGATGCAGCCCTCTTGGATCTGATGTTGGAAAGGTGTGGGAGGAGAGGGTTTAACACGCTGGTAGACAATCTAACAAGCACTTTCTTTGAAGCATACTGAGGCCTGAAACCTCATGGGATGGGTTGCAGATCACAAAACACAAAAGCTTAGATTTCCCCCAGAATGTCTTCAGCAGAAGAGATTAGTGGTATAATATAGTGGAGACAGGGCTGATATATTGAATTCCTGTTTAATTTCTCTCTCCATTTTTGAAATTTGTGGGCATTCAGTTCCAGCTGCCAGTCACCTCTGGATAAATTGAACTCAGGGATGTTTTTGTTGATATTCTCAGCAGTTTTTTGTCTCTTTTATCGACTGTTTCTAGTACAAAACTAGTGTTAATACAAATCCAACCCTCCGTCCCTCCTCCTCCGTTTCTGACACACTCTCAATATAACGGGGAGACACTGGAGCTCTGCTGAGTAAGCACGCTTGAATCTTGAACTAGTGAGTACAGCAGACCCCCCTGCAGACTTGGACCGACGCACCAACCCTTTGTGTGTATGATTACGTGTGTGTGTGTGTGTGTGTGGCTATCTCCTGAAGCCTGCCTGTCTTTCCTTGTGTCCTCCAGTGTCATTCCTTCTTTCTTTCTTTCTTGTCTCTTGTTTTCCCCCCTCGCCTGTCTGCTTGCTTGTATTCCTTTATTCTTGGTCTGTGCATTCTTCCTCTTTGCTTCTTTGTCTGAATCTGGCAGCCTGCGTGTGTGTCTGTCTGCTGCCTGTCTGTCTGTCTGTCTGTCTGTCTGGCATCCCCTGACAGCCAAAATGATTTTTATAGCTTCTCCCCCTGCGTTTCCACCCCCACACCCCCCTCGTTTTTCCGTCTCTTTTTTGAAGTGGATGAGTAAATGAATCTTTTTGTCTTGCACTGTAGTGTAACCCGATAATCAGGCCATTCACTGATTATGCGCTTCACGCTAATCATGCATGCGTGTGTCTGACTGTGTGCATGTGTAGTGCCTTTGTGATGGTGTACATGTTCGCGTGTGTGTCATTGTGTCTGGTATAACAGCGAGGGGCATTTGTTGACACTAAGCCTTCTCCACTGTGTCGTCAGCTCATTGTTTAGTGAGACATTCAGGTGCAAAAATTCATATTGTGACACACAGAATCTGGAAAATTATGTAATTACTGCAAGTTCCTGCTGCGCTTTTTGTTACCTGCTTAGCTTTGTCTGAGAGTGTGTGTGTGTGTGTGTGTGTGTGCGCAGGGTGAAGGAGAGATGGCAGGGTAGAGGAAAGAGATGATGATAGCAGGCATGGTAGGAGGGATGAAGAGGAGGAGGAAGAGGAAGGATGCGAGAGGGGTGGGAGGCATAGGGGGGAAACCAATTATCGTCCAGATAACAGGCAGGCTATGGATTTTCTACCAGGCCACTTCTGCAGCTCTTTCATTCTGTTTCTCTCTCTCTCTCTTTCTGTCTCTCCCTCTCTCTCTCTCTCTGTCCCTGTACCAAATTTAAATTCCAATTCAGGGGAGCTTTATTGACATGATAGAAAGCCCCATGGTATAGATTCTATAATATATTGTGTTGTTTCTGGTTCGGTGTGTGTGTGTGGTCTGATTAACTACAGAAAATGGCCTGTTGAAACATGTCAGACAACAGAGACTGACATTTTGTCAATATGCCCCCTGCCTGTGTGTGTGTGTGTGTGTGTGTGTGTGTGTGTGTGTGTGTGTGTGTGTGTGTGTGTGTGTGTGTGTGTGTGAGAGAGTGAGTCATTGTGACCGGCAGGCATCACATTATCTAATCTGCATTGTCATGTTGCCCTTCTGCATTAAGGGTTTTGTGTCCTTGACTGCATGAGTTGTTCACAGCCTTAGATTTCAGAGCAGGTTTAAATTTCAGAGTGTGAAGATCGTCTCTTTTACTTTTCTGTCAAATATTATCAATCAGAAATGTTGCTGCCTGTTTTATAAGTCATTGATAAACAGTTGTGGCAAAAGTGTCCTAGCACTGTTAGCTGTTTACATGCACCAGCTAACGCTAAATGTGCATCTCGGGGCTACAAAAAAGTGATATAAAGGTCTATTCAGTATCAGTAATGCTATAAGTACAGAATAGAAAAAGTGTGATAACTAAGTTTGACATTGGAAATTTAGTGCTCTACTCAAAGTTGTACCTTCACAATTAGCTACATAACTAGCTAGCAAGGAAGAGGTAAATTTTGAACTAAAAAATAATCTTTTAAAGCTGTATATTTATTCTTAACAATGTGGAAGAATCAATAGCATAAAAGTTTAAAAAGCTGAACCAGTCTGAACCAGTTTTCTTTGCTAGTTGGACATCATTGTTTTGGTCTAAACAATCTATAGCAATGTTCCCACACTGTGCAGCCTGTTAAAGAGCTGATATATAGTTTTTAATTGAGCCTATTTATGAAAGCAATGAAAGTATAATTTTTGATTAGCATAGATGTGCGTGATAACATTTCATCTCATCAACATTGCTGTCACTGATGTGACATTTGCTTTCAAATGAGGCTAGCGATGTGCTACGCTAATTTTATTTGAAAGCATCTCAGCAGTCACACAACATCTGGAGCAAGTAGGAGTGTTCAGTGTCTGACATTTATTCATGCAAAACCTGTCAGATGAGAAGAGGGGAGATATTACACAAACTGAATACCAGCACTGGAAATAAGCACGTACAAGAAATCAAGTTGTTGTTATATATTTCCCACAGCAGGACATGTTAACTAAAAGCTATAGGCTTACATCAATTAAATTAAATGGTTCACCCAAATTACAAAAAGCTATCTATGCAAGTAGTTGCTCAGGTTTTGATTGATTTGATTTGATTTCTGCAGCAACATAATACAATGGACAAAAAATGTAACATTATCTGTAGTGCACATTTTGAATGTCATTTTCAATTCTGTGAGCAACTCAAACTAAATTCTATTCAACTGACCTTGCTGTTGTATTTGTCTTTCTAACGTTCCCTCATTAATAAAAAAAAAAAAAGAAAAAACAAACAACCACAAACTAAAGCCTCCAAAATAAGCAGGAAGTTGAAGGACAGTAGAACTTTAAACAGCATAACATATACACAACATTATGACCTTCATGAGGCCAGAATTCATTCTAAGGATGTTTTATTAGACTGCATAAGTGTGGGGGTAGCTGTACCTCATAACCTGACAACTAATGTGATTTTTTGTAATTTTGGTGAACCAACTTTTAAAGGTAACAGGTGATTGTGATACTGCTCTTCACAGTTTATCTTTGTTTTTTATTGCACAGTGTGAGGACTGAAGTAGCAAAACTGAAATGATAAAAAAAGTGCATTTTGATGTTTTACACTTGTGATGTTCATTATTGTTTTGGGGTGGATATGTGCATGTGCATGTGTGTTCAGGGGGTTTTATCACAGATTTACAACAGACTGAACAGTGACTCATCATCCTCACTGTTGCCTGTCTCATTAGTGTTAATCTTTTCTCTTCCATTATTCTTGTTTTTTTTCCTCCTCCTGTCCTTCTTGGCCGGTCTCAACTCGTTCCTCTATCAGTCCATCTTTACAGCTGAGTCACTGTCCTCTCTCTCTCTCTCTCTCTCTCTCTGTCTCTCTCCTGCATGTCTCTCACTCCATCTGTCCCCTGGGTTTGCTGTTTTTAGACTTTCATAAACTCTTTAAAAGGCTCCGTCTCAAACATACACTTAACCTCACTGTTCTCTGACAGTCTATCCCTGTTTTGGACCCACAAATCTTTCTACGCGCACACACACACACACACACACACACACACACACACACACACACACACACACACACACACATTTGACACAGCCGTGTTTACACACTTCATTTGAAGCAGCCAGTAATGCTGCAGCGTTAGTTAAATGTATCAGGGTGAATGTCAGTGATATTTCAGACTGTTGAGCACACAAAGGAGCGGAGACACACAGAGAGAGGAAGCTCTGTTGGCCCTCCCGTCTGTTTGAAAATGTTATTGTACCGCTCTTCATACCTTCATCTAGCTGTCTGTCTGTCATCCCTGCTCTTTGGTATTGTCTGCAACTGAACTGGAGGGATGAACACCATTATCACTGATTATATATTCCTTCATTTTCATGATGGTAGGAAAGCAGTGTCTAAAACGTTGGTTCAAAGTTTTTTACCGGCACTTGGTGAAGCTGAGATCTGGTAACCGTAAAGACTACCAAAGGCTAATCCGTGTTGTAGGTTGAAGCTTTTAATATTTTGGCATTTCAGTTGTAAATGATAACGATGTAATGTGACTGAAAGATTTTAGCCTTTTAACAGACTTACCAGCTTTTACATAGATATACATACATATACAAATAGATATACATTTAATTGAGTGCTAAAGAGGAGCGGGTTGGTGAACTGTTAAGTGTCTCTACATATGTTTCCCACCTGAAATTCCACTTTACAATTACATGTAGATTTTTGGTAAATTATGTATTTCTTCTGACCGCAATGAATAAATCATTAATTGCAGGTCTGATGATTTAATTATGAGCTAGCAAGTAACACCTGTTGGGGTTTGGGCTGCAGAAGTGGTGTGTTAAAGTTATTTCTTTCCAGAGTGTGTGTTATTTATAAGCCATTTTACACCAGTGTAGTGAGGCTGATTAACTTTGATATTCACACAGGATCATTTCATGTGCTGGAGGAGGTGATTGGTGACTGTGCCCAAAACATAAATCAGATGCGATTTACATCATTTTCATACTTGTTAAAGCATGCAGCGTCCTCTTGTTCCCTCTCTGCATGAATCTCTGTTTGTTATCTCTCTCCACTCACTTCACCTGGTTTTTCCTTTTTCATTTTTGTCCGTCATCTGCGTCTGTGTTTGTGTGATTTATTGGAACATTCCCAAACCTCAGTGCCGTGGATTAAAGTAATCCTCCCATATGTGTTGATTGGATTAGAAATTATTTGTAAAGTCCTGCAGGATATCGGAATATTTAACATGACAAATTTTAGATTAAACCCAGAAAAATTCTCTGGTTTTGTCTTTCAATTTTGTCTTAATCTCCAATGCTGAATCTTCATATACTGTCACTTATACATATACTATACCATATACCACTATGCTGCTGTTGACAGTCCACTTTTGCTCAGTAAGCACTAACAGGAAACGACAGAAGCCGCTGACAGGTGACAATCACACTGCACCTTTGGAGCACAACTGCCAGTTTCAAATCATCAGTAAAAGTGTTTTGCATGCTATTTTTAGAGAAGGCAAAGCTTCATTTCATAATTTCTTCAGTGCGACTACAAAACATTGTTTTGATAATTATATGCATATTATTTTTTTTGGGGGGGGGATACCCACAATACCTGACATCATGTTTTTGGAGCTTCTAATGACACAGCTTTTAAAATTCACCTCATTTGAATCACAGAAATGCTTTAAAGCAGGGGTCCCCAAACTACGGCCCGCGGGCCACATCCGGCCCGCCAAAGCAATTGGAGTGGCCCACTTAACGATCCCAGACAATCCCTCTAAACATCAACCAATTTTTATTAAATTGCATTTTCCTATCATAACATCATAACATATCCGTACTTAAAGGTTGGCATTCTAATTAAAATTGACCATAGTTATGAGCTATTTATAGTTAATAGTGGCTCATCTTCACCTCCTCACACAATGGTATATTCTGACATGACTTTGATCGTGACCGAGCCAGCGTCAAGCTGCAAAGTTCTGAGGTGGGAATCTGTCATGAAGGTGGTTGTGTCCTGCATAAACTTCATCAGAGCAAACGGACTTAAACACAGGCAGTTCCAAGCCTTTCTCTCCGAGCTAGAATCAGCCCACGGAGACGTGCTTTACCACACTGAAGTCCGCTGGTTAAGCCGGGGCAGAGTTTTGAAGCGTTTTTACGACCTGCTACCCGAAATCAATGCCTTTCTCCTGACAAAGGGAAAAACTGTCCCAGAGCTGATCGACACAGAATGGAAATGGGACCTCGCCTTTATTAACAGATGTGTCAGAAATTTTAAACGGCCTCAACTTGCAGCTCCAAGGCAAGGGAAAACTAATCTGACATGTATTCCCACATCAAAGTATTTGAGCTTAAACTAGCGCTGCTTATTGGACAGGTGCAAAAACAAGACTTCACCCATCTCCCTGCTACTCGAAGCCTCTCAGCTGAGAAACCGGCGGTCCCGTTCCCAACCGAGAAGTGCAAGGACGCACTGGAAACACTGAGGGCGGAGTTCGGTGTGCGGTTCCGTGAGCTTCATGTCCACGTTAAAGAAATCCGCACATTCCAGAACCCTTTTGCTGCCGACATTAACGACACCCTGCCTTCTCTTCAATTTGAGCTGGCTGAGTTGCAGACCTGTGATGTGCTGAAAGACGTATTCAGCCCCAACAGTCTGATCAAGTACTATGCTGCCCTCCCAAATGAGACCTACCCCAACATAAGAAAGCACGCAACAAAGATGTCCACAGTTTTTGGGAGCACATATATCTGTGAGCAAACTTTTTCACACATGAAGCTGATAAAAAATCCGACGAGATCAAGTCTCACAGATCAACACCTGCATCAGTCTCTGAGACTGGCTGTAACTGGAATGGAACCTGACATCGATCTCCTCACCAGTCAGAAGCAAGCCCACAGCTCACACTGATATGGTAAGCCTACTGATTTCAATAGCAATAGATATTAAAAAATGTCATTATAGTAATGCTCTTTTTATAGGCAACATGTTCTACCTGATTCTGACCACTATTCTGTATTAATATTATTTCACTACCTGTAAAGACAGAACACTTACCGTTTGTTAACTCAACTGTACCTGTTACAAAATCACATCACCTCATTCTTACTTGAACATTACCATCAGTTTGTGTTGTTATTTTCTATAAAATAAATGGAGTATCTGTGGTACTTCAAATAAACACATGTGAAGACTTTTTATTACTTTTTTTTGCAAATCAACAGGTGGTGCCAAAGCCAAACGAAGGGCAGCTACAACAAATTATCATTGTAATCTCCACAATAATACTGGTTGTCACCCTGGCCCATATCATTTCCTGTTATAGACTAACCTCGGCCCCCCATCTCAGAAAGGAAAGTTGATGTGGCCCCCACTGAAAAAAGTTTGGGGACCGCTGCTTTAAAGTAAAGCTACTGATGAAAATACTGCAGATCACTTGAACTGCATCTCAATTGTATTTCACTGAAGCAAAATAGTTGCTCCTGTTGAAGCACTGGTGTGTGGTTTTATTTATTTAAGGTCAGGGAGAGAGGTGATGTTTTTTTATGAACGTGTTTATTTGTATATTGTTTGGCTGCCTGAGGAGATGATGAGATGTTTCTAGAGTATGTTTTACTCCAGACAGTCCCTAGTGTTTGACTGGGCTGTAAATAGCCATGGGAAAGCCAGAGAGGAACACACACACACACACACACACACACACACACACACACACACACACACACACACACACACACACACACACACAGTTTTTGAATGTTCTTTTCAGCATCCAGAGATTTGGCTTCTGAGTAAAGTTATTTTTCTCCTCATCCCTTTATCCTCTGCCATACCAGGTCTTTCCTTTCCTTTCTCTCTCTCTCTCTCTCTCTCTCTCTCTCTCTCTCTCTCTCTCTCTCTCTCTCTCTCTCTCTCTCTCTCTCTCTCTCTCTCTCTCTCTCTCTCTCTCTCTCTCTCTCTCTCTCTCTCTCTCTCTCTCTCTCTCTCTCTCTCTCTCTCTCTCTCTCTCTCTCTCTCTCTCTCTCTCTCTCTCTCTCTCTCTCCCTCTCTCTCTCTGGTAATGAAGTAGCTCCACTTTCACTGTGCCTGACGAGGTTTTGATGCAAATCCAAAAATCACACAGTGATTTGGTCTCTTAACAGGGGTGGTGGGGTAATAGATGAAGCTTTTTCATGCAAAACTGCTCTTTGTGTGCTTTCCTGGATTGCTTTGCTTGTCTGTGTGTGTTTCTGCTGACTTTGTGATACTATGAATTTATACTGGCATGAAATCTTTTTATTGATCGTGTGTACATGAGGCTGCAGCCCTCTTGTTCATTTCCATTATTTACTGTGCATTTCAATAATGTTTGAAATGTTAATATTAATGCAAAAATGTATGCATGTATATTTTAAATCACTATTTTAAAAGTCCTGCATAATATGCAGTTATCCTGCAGCTGAGGCACAAACGGCTCTGTCAGCTGCAGAGCTACTGATGCTGGAGAGTTAAAAGCTCCCTAATAATATCAAGCAGTTATGGGCCAGTAACTTGTCCTTCTTTTACTACCCACCTGCCAACCTCTGCATTAGAGAGTTTCCCATAACTGTCAAACTATTCCCTTTAAGGAATTGTGTATTACATGTATTAGTAGCCTCAAACAAGTAAAGTGTGATCTAACATGGTGAGCCTGACCCGCTTGTGTCTAATTTAACTTCACTTAATCCTAGAATCTTCAAGAATCATAGTCAGCGTCTTGAGACTTGAGAATAAGCTCTCTGCGTATCACAAAAAAACACTTCTTACAGGCAAATTATTTAAATAAGTTGATGTGAAACGGAAACAGTTGAACTTATCTCAGCCACACTGGGAGTTTAAGACGCAATATAAGATGAAATGACTTGTTAGGGTGAATTTTTTTATGTGCTGCAGAAACAGCTGATGTTCATATATGAGGGTGAGGAACAGAGAGGGAGAGTGTAGAGAGAGATGTGTGGTTGCTGATAGAGGGATGGAGCAATGACAGAATCATTATGGTAATGCTCTCTCAGTTGCTCTTTCTTTCTCTCATTCCTAAACTACAATCTGAGCCGCAGATTGCTGTTTCCCAGGCTGCTCAGACAGCCGTCGCAGACATGCTGATAGTGACTGGCATCCCGGCCATTTTCACAAATGAATGGAGCTTTCACAAATGATCTGTCACTCCTTTTCTCTCTCTCTCTCTCTGCACTCTTCTTGGTATGATAGCGTGTCTCTGCACCAGCCTTCTACACAAACGCATTTAGAAACGCACACCAGTAAATACACACGTTCCAACTGTCATCTGCCACCTCCTCTCAGCGGGAGCAGTCAGCTCAGATCTCCGTGCTCTGCTCTGCTGGATGAGGGGGCATTTGACCGTCTGTTGCTGGCATGGAGGGCGCCGGCATGGGCAGGACCGGGCACCAGCAGGTCCCAGCAGGCGTCGCCCTGTCTGCCCCTGAGCAGAGACTCACTGCAGGGCTGCTCACGTGCCACATACAGGCCTGTTTGGTACGTGGTTACTGTTGACCACATGCCCAAGGTGCTGTATGTCCCTTTTTAAATACTGTACACTTATATACATGTACTGATGATGCCAATGCCACAGAGGCTGATGATGAATATCAAAGTTTTAGTTCGTTTTCAGTTTAATTAATATCCCTCACATGCATTATGTCTCCTCTTTGTGAGGCTTGCACATGAACCGATTAATCTATCAACATCTCGATAGCTCTTGACCCCAGCGAAGTTAGAACGATTAGTGGCATGGATTGATTTGTTAGTTGAAGTTCATTTGTGTACATCTTGGTCGCTTTACCTAATCAACATATTCTATTTATTAGATATGGGGGTGTTGAAGCCCATAGTTTGTCATATTCATCAAAAACATCACAGATTTCCCTGATTAGTTGGATTGATAGTGACTCTGTATATTCCATGAACAGTTTCTCAATTGATTTTCCAGAAAATGTACAATATCACAACATACCAGACTATAAAATGACATATACTCCCATGAGTATTGATAAACTGCACCAATAAGCCCTGTGTATTTTCAAATTAGTTTAAAACCTCAGAATGCACCATAGTCTATAACTTCAAATGACATTTGTAGCATACGAGGTGTAGAAAAACAAAAAAAGAATGTCCTCTGAAAACCTTTGAGGTAATTTCATATCTAATTTGGCATCATTAATAATTTT
The DNA here is from genome assembly GCF_002260705.1 of Seriola dumerili. Classification (NCBI taxonomy): domain Eukaryota; kingdom Metazoa; phylum Chordata; class Actinopteri; order Carangiformes; family Carangidae; genus Seriola; species Seriola dumerili. The sequence goes on from NW_019174393.1 coordinate 5,631,836, forward strand.
TACAGACTTTGAAATGGCTTACCTGAGTCAGCCAGGGTCACTAATGTAGTGCCAGATCTTAAATGTCTTGCTCCCGCTCGGGTTTTATAGACTCTTATGTAACAATCTTTATGAATTGGCTTTGACCTGACTCTATTAAAGGTTGTGTTTCACAATGCTTTTATCATTACTGATCTATATTTCTCAAATTTTGTTTTACCTAATGCACCATGTAAATAAAGATGATTTTTTTTTTTTAATGATTGCAATCATTTTCTAATTAGCAAAAAAGTATTTATGGCATTTTTATGGTACCAAGTCGATGTTCATATCCTGAAATGTTAGCGTTGTCTGCGAACTGTGACAGCTGGACAAAATCCAGAGAGAGGCTCTGTGTTTGTGCATCCAGTTTTAATTCAGGTTGGCATTCAAAACTACAAGCCAGTAAACGAGTCGGGACACATGGGGCGTGACTTTTAACGTCAAATTTTGAAGTTGTGGTTGAAGGGAAGATTGGCTTGGAGAACACAGTCTGAGTCAGAAAAATGTTGTTTTATCCAAGAATCCAAGATTTAGGTGTAACTCTGCAAATGATTTAAAAGAAAAAAAAAAAATCACTGTGATACAGCAAATCTGAATGCCAGCAATCCTTCAGAGTTCTCCCACAATCCAAAGGGCTCTCCCTCTTCTCCTCCTCCTGTGGCGATGGCCATGTGGGAGTTAAGTCACTGCTCAGCCCAGTATTTATCGATCCATTATGGAGGAGTCCTCTCTGGCAGCTTCCCTCGTTGCCTATGAATCATCTGGGTAACTGTGTGGTGCATCGGCCTGCCTGACACTGTAATACGTGAAAGAAATGGATGTACATGAAGGAGTGTTGATGGTATGTGGAGTTTTCCTTCACATAACCTCCCGCCCTCTCAAGTTCTTTCCTTTTTTTTAAAAGCCTTACTGTAATGCTGAGCATGAATAATCGCTCTGCTGGCTGGCATGATAGCAACTGAACGCTCTCATTAATTTGAGTGACAAAAGAATTGATTACAACTGTAATTTCCCTATTCACACCGGCAATATTTTACTTTGTGAAAGACTTGAACAGGCAATTCAGGCGCTGCACATAGAGCGAATTGGGCCTTGAATGAATTAGTATTTGACTAATTCCACAAAGGAAAGAACAATGACTGTGAAACAAAGAGACATTTTTAAAGGGGATACAAAAATCAGTATTGTGAGGGATTGTTTTTACATTAGTGATAATGGTGGAAAGAGTGCGAACCTTGCTTTGTTCTTTTCATTCCCCCCACACTCTCTATTAGTGGTTTTCACTCCTAACATGAGATCATCTGGAGCCGTTCTCATCAAAGTCCAATTTTATGCTGCGAAGCAGAAAACGTGGCATCATCTGGAAGCCAGTGTGCAGCTTGGTGTGTTGCACACTGTCTAATATTAGAAACTAAAGCCCAACCAATATTTTGGAATAACACAGTATTATTAAGGATATATCAGCTGATATGTGTTTAATTTTATATTTCATATATATACAATTATAAATACATTTTTAGCAATGATGCCTCCAGTATATTTATGAATATAGTGGCATATATGTATATTTCAATTTGTAATTTGAACACAAATTAATATTGATCCAATTTACTGGTAGGGGTCTAATGAAAACAGTTTATTGGTGTATTATATTGGGTGATAAAGTGGGGTTTTGTGCAGAATACTTGATATAGTTTTCTACTGACCTCTTATCCTTTAATACAGTATTTGTTTTTCAGACTTTTCTTTATCTTTGCTATTTTCTTGTGAAGTACTCCATAGTTTCTATCTATACCTATACAACTTCTTCAAAACATCAGTCTGAGGGGGTTAAATGCCTATTTGCAACAAGTGGTCATAAAAGGGCTCATAAAAACATCTTTGACATATAATCTTCCTTCATGTTTCTCCTGTAGTAGTTCAGTTGTACAGCAGTAATGCAGCTTCACTGTGTCCGTTTGTTCCTGTTCTGACTGACCTATAAGCAGGAACCACTACTAATTATTATGTGGATTATTTTTTTCAATTAATCAATCAGTCGATTAAATGTCAGAAAATTATTAAAATAATAATAATAATTTTGTAATAACGACCCTCCAGAAACACAAAGTGCAAATCTACAGGTGAATAAGTGAGTATCAGATATCCTGGTTCTCCATGAATACCAGCCACCAGTCCAAGCAGAAGAAATTCAAATCTGTTCCTCTCTCTCTCTCTCTCTCTCTCTCTCTCTCTCTCTCTCTCTCTCTCTCTCTCGGCTCGATGCTCTGCGCTGCATTACACGCCGTGTCTCCCGCCTTCTCGCTGCCTGTCACTTCGTCATCCGTGGCCTTCACACATCTGCCTGGTTGTGATAATAGCTACCCCTGTCAACAAGAAGCAGGGGAGGGCAGCAGAACGCCAAGGGGCCTACACAGCTTACATGCACGCAAACACATATATACACACACACACACACACACACACACACACACACACACACACACACACACACACACACACTGCACAAGTCACACAGCCTCAATTAAATTACAAAACGTGTTCCCCGGCCTGATGATTGCGGGATCGGTAAATGTTTGCCTGCTCAATGAACGCTTGGTTGCTGCCTGGAGCCGGCGAGTTAGTTAGCATGCAGGGTGTTCATGGAAGGCTGAACAGGCAAGTGGGAAAAAAGAAAGGAAGAGGAGGATGAGAGCAGAAAAGAAAGAATAGAGAGATGGTGCAGAGTGAGCTACCAGTCTGTAGAATCACAGCCAACCTTCACCCACTATCCTTGGTGTTTTTCTTTCTCTCTTACTCTCATCACAGGGAGGGTTTGTCCAAACAAAACTACTGATGTCAGGAATCAGAGCTGCTGGAGTAATGTTTATCCACACACTCACTGTAGACCTCTTAAACTAAAATCATAGTAAAGGCTAATTCATGGTTTCTGTGTCCAGTTTGAGGTAAAATTTGTCATCTGCCCACTTCTATGCGTACCCTAAAATTTCAGCAATCTGCATCCATCCGAGAGAAAGCAAAAACCACAAACTGGCCTTAATGCTCTGCTAAAAAAATGTCTGTTCCAAGAAATCATATACTTTTTTATTTCAGTTTGAGTTAGCCACACACACTGACAAGGTCTGAATCCCATCAGCCTCAGCCCCACTTTGTGTTTAGTGCTGATTAGCAAATGTTAGCACGCTAGCACACGAAATGGTCAAAGTAAAAGCAGATGCATGAAACAAGTTGATTTTCAATTTTATTGGGTGATGTTTTCTGATCTTCTCTATAGATTAGTTCTCTGATTTAATGGTGTCGCAGGAAACACGAATGGTCATTACCACTAAAAAGATCAGAACTTTGGAAGATATCTGTTTAATTTTGCTAACTAAGACTGCTGACTATTAGCTTCAGCTGAACTTTTTGTACAGGACACATGAGGACTGTGGGTTTTATCCTCCACTTCTTACAGTGTAAAGGAATAGCTTCAGGGCCAGTATGGGAAAGGAGGAACGTTTAGAGTGACCAATAACTCTTAATGTACAAATGACATGTGAGTTTTCTTTTAAGATGGACTTGAAAAAGATCCACATCTGTCCTTTCAGAAAATTTAAAGAGTCTATGTCACATTGAACCCTTCAGGACAGATATTTTTCGCAGTGTGCAAAACGTGTAAGTGATACCATCCATCTTCGGTGCTTACTGTCCCTGTGGGTCCTGCTGAGTCACATATTCCAGGACATCTGAGTGTGTGTGAGGGAGAGAGTGCATGTGAATGAGCAGGCATTCCTACCTTTTGTGGTTGTGTGTGTGCATCTGTTTGTGTGTATCTCATTCTTCTTAGTTGAAAGGTCTTTGGCATCAGCTGCCACTTCCTGGCCCGTTCTAAACCGGGCAAACTAGACAGGCTGTACTGTCTCTTCTGTGTCTCCCAGACAACCGCTGGGGGTGAAACTGAGGGGTCAGAGGGACACTGTCTGTGTGTGTGTGTGTGTGTGTGTGTGTGTTGCTGTCCCGAGGATGTTTTGCTGCTGATTCAGAGGCTTGATATAGAACAGAACACCCATGCTTTTTGTATGCATGTGTGGTGTGCTTGTGCTCTGTTGATGGCAAGTCGATCATTTGTTCTGTTGGTAGAAAACTTTGAGAACTATTGGATGGATTACTGTGAAATTTGTTAAAGATGTTCATGGTCCCCAGAGGATGAATCCATATAACTTTGCTGATCCCCTTACCTTACTATCTAGTGCTATAAAGAGCAATAAAAAATATCAGCATCAGCATGATGTACTGATTAAACAGCACACTACTTAGGCTAAACTAAAAGTTTCCCCATAGTGATACGGATGTATTAGCAAAGTTGCATCTTCATTTTTCACCCATCCAACAGTTTAGTTTCCTGCTGTGTAATCAACTTCACAGCCGCACAGACCTCCCTGCGTGGCTATATAGGGTTAGTTTTGTTCTGTGCCGACAACCCAAGGAAATTAAGTTAGGTGATCCCACACTTACTGCTGAAAAACGCCTATAAAATAAATGAGCTGAGGGTGCTGAAGGAGATAGATGGTGTTTTAGGAGAAAATTATGAACCACGTAAATTTTGTTAGTGAGAAATTTGATAAAATGCGGTAAGATGAGATAACTGAGGAATCTGATGGGTGTTTTCCCTTTGTGTGTTTGAGTTCATGGGTGCACACTTTTTTTTTTTTTTTTTACTGCAGCCAGGTGTTGAATTATATGAGACTGTTTGCATGAGATGGTGACACAGCAGTTTTGTGTGTGTGTGTGTGTCTGTGTCTCTGTGTGTGTGTGTGTGTGTGTGTGTGTGTGTGTGTGTGTCCGCTGGTCCCATCATTTAGCCGAAAGCTGTACAGCTGAGCCATGCAAACCTTTTCTCTTTCTCTAACACACAGTGACATTTTCCTCAGACATCCCTGCACCCACTCACATTCTCTCAGTGCAGCACATTCCACGCTTCTGTCCCCTCTTACTTTATACTGTAGGTCCAGAGGAATCCAACGCACGCCGCAGACGTCTGCCAGCAGAGCACATGGAAGCATATCGTATGATATCAAGAATGCTTTCCTACCACACAGACCTTCCCTCCGCATGACACACTGATGTGGGTTTGTCTAGTTCAGAGCCAAATTGTACTGAGCTGTTAATACACTCAGGTCAGAGCTGTTTACACAGTGTCTGCAAATTTTGACTCAGCATGCGTCTCGAATCCCAACATGGTCATGTTCGTGTCGTCAGAGGTGGATGTACTGTTATAGCTGCTGCACTGCATGTTCTCCAATTCTCAAAACAATTACACGCTGACTCAACATCTGATCTAGTGGCCTACCGTCTAAATGCTTAAAAAAAGTTGGCCTACTGCGCTATTTACTATAATTGAGATTTAAGATGCTATAAAATTAGATTATTATGTGCTGATGAGTCTGTTGCTGGCTGCGTCTGTCAAACTCACACAGCCAGGAGGTAAACAGCTGGAAATCTGATGAGAAACATAAATAATGCAAAGATTCAGGTGCAAATAAGATTATAAAAACACCACTTGCAGCACAGAACATACTGTAGTTTCAGTTTTCTTTTGATGAACTTTAAGAAACTCTGGCTAATGTTACATAATCATCAATCTTTGTTTTCTAAACTTTTTTCTTTTCAATGTCTATTTCTGGAAGCATGCTGCCTTCTCCATGAGAGGAGCCTGTTTACTGTAAACAGCTGTGATATGTGTCTTCCTGCAGCAGCAGCTGAACAACATTGTGATGCACGAAAGAAGTGAGTGAAAATCACTGCAACCCTATCGCCAGAAAAGCATGTTGATATTGGACGGCCAATTATGGCGTTTTTGAAATTCCAGCTGGACGGTTTGGGAAAGATTGTGATTATTGAGATTGTGATTGTCACAACGGTCCCCAGGCCTTAGTGTTTTATGTCTGTCTTGTCATTTCCTGTTTTATTTTGGTAGTTTCCCTCTTGTGTCTTTACTTCCTCCCGTGTGATTACCTGCCTTCTCCCTAATGTGTTTCACCTGTGTCTTGTTGTTCCCAACAGTATTTATGCCCTGTGTGTCCCTTTTCTCTTTGCCAGTTTGTTTTCTTCCCCAGTGAGTTACTTACCAGCGTTTTCCTGATTGCCATTCGGAGAAAGACCGTTTCTGTTACCTGTTTCCTGAGATCTGCCTGTTCCCTGTCGGTACCGCTGCCTGTCTGTGTTTCGACCGTGCCTGCCTGTCCACGTCTCTCAGTTTTTCCCCCCATTGGATTCCTCGCCTGTTTCCTTTGGGCTTGCCAGTTTTTCTGGAACGCTGTTGTCAGGATTCATTGATTTAGATCAATAAACTGCCTTATTGTTAACTGCCTCTCTGGTCGTGCCTTTGGGTTCAACCTTTGTGTCCTGAGCCTGACAGTGATTATGGCAAATAAATGACAGATAAAGGTTCCGGTTATCATTAGGGAAATAAAAACATTTATATTTGAGGTGTGGTTAAAGGAATGGTTAGACCTTTTTGGTACATACATACATTTAGCTAATGGACAGGCCTACATGTAGCATTGATCTTCTCATCTAACACTCTGCAGACGTATCTTCCCAAAATGTCGAACTGTTCCTTTAAGGTTTGGCAACAAAACCGCTCGGTTAGGCCTAGGGAAAGATTGTGGTCACAGTAAATAAATAGGCAAATGTTAATTGCAGGTCTCCCCATGAAAGTCTGATGCACTACACACCCATCTACCACTTGACCTTTCCACCCCTCTAAGCCATTTTCTCTTGCTGCACAAAACAGAGACGTGGGTTGGTTGCCTTTCACTCATTCTGTTATCTAATTTACACCACTGCTGTGGAAAGTCTGACCCATGCTGTTAACCTGATAGTGACCTGAGACCTGAGGAACTGAACTGAGACAGTAAACCCAGGCTAGCCACTTTGCAGCCTCGGCAGACCTAATATTAACAACTGTCACGGTGTCAGAGTGAGGAGGTGTGAGGCCGCTGCTTGCAGATGATCTGTAGCCAAGACTGATTGATTATGTTTGTTGCTCAGGTGTGTTTGGCTTAACTGTCCCACATCAATCACTAATATGGATCTTATGGATTCAAACTGTGCAAGCAACTGCTCTGAAGTCACATATCTCCACCATCAATCCGTGCTTTTCACTAATATAACCAGTTGTGAAGTGTTTCCCTTCAGAATAAAGCTCAGTCCACTGCAGAAATGGACTATTTTCCATCCAGGTGTGCTCCTATGCTGCATATGAAATAGGTCATGCTGTATGTACCCTGTAAAGTAGAGTACGGCGCTTTCCATGTGTTAATGCATTTTTCATGAGCCTTGCTGTGTGTGTGTGTGTGTGTGTGTGTGTGTGTTGGGAGGTTCGTGTGCCTCCATGTGTGTGCTGCCGCTGTCTTTGAGCTAAGCAGGGACGTCTTCCCTGGAAATCTCTCTGAGAGTTTCTGTTCCTGTGTTGTTAATTAGAAAGGCCAGCGAGAGAAGAGAGTGAATGGAGGAGCGCTGGAGAAGCCTGCAGGGCGGTACAGTAAACCCAAAGAAGGAGGATGATGGTGGAAGTTAAATGAGAGGGGAAGTGAGAAGAGAGGGGGTGGTGGGGAGGGAGAAGCTGGAGCTGGAGGTGGAGAGAGAGGAAGGATCAGAGAGAGAGAGAGAGAGAGAGAGAGAGAGATGGAGGGAAATCCCCATGCCAAGGAGATACACACAGAAACACACACGGCTAGATGAGGAGAATCACAATGACTAACCACAGACAACCTGTGCTTGGCCTCATTCTTGAAGACGTAGCTGTGCATTTTAATCTACAGCTCAGCACTCACTGCTGCTGCTGACCAACTCATCCCTGTGACACGAACACACACAAAAAAACCCCTGAATTTTGCCCAGTTAGAGACACAGATTCTCAATGTTAAAAGATTTTCAAAAACCTTAGTTTGACAAATTAGCATGAGATGAAACTTTAATGACTCCTGTGGGGAAACTCATATCTCTGTCATTCAAAGCCAGGGAATGACATAGAGATATGAAGAGAATTTATAACTATGATTGGGGTTAATAAATAATGAAAGCACATTTTCATGATGAAGATTAACAAAATGCATAAAATATATTTAAATACATTGACTAAACAACCTCTCCATAAGGTCTGTTCAGTAGCTGTTCTGGAGCTTCTGTCCTCACTTTGCATGTAGGCGCGTAGCTGTTCAGCTGTTCAGCTAAACCTTCAAATAAAGGTTTTGTTAAATTAGTTAGTAGAGTAACAAGAAACTGGATTGACGAACTAACTGTCAAATTAGTCGCATTGCCCCTCACATCAGGGAGAAATATTAGTGAAAAATCAACATTACGTTCCCACAGGACGGGAAGTACAACAAAGCTACTCATCTAGAAAACACAAATCTGCTGCAGTTGCACCGTTGTCATGACATTGTGGACGTGTTCAGTGATGAGTTCAGTGTCATTTTTTTCCTGAACACTTTTTAGGATTTCTCGTTCATGTTGGCTTAAAAGCCTCAAAAGCTTCAAAATTTTACTCTTCACCTTTCTGGAGCTTTCAGTCATATCACATGATCTGCCTCCAGAAGCTGAACGAAAGCTCCTCGACTGGGTTGCACCAGCTAATTGTAGATCCTTCACTAAGTTTATGTGTGAATTCCTTTCTAAGTTCTAAGTAGCAACTAGCTAGTTTCAGGTTACACCATTAAAACTTAAGGAACGTCTTAGCTAGCAGACTCTAGGAATGTGTCTATCAGTTGATAAGAGACATCTGTAGCTTCCTCCTGTTTAAAGCTATCAACTATGTAAACAGAAAGTCACTGAATAGCATCACAAACTAACATAACATAACTTCCAAAAATAACAGTTTCAGGTACATTTTACTTTGTTTTATTCATATCGGCCTGGCATTTTGTAGCGTGAGGTATATTGTGTGGTTTGCAGTTTAAATTATTAAAGTGTGTTAATCATATTTCCTACCTTCTTCTTTTCCTCTTCACTCTAGCTGAATGTGTCATATATTAGCACGCCAACATGAGCTTGGTCATTTGGTTAAGTTGCACCTGGCAGTAAGCAGGTGTAAATACTGAGTGACAGCTAATCTCTACATAAGAAGTGTATTGCATCCTGTGATCTAATTTGGTGATTTGTAAAATCTCTACTTAGTAATCACATTTGCTATAAGCAGGCTGAGTTTGAATATGAACAGCTGCTGCAGCCGGAGAACAGCTTCTGTAAAAAGCAGCTCATGGAAGGAATATTTTCTGAGCTGCTGTCTCCAAGGTCAAGAACGAACTTTAAAAGTAGGTATTTAGAGACATGATTTGTACAAAAGAAAAAATTATTTTGCACTTGCAGACAATGGTGATCTGAGACATATTTTCAGGGCTTACAGTCGATGCTTACAGATGCTGTACACATGAAGAAGACTTCTTCCAGGGGTCGCTTGGATTTAAAACTCCTTGTGAATGTACAGCTAGTTGTCAAAACAGATTCTGAGAGCAGTTTGGGGACACACACTAAGTGCTGGTGGATAGCGTGTTGTACTCGAGGGGGGAGAGCGGGGTCACAGGAAGGGGGAAGGGGGGGGCGGGGGGTGACTCAAATGGATCTTTGTCTGTGGGCATATTTAGGCTAAAATTAGCTTGTTTATGTGATTTGTAGCATTCCTACAGGCATAAACACAACCACATGACAGGACCAAGGGTCTCAGTGCAGCGATGTGAGGCGAAACTAATCAGAGCAACTGCAAACAACTTTCTGCAGATTCATGATTTATTGTGCTTCATTCAGTAAAGGCCTCTCTACAGAGCTTTGCCAACACTGTGTGAAGCAGAGCAAAATGAAGACTGTAATGCTCATATAATCATCCTGTAAGACGTATGATGTGTCTACTATTGAGTAGTGAATTTATATCAGCTGTATCAAACACGGCATTCATTGTGATCTCCTACTACTCACCTTGCTCAAATATTTTCATAGTGATTTAGTTTTATTTATAACAGACTTATACATTATATACATTTGTACGTATTAAATAAACATGTACTATATCACATACTTTTACACTTATACAGTTTATTTTATTATTTTTAACATTATGCTTTATCCTTTTATATTCTTCAGATTCATTAGGCAAACATGTTAATCTATATACAATTGCTTATCTTTAGCCAGTTATTCCTCCTAGCTATACTGTATATACTGTATATATTTTATCTGGATTATCAGAAAGCTGCACGGTTGGTTTTGCACTTACATTTCCACATGCGTGTTAGGGTAACATGCTGTAGCATATTGATTGGTGTCATGTATTACCAGGCTTGAATTTGAGAATAAGACATCTGTTGTTTGAACGTAATAGAAGATAAAAACATGAGTACTTTTGATACATCTAGTCAGTGACACATTTGTCACATCTAAAAGAAGTGCACGTACATCAAACAGATGGCAGGGAAGTTGTATAGTGATAAACAATGTACTACCAGGAAGCACGATCACGGAGGATAAAGTCATCTGAGATGTTTTCAAGAATGTCAATATCAGAAGAGGAAGTGACACTGCAGTCAGACCACTTTCTGTGTGTTGATAATTATTCAGTGCAGAGATCAGTGTCTGACAACTTGTTGTTGAGCCAGTGTCGTTGCAGTAACCGTGAAAGCTCATCATTTCAGATGAGTATCAGTGTGTGGGAGTTTCCCACGCTGCCCTCCTTCTTTCTAACCTCCTCAAGCCCGAGCCAAGTGGGCATTTCCCACGATGTGGTCGCGTCTGTGTTTGTGCGTGAGAGAGATTTATAAAAATAAAAAAAAAATAAAAAAAACTGGAGGAGAGAGAGCAATGCATGCAAATTGGCAAAAGAAATGTGTGTTTGATTCCCAAAAGTGAGTCAAAAGTTTCTTTGGGGTTTTCCTTACACACATGGTTGATTTTCACTGTTTCAGTCTGTGTTTGGCTGCTTTGCAGTCTCCTTAAGAGAGTTTAAAAGTCTCTTAACCACAAGAGCACATTAAACACAGTAACAACCCGCTCTCTTTGATTCAGAGTGCTTCATAAATACCTTTTAGGCCTGTACACCTCTCGTCTTACCAGGATTTACTGAAGCATGGGAACTGATAATGGTTTAATTCATCGAGTAATATGACCCTCCTTGCTTTCTCCCTTTGTCTCCACGTCTTTCTTATGTAACTGTCTGCTGCCTGCAACGACAACACACAGTCTCGATGTGTAATGTGAGTTTTGTGTTTTACTTCAGGCTTTAAGTCAACCGGTGCTTTGGTTTTTATGCACACTGCTGTAAGCACTCAATCTTGCTGTGTCCTTAATAACTGTAGAAATGGCCCAGTTGTTGTAGGTAGTAGAACCTGTTGTTTATGAGCTCTGGGTGATCAGTGTTTTACAGGATACATTTCCATGCCTCTACAGTTGCCTTTACGGTCTTCCCCTACCATGTATTTATAGTTCGTGTAAAAACTGCATTGCTGTTTGCATATATAATAACACAGCGTGCTCACACTCTATGTGCGCTCAGCATGACTGTCTCCACTCTGCCTCGATGTGGCTGGCCTTAGATTTATATGTTGCTCTGTAATTGGCCCTTGTTTGTCTGCACCTTTTTTCAGAGTAATCTTTCTCCGTGAAAGTGAGGGGATTTGTAATGACGGAGCAGGCGGGCTATGTGTTGTGTGTGTGTGTGTGTCTGTGTGTGTGCGTTCACGTTCACTACCTCGTGCGTGTTCGTGCGAGACTGGAGAAGTGATCATTATGACTGGGCCGTGTCCTTGTTTTTCTCTTTAAACGACCCTGCACACTCTAAATTACACTGCGCTCTGTTCCACCGTTGTGCCTGTGAGAGCGACTGTGGGATTACAAGTAGCTCTGTGTGAATCAGGGCAGAGCCATTTGTTTCCACTGGACGCACTGTGTCGTGCGTTTGCAGGTGTGAGATTGTCGCTAAGCAAAGTGCGACTCTATGAAACAAGGCTGCAGAAAACCGCTTATTAGAGTCATTCAGTCACAAAATACATGTGTCCCACAGCACACCTGTGGCTCCTGATTCACTGTATCTCACTTTACTTTCTGTGGTGAGTTTGATGAAAAGCCTCTGTTCCTTTTGTAACCTGGCACCATTCACATGATTTGCATTAGCTAAACAAGGTGGAAAGCAGCTCTTTTAAGCAGGGGCAGAGTAATAAACTGTAATTACTGGCGCTGCTGTGCTAATAATAATATCAGCAATAAAGTTTGACTCATATAGCACCTTTATTAAATGCAAATGGTAGAACAGACATAATGCAGGACAGGATGAAGCAATTTAAATGCAGTAAATAAGAATCATGATGCTATTCTCTGGTATAAGCATCATGTCGTGTCACGATTGTTATTCCTATATTTATTGGCGCTGACAACTCAGGAGAGAATAAATGTGTCATAAATAAGGTTTAACATGGAATCACTTCAGTGAATAAGGATGATGGTTAAAAGAGCTGTACATTGAAATAACCTAAGACGTGTGGCTGCATGCCTGGGAAACACGCGTGTCCTCCACCAACTCCTGAACCTGGAGACACTTCTGTTGGAGAAACTTTATTTATTTATTTTTTTGTTTTTTTTATCACTCCCAAACAGAAGCCTAAACACACTGGCACTCAGCTATCCTGCTGGAAGGAATGCTGAAAAATCATGTTTGATCATGCTCATGTTTTCTAGGTCTTGTCCCTCTATTCAGTCTGTCTGGAAGGATGTAGCAACGATCATCTGGGTTTTAGTATCCACTCTCTCTCGGACATATACCTGACAGGCTGTGTAAAGATGAGACCTACCTCCTAAAGATCTTATTGGGAGCACGTAAAAAATGCTATTCCAAAATACTTGGTTCAGAAAAACTGTCTGCTGGCTACTGCTGGCCTCTTTATCAGTATTGTTAAACAGAAAATGGTGTGTTTATTATAATGATACTAATCGACCAATCAGAACATGGCTACAAATCAACCAATCAACCGTCAGACCATCTGTTCTTCTCATTCTCCTGAACATGATATCTCAGTAATCCCTTGAGGGAATTTCTTCAGATGTGCTCCACGTGTTCACCTGGACTCAAGGACAAACGGATTAGATAATAGTGGTTAAAGGTCAGAGGTCAAGGTCAATGTGGCCGCACAAAATACGTTTTTAGCCATAACTCAAGAATTCACACGGCAATTATGACAAAGTTTTACACAAATGGTTAATATTTCATACAACTCTTGATAAACAGGGATGTAACCTGAAACTAGTCTGAGTGGTGGAGGCAGACAATCGCAAGGCGGTAATTTGAGTTTATTTCTTGTTTCTAGATTGATTCTTGCTTTGGGACGGAAAGCATATGGAATGTCTTAAACTCAGCCTTTAAAAAGAAACAGGACTGAATCACTGTTATACTGTGCTGGTCAGCTTGTTGCATGTGAGGACCACTTGTACTCTTAGCTCTGCTTATCACCTGGGAAATGGCCTGAGTTGCAGTGAAAATTCGAAAATGAATCTCCCTTTGTGTGTGTTTGTGTGTATGGCTGTGTGTCTTTTCAAGGACAAAGTGGAGAAAGCAGCACATTCGATCAAATAGGTGTAAAAAAATAAAATAAATAAAAAATCACTATATGCCTCCATCATGTTCCTGTATATGTTAAATGATGCAGCAGTAAAGACTTGCTTTTCAGATGATTTGTTTGGATAGTTAACTACAAACAGCCTCTGAGCCACAGAGGATGAAAGCTCAAGTCCTGATAGGCGCTGGATGTTTGTTTCTGTAGGCATAATTGGGGTAAATTAATTGCCTCTCATGCAATAACCTTCTAGATTGAATGAGCGTCTTGCTTTCCAATGCTGTTGGGAACTCTGATTTCGAAAGCAGTTTTTAACAAAACCAGTGCAGATGATTGAATGAAATGAAGGGTTTTATATTTCTCATCGTTTTAGGGGACATGCTATTTAAAAAAAAAAAAAAAATGTCATTATGTTTCATCTGATTTGGCCTCTTGCATTTTTAATAACTCAAGAAGTGCATCTACTTCAATTTCAGTGTACATAGCAGTCAAATAAAGTGGAAAAAGTGTGTATGTTTCAGCTTTAGTATGTGTGTTTATATGTCCTGAATGATATAAAACAAGTGCAGCCCACACATTTACAGCTGGAGGTGCGACTGGGATGCCAAAATCTTAGAAAATCCAGGACAGACGGAGGCGATGAGAGGAGGGAGATTGATGTAGATGAGAACGGAAACAGGACTTTTCTTTTTTTTTTTTTTTTTTTTTTTTTGAGACAGCTCTCAACCCTCTGGTGCAGTGGGATGCCACTCGCTGCATGTATGTACACACTCACTCACATAAGCACACTTGGCAGGTTCATAGACATTCATGGACGAGCTATTTTGATAGATCTGATAAATAGCACGGGCCAGAGAGTCTCAGGATTTAAATACCTTCTTGCCTTCTTGTGGCGGGTAATTGCATGCAGCTGTGTGTGTGAACACAACTTGGCAGCGCATGTATGCAAGTGTGTACTCTTTTTGGGTGTCTGTGTGTGTGATTGGCAAGGAGGGGAAGAATAGCAACAGAGATGGAAAAAATAGAAAACTTGTGAAAGAGAATGTATAATTTTGTTTCAAGTTAGAGAGCAACAGATGGAGAGGGCAAGAAAGTGAATGAGATGGAAACAGACAGATAGTGAAAGATGCATTAACAGTATCAGTATCCGCGAGAGACACAGGTATTTATATGGAAATAAGGTTCAAGTAATGAGCTGCCACAATCAGTGAAGTCACTGAAGTGATGGATGTGGCCTCAACTACAACCTGAATATGTACCTCCTCTGTTGGACTTTATGAACACAAACAGATGAGTCATCATATTTTCAGACACTGAATATGAATCTCTGTATTCTGTCTCAAGACAAAAAAAACCCACGTCCTTATGTAGCTGTTTTGTGTTTATTTCTCCAGCCTGAGGGATTGTTGTGGTTTGTCAAAGCATTTCACGAGCATTAGCCACTTTTTCCCCAAAACAAGTAAAAGAAATAGCTCTTTCATCGATGAGAGGATTGATCTGTAGATTCAATATGAAGTTGAAGCCAGGAGACGGTTAGCTTAGATTAGTTTAGTATAAAGACTGGAAACAATTGGAAATGGCTACAGTAGCTTTGTCAAACTGTAACAAACCCAGCACCTGTATAGCTAACCTATTAACACATTTTTATCTTGTTTGTTTCAAGTGAGATTAGTGAGTTTTAGAGGCACTGGTATGTGGGTTTTCTACCTTTGGACAGAGCCAGGCTAGCTACTTCCCCTTGTTCTCAGTCTCTATGCTAATCTAGGCTAGCCATCTCAGGCCACAGCTTTATATTTACAGAACAGACATTTTCTAAAAAGAACTTCCTAAAATGTTAAACTATTCCTTTCTAGACACCACTGGCATCTTCTAAACTGATATTTGGTTTTGTTTCACACTTGCATAGAAAGCAGTGTAGGAAGCACGTTGATGACCCTCTGACCTATAGATGTGGCTATGCAGTGACGCTCGGTTATTGATCCTCCAATTTCCCCTTGGGGATCATTGAGTTTCATTTCACCTCATTATAGCGCATCAGCGGCAGAGAATATCTGTAAAACTAAAATTCATTAGCCCTGTTTTTGTGCCCTTTCACAATGACTTTCAAAAACAGTCACTGCAACAGTGACTGCCAAATGTTTCTTGTTAAGCTGCATTAGGTTTTTAGTCTCCCAGAGAAAATGTATACTGCACCGTATTTAACGGGTGTAAATGGGGTTGTTGATCAATACCAATGAATTAGCAATGAATCAATAGTAATGTCTCCATAAAATGAGTTTTTTTCTGGCCCCAAATCTGTTACTTTGTTCACATTTTTAACTATTTAAAGGAATAACACGATGTTTAAGGACATTTACTGTTGTTTTTTTTAATATCACTTTTACAGCTGTGACTGAATATGAAGCTGAAGCCAAGAGAAACAGCTAACCTGGCTCTGTCCAGTGGTACATAACCCCTAGTAAAACCACAGTATTTTCTTCTGAGTGTGAGCACAAACTTTTTACTGCTGTTGCAATTTCTCAATTTTTGATAGATGTTGATAAAGAGCCACAGTTCAAGTTAATGCCCCTTTAAAGCTCTTTGCTCTTGAGCATTTCTAACGGAGGAGGGATTATTTTTCATGTTTCTTGGGAGAAAGTCAAAACAATATCCATCCTGGCAAATTGGCCCAACACTTCAAACAGTTTTCTACAAACTCACGTCACAATAGTGGGGTCGGTGCCTGGTGTTATCTGAGGAGCTGCCCAGTTACTGTTCCAGCACAGAGCCTTACTCTAACCATACACTGTAGCTTACAGAGAAACACGTATTTATTTTTAGTTTGTTTGCATGTATTTAACACCACCACCACTAACAACACCAACAGCAATGGAGGCTTATTTAGAATTTGAGCGTGAATAACAACAAAACAATTACAAGTTCATTTGTCAATTGAATATTCATGTTTGTACTAGATGTAGAAAATTAGTTAGAAAATAATAAGGAACAGGGCAGAAAATGTATTTATTTATATTGCTATAATTGAATTGAAGTACATATTTTTCCAAATATGAAGGACATACAGTACATATACTGTATATATTTGACTGCATATAGGAATCTGTTTGGCATATATACACATTCTGAAGTTTATGTTAAATGTATTTTTTACATGTCATTGCTGTGAAAATTATTTGTTGAGCTAAGAAAGCAGCCCTGTTTTCAGCTTTGTGACAATGCCTCTTTCAGATAGTCTGCTGGGTTTTTGAATGGTTACATAAGAGGAAAGGGAATTTTTCTCAGCCCACAAAGCATCATTTAATCCTGCAGTTTGTCCAAAATCACCAAAGTTTTCACAAGAGCGACACACAGATTGTAATGATATAGGTTTCCTGAAATAACGTCTCCCACCTTGATGCTCCATGTGGGTGAGAACAAATGCCCAGGATATCTGACAAATCTGCTCTGACCCCGGCATGGTTGGTGTGTGTTTTTTTTGTGTCTGCTTGAATTGTGTTTACCTGCTAGTCCTGCAGCAGCAGATGTGTGATCCTGCGGTCTGAGCAGTTAAATGGGATGCGGCAATCCTGCTGACAGGCCCATTACGCTCTCAGAGGGGAAAAAAAAAGAGGGGGGAATACTTGCATGCCATGAGGAGACACAGCTGTCCAGCACACGAGGCACACTGCATTCGTCAGACGTGAAAAATCCTTTCTCATAAAAATACAAAAAACTACAGTATGTTTTAAAAAAAAAAATGTATAAACAGGTCAGCTGTTTAAGTACCGAACATGCAAGGCTCTCAGTAGCAGCTGTCATGAATTCATCCCAGGACAGTTGTATAGTAGATTGGTTGCCATGGTGAAACACACTGTGGACAGATGTGCAGATGTGGTAGTCTGCCTGCCTGTCACATTGCAGGCTTTTTGAATGATGTGAATCTGTTCTAGTGACTCTATGGATGAGATGACTGTGTTTTCTGTTTTATACTTACATTTTTGAATCCCCCTTTCCCTCCTAATAAAGCCACTTGAATTAACCCTAGTACATAGACACTTTACAGTCTGAACAGTAAATACATACTGTAAGTTACTGTCAGTAAGTTTGACTGGAGGTTTCCCCAACATGATGTTACTGATTTTTCTGTCTCATGTGAGCTCAGCGAAGGCGGTCGCTGATTGTTTAGAAATTTGGAGAACTAAGCGAGAGAGACAGAAACATGGAAAGGTCTCTGGATAAACCAAAGCCTTCTGTCAGGCCATATATGGCCATGGCTCCCTGCTACTGCCCTGATGCTGTGTACACACACACACACACACACACACACACACACACACACACACACACACACACACACGCAAACACAAGCACACACACCACCTTCACAGGATAGATGCTTTGTCACACAGCAGGGCTCTAATCAGCACAGACACGGTTTAGGAATGTTTGTAAGTTTAACACGGACACTGAGCAGTAATGTAAATGTTTAGTTTGCAACCAACCAGAGCCGTTTCTTTATTTCTGTAGTGCACCTCTGAGAGCTGTGCTGAATTAAACACTTTACTTTCAGTGCCTTTCCTGCTTTTCATCGTAATGACTCTCACACTGATATCGTTTTATCATGATTTCCATTGCGCCTGCATGGCTAATTTCCTCGTGGCAGAGTGGATAATGAAGATGGACTTGGTGTGGCTGTAACTAACCTGATGAGTTGCCAGATGATATTTAGCCCGAACTGACTCGCACAATCACTGCACTCCATGTTCTATGGTTTGAAGAAAATCAGCTCGGCATAAAATGCATTTGCCAAGTTGAACTGACCTCAAACTACGACTGAATTATCATCAACAGAGAAAATGTTTCACACAGTGAACAGATGCAGGCATCTGGCCTCACACATTTCAGGATAATTGTTGTTTCTTGTACATCAGAGCGAGCTTCTGGCAGAAGAAATAAAGATGGAGCTGGAGTGTGATGTAGGTTTGCTGGTTGAAATCCTCGGACTGCTCAGGGAAATCTGAAAATTACAAAGAGCAAGACATGCATCTGTTCCTCCATTGATGCTATTCAGCAGCCATCACATAGACATGGCTGCCCTTTGTAGAAGAGCTGAAGCGATTAGTTGATTACAAGAAAAGTATTTTAATGATTGATTAATCATTTAAGTAATTTCTGAAGAATAAATGTCAAACATTACGTGTTCCCAGCTTCTCTGCTGTAAAGATATGCTGCTTTTCTTTGTTATCAAGCTGAATATATTTGGACTTGTGGTCAGATAAAGCAAGCAATTTTTAGGATGACATGATGGGTCCTCCATTTTCTGACAGTTCTTTGACCAAACAGTTGATTGAATACTTAAGTAATGTAGGAAAGCAAATAAAAGTGAAAATAAAAAGGACAATTATTTAGAGCTCAAGGTGAAAATTGCTCATTTTGTCCAACCACCAGTCGCAGACACCAGAGTATTCGATTAAGAATGATATAAAAACAGCACATCTTCACATTTGAGCAAATATATTCAGCAAATATTTGGCTTGATACTTGACTTGAACAGTTCGTTTTCAATCAAAATAGTTGTTTATTTATCGTGTGTTTCATGCAGTATTGCTCTTGAAAGTAGCGCCTCAGTTTGCAATGTATCAGCTTTACTCCTATGAAAATATGATATGTTTTATTTCCAGTCCCAAGGGTCAAGACATAGTGCTCGGCTCTGCAGACCTTCACTGGAGTTCTTCTCACTAGATCTGCAGTATAAATGCATTGACTCCCACAGTCCACTCTATAGATTAGTTATCCCATTTAGATAGAGACCTGGAACTGACATTTCCCATCCCTGGTGCTACAGATCTGGGCTGAATCGATGCTGGGCCAGATGGATTTGTGGCTGGCTGTTGTTAAGTGGAGATCTAAAGCTTTCTGTCACTTACTTACTGTGAGGAGAATTGCCCTAGGAAGACACACATGCAGCTTATACACACACTTAACGGATTGTTTGCAGCTCTGCAGATTGGGACTGATTGGAAAGGCTGCAGTGTAAATCAATAGCAGCAGTGGTGAAGCAGACCATGGCCATTTCTTTACCTCCGCCTCTCTTTGATTAAAGAGAGGAGGAAATGTCGTCTACCTCCTTCACTATCTTCCTGTCTCTTGCTCGGTCTCTTTTGTTGTGCCCACCAGTTTGCCTTGTGTGTGTGTGTGTGTGTGTGTTCTGTTTGCTGACCTTCATGCTTGTGTCTCCTCTCTCTCTTACTGTCTTTTACCTCTTTTAAATAATAAATGTTGGGGCTAAACTATTTGACCAAACATTGCAATTATTTTCTGTAGATTAAACCCCAGGCCTATATTGCGGGTGTAGATAGTATTATGATAAGTTTGTACCAAGCATAATTACAATTTTCTATCTTCTATCTTTTTGCATGAAAACAGTCAGATAAAATGATGCAATTTTTCATGGTGTCATTCCTCCAAAGATTCATCTGTAAAACAGTTAACATCTACATATCTTTAACTAGCATTTAATAGAAAAAATGACAGATGTAGCTCACATTTAGAAAGCTATTCCATTAGCAGTATACTTTACATTACTCAGTTATTTAAAAAAAATAATGATGACATTTAAAAATGGTATTATCTGTTATTAACAGCATTTGTCCATTTATGATAATAACTGCAGAGAAATCTCGCATACATAAAAGTTCTGATACCTAAACTGATGACAGCTTTGCACTTTAGCTGCTAACTGTAGCATCACAAACCGACTGAAGAAGCTACTTCACAGTCTCGAATCCTGTAAGCGCTGATTCAGGGCTTTAAAACCTGTTAATCTAAAAGCACTGATATGATTAGTGTAAAGGTTCAACTGGGAAGTTGTGAAAACAGGGAAGTATCCATCAGTCGTCTGCCATTTACAGCTGTTTGCAAGATTGTTTATCTAAAGACTAAAACAGAATATTAACCATGCAGCGGCAAAAGGTTTGATTTTGAAGTCACAGATCACAGTTGAACTGACGCAACATTTGCTGGTGATAGTTGTCAAACATGATATAATAACTTAAATTGATGCTTAGAATATACTGACTTAAGTTGTGATTTTTGCTATAAAATAATACCAGTAGCCTACTGGATTTTTTTAGGCCAATACTAATATATTGTTTGAGTTTAAAATAATGCATTTGGCCAGTATTCTTTTCCTGGTCAACCCACAATAGAAGCAAACATTTTTGTTAAGGATCCGTTAAATGTATTTATTTTTAATTATAGTTACCAAGATATGTCATGAGCGTGATATTTGTAATGGCATCACTGTTTCTAAACTACCTTTAACACACACACACACACACATATATATATATATATATATATATATGTAATGTATTTCTCTTCTTCAATATCTTTTTATTAATCAGCTGACACATAAACCAATACCAATAAGCTAATAGGCTGATTTATCAGTTGGGCTGTAGCTCTAATATATGCAAATGTTTTTCATTGCAGAAATAAGCCTTTGTAGAGTCCCTGCTTGTGTCAAAGGATATCTATCATTTTGTGATAAAGTGACTAAGTAGACATGTAGCAAAGGTAACTAACTTTGGCAATAAAAAAGCAAGCAGCTCCTATGCTGGTTTGCCATGATGGCAGTTTTTATTCAAGTGGAAAAAAAGATTTTCAGCTTTAGCAGTTATTCACATGAGGGTGCTCATATCAGGACTCCTTTTACAGTGTTTCATCAGAAGTTGACTTTGGTAAAAGGTTGGAAATTAAGTAGGACTCTTGGGTCTCAGCACGTTTTATAGTCGTCTAGCCATGCTCCTGTAAAAAAAAAAAATCTAATCCTAGAGAGGTCACAGGGGTGTTTTTCATATGAAATCATTGCAAAACTTGGTGCAGCTTGAGAGAGAAACCTGCCAGTTTGATTTGGATTCTGTATTCCGATGGGCTTCTGCTGAGTATGAGGAGTCAGCTCAGGACAGAGGAGGGATGTTTCCATCTCTATTTAAGGAGGTGTACTGAGAGACAAACTGCCAGATTGTTTAAGACTTGGAAATAGACGAACTGTTCTGATGAAGCTTTGTGTGCTAAAGTGGAAAGTGTATTCAGCTGTCCTCAGATGTTGGTATCATCTGGTTGTCTAACCCTGTAACTTTATCTTTTTTATTTTGTTTTTTCCTCCTTCTTTGATGTGCTGCGTGATAAGAATTTTGTGGCATTAGATTTATTTTCTATTGCCGCCTCTCATCTTCCGTCCTTCCTACCCCACACCCTTCCATCCTGATCAAGTGACACGTTGGCTCATGAGTGAGGTCAAAGGTCAGGGCCATTTGGATCTCTGTGTACAGTGTTTCCCATAGAGATAATGGGCATTTGAGTTCTGTGTCCTCATTATATTATTATTATTAATATTATTATTATGTGAGGCGATGCAGTAATAAATGAATCGAAGACAAATGTAGACATTGGTCCTCCACTCTAGAGTGTGTAGAGGGATAACCATTCATAACTTGAGCTACTCAACACTGACCTGGATGCAGATCCAAAAGCAGCCCCAGAATGTTCACAACACCACACTTCCTCTCCCATATCTGAACCAGTTTGTTGTGTATTTCCTGAGGCTCCCTCTCTCACGCTATCTCTCTCTCCAGCAGAGTAACTAGCCCTCAGGACGACCAAATGATCAATGATCAAACTTCATCAATAGACTCTCTAAATCCCGGGGGGAGTTGTGCAGATATCGATTACATGTGTCTTGTTTTAATTATTGGTGAGTGTGTCTGAAAAGAGTTGGGTCAGCCTCACTTTCAACCACTAGCTATACATGTGTGTGTGTTTAACCCACTGCCCCCCACAGAAAGACCCCCATGTTCTGTTGTGCACCAGAGGTCAGTTTGACCCGAAGATTAATTACTTCCTGTGATGAGAGTAGTGGCCTCTTCACCTATTGAACGTGTCAGCTGATGTTCGTTCCTTTGAAGGCATTTGTCACTGACTGACTGGCCATCCTGCATATTCATTCATTTACTCTCTGCATATTTTTTTTATGCATTTATACAGTGAGCAGCCCCTCTGCATATTTAAGCTTCCTGTGCGTCATTTTCACACATTTCACACACTTGCCACCAACACCACAGTGTGTTTAGTCAAAAGTACAACTTTCAACTTGGTCTTGTAAAGCAGTGGTTCCCAAACTTTTTTTAAACTCTGACACGTCACTACATTTCCAGCGAAAAATGAAACAATGGATATCTTTGAAAATAACTATTCCTTCAAGTTCAATATAATCAACAATTGTCGCAACAATCTGCTGCATATATTCTCTGCAGATTAGTTATTTTGTCATATTTACAGGAGTGATTTTGATGCTCTTTTGTTTTGAGTGTAATTACTGTAAATGTCACCTCAACTTTTTCATGCAGTTAAACAATGTAGAAAAAAAATGGAAATTAACAAATCTTGCAGTACCCTTGGTTTGTCCTTTAGGAACTCACTTTGGGGACCACTTTTCTAGATATACGTGTACAGACTTAAGTTTCACAGAAACACCTGTTTTTGGTTTGTTCAGACCTCTGCCACTGACATGTCTCTGTGAAGCCCTCAGCAGTTCTGGTCAATCCAGTGTAGCTTTTTCCAGATACAGTTTTCCACTTTAAAAGTCCAACACATTTTGCAAATTGGGTCTTTCATTGAGAAATGAAGCTGTATTCTGAGGACTGTTAACTGGAATGAACACTGAAACTAATGGAGACATCCAGAAAAGGAAGCTATATTTATTCAGTGTCTTGGCTGTTTATGCTTTTCAGCAGCAATAGATCTGATTTGCATGTTGGACAAAGTCCCATGCTGGGGGATACCACTGTACAGCGTATTCAAATGAGCAAAATTGCTAACGAGGAGTTTTGTAGAAGGGAGCTGTTATTTTGCTAAAGATGAAAAAAACATATGAAGCAATTTTATGAGGATGATTTCAGCAAATTAGAGATGATGGAGCTGATGAGGAGCGGGAGATCACAGAATAGCTGGGACTCCATCGGGTTTAACATTGAATTATTTTCATGTGTGAAATGTAGTTTGTTATAATTGAAATATTCATATCTTCTTCTTTATGTTCACTAGCTCCATAAGAGACTATTTATTCTGACAAACTGGGACTTCATTTGATATTTCATTTATTTTTTTCCCTGTATCAACCATACTGTGGATTTACTCGTCACTATAATTGGTGCAGAAATGGAGCAGTAGAGAGTGACAGATCTGTGAGGAAAGTGAGAGGGGGAGAGAGGGAAACACCTCTCTCTGCAAGATCGCTTGTTGAACTGCATGGGTATGAATGGGATTTTCTTCATGATGTCATGGGAATAAGAAGTGAAAATGAGATTCCTGTCAACGTGTTCATATAGAGCCTGTATGAGTAATAAATTGACAAGGTTGACATAATCAGCCGATATTGGCTTATTGATGATATACAATATAAACATAAATATATGCATATTTGACCTTATTTTTTCTTAATTCAATTCAATATATTTGAGATATTTGAATATTTTTAATTATTTGCATATTTTATTCATTCTTAATTATTTAGAACAGCAGTATCCCAGTGCAAGTCTTACACCATGTTCACATCCACTGATTTTACACATGAACATCAGTTCGCTTGAGGAGTACGACTGAAGACAACTGTATAATGTCTTATTTCGATATGGAGGGATGTTTCTAAAGTCTTTAAAAAAATATAACCCTGATGATGTCGCCATTTTGACCATTCAAAAAATGATTTTGTCTCTTTGTATGCAAACATTTTCCCTTCTGCATTTATCGTTCGAATAGCTAATTTTTGGGTGAATTTGAACCCTACATTGTTTACGTCCATGTTTGCTAGCTAGTAGTCTTCTTCCATGTCTTTGTTGGTACATTGCTATATTTATTGACACATTACTGCCACCAGCTGTCAGCTAGTTGAATAGCAACACCCACTCTTTAAAACAGCGCTCCATAGCGCTACTAGTGATCAAAACCTCCACAGAGTACCTTAAATAACTAAATTTGAGATATACTTCTATCCTCCAATCAAACAAACAAACCGTGGTATCAGTGTTGGCCAAAATCCACAAATTTTCAGACTCTGCTCAGACCACACCAGTGTGTGCATATAGGGAAAAGTGTGCATGTGTGAGCGTATGTGCCAAAGGCACATTTATAGCTTGAGCATCCTTTGAAGTGCGTGGTTTGTCATTCATGAGCATACAAACCCAGTTGTTTCTGCTCCCTCTGCTGTCCCGCCTCTCTCTATTTGCCAATATATTTGTTATATTTACAGATTATATGGTAGAAACAGAGAAAGAAAAAAGGGAAAAAGTAAAAGGGAGAGAGAGAAGGCTGATTCTCACGTCTCACTGAGAAATTTAATTGGTCTTTTGAGAGTTTCCACACACCTATAATTGTCTCTATGGTTGAGCTGATATCACCTATGACACCACACAGTTACACACACACACACACACACACACACACACACACACACACACACACAAATACACACACAAATACATAAACCTTATCCATACCTGTACACCTGCTCAAGACATTAGCATGCAGAGCAGAATATTCATGCCCTAAAGCATCATGGGGGATGGACTGTCTCCGTGTGAGTCGAGGTTTAAACATCAAAGGCCAGCTCCAAAGAAAGTATATGCATGTCACTGTGTGTGCGTGTGTGTGTGTTTGTTGTTGTCAATCTAAAGGTCACATGTGTGCTCTTGCAACTCTACTCTTAATCAGGAGATATCTTTTCTGGTTCTTGCTCAAAACAGGTTATGAAGCAAGTCCACTTCCTGTCTGATATTATCTGCTCTGATAGTGAACATACCTCACCTCATATTGGTTCCCTTTTTGATTTCCTGTCAAGTTTATTGTTGCTGTTGAGGCCTCCATTTTTATAAAAAAAAAAAAAAAAGAGCCTTTGATTTTTGTCATTAGTTGGCGGGAATTTCAACAGACTTAACTTCCAGTCACTCAAAAAAGAAAAACGTTTCCCTCTAAAAAAGAATCCAGGACTACAAAGGTTTTTCCAGTTCCTTCGTTCCTGTTCCTTTGAAGACAATGCTCTGCTTTGATGTGGCCTGAACTTTGCTGCAACTTGATGCCAGCTTTAATATCCATGGTGAGAACAAGCAAGTGGAAGGCTTTCATTCTGAAATGCTGAATGAAAAGTTTGCATCCAATATGAGATTCTTTTTTACCACTTGAAAGACATTACAGTTCCTCTTATGAAATGATGAAAAAAATGACACCTCTAAAGACTAATTTTAGCTCATGTTAATGCGCAACAACATTTTAAAATTGCCTGGGGTAATGTTTTTGGAAATGGGACACATAGAACTTTGGTATCAAACTCTCATTGCCTAAATCTTAGCTTCAGCCTATTAAGTGTCAGTGAAAACTCAAATCAGTTTTCTGTTTGTAGGTTTAGAGACATTTTGCCTCCCACCACACTGACATGAAGTGTTAAGAAATGATCTATATCCTTCTACGTAAACATAAATTCATTATTTTGAGTGTGTATGTGTGATAAAAGGCTGCTGCTTGTCTTGAAGTACACTTTTATTTTACCTCATATAGACCTTTGCTGAGATACAACCACCATGTCAGTGTAGTCTTCAGCGTGCTGTGCGATAGTAAAGTGAGGTATAGGCGAGGAGAAACTGTCAGACTGCAACTGAAGAAGAGTTCAAACAGAGGGCATCGCTGCTCTGCCTGCTGGGAGGCCTTTCATGACGTTTGACCCCTTTACTTTTCAGGGCTTTAATAATAAAAAATAAAAAAAAAGGGTTTTGATCCCAGGAAGGGAGAGGAAGAGTCGGACGCAGAAAGGGAGGGACACTAGCTGTTAAAGATTGAGTCAGAAATCTCTAATGCAAAATAACACTTGATTGTTCTTGCTTGAAAGAGGCAAAGTCAACGAACGACCCAGAAAAACACACCATTAAACTTTAATGTAAATGTGAGTTATGGTAGCAGTAGTTGTCCATGCACACACATAGACAGCTTTTCTAACTAGAGCTTTCCTTCACATTGCTGCAGCTCCTGAGGTTAATTAGGTAGGACGTTGTCTGCATATTTGACTAATCCACCAAGAGTCTGCATTCCTGCAGCAGCACCTCTCCTCCATTATCTAATCTCAAGTCGCCTACTAATTCTATTTAAACTCTGCAGGCTAGCTTTATGCTCTTAGTGAGAGCACAGAAAACAATGGAGATGCGATATGGCACCAAGCTGAGTCCTGGAATTTATAGGTGGGACATTGTAGAGCAGAACGGGACACTGTGATAGGAAAACAGGTCTTGTTAGGGAGATTCATCAAGTTCAAGTTGTCATCCAATGTGTGGCATTAAGATTTTTAAAAGGTACAGTCTCAAATATGTAAATTTGGTAGTTTGAAGCGGCAATGAACACAATTCATCTAATTCCCTTGGTGACTGTGCAATGGTAATAAAAACCCAATATTAAGCACAACAGAGCTGTATGGTGATATTAAAGGACAACTGTGCGAATATCTACAGTAGAATAGAAAAATACCTGCCATGATTAAACCACTATACCACAGACTCTTGTCTTTGATATCATTTTAAGGGCAGCCTCTTGAAATGTGGATGTTGATAAAACTTGAAGTGGTTCCTTCCACATGAACAAGAGGCCAAGGAGCAGTGTAGAGATTTAGAATTTGTGATTCTCTTACTGTCACTGTGAGGAATCATTTAATTCAGTGTTACAGTGAATTGGAGTGGTTTTGTTTTAAATTCCTTCCCCTGAAACTAATGATTCACAAAATGCTTGCTGAAGTGTTAAAGCACCTACTAGTGACACCCACTGCCGGTGTCACTACAAACACATACGTAAGCGTGTACTCTACGACATGGAAAGGTGTTGTAAACACAACACCTTGTTCAACTCTGGCCTTCACAGTGAAGCTCATGCACAGTGCGAACAGCATTTACACAGTCCCTCACAAAGTGGCCTCATATATTTGTTTGTGCAGGCTGTTATGAAAGTTATGTGAGTCAGGGTTTGACTGCTGTGGCTGTGCATTAATACGGTGCGTTTGTGGATGTGTGGGAGAGGTGGATTGTGTTTGGGGCTGTGCAGAGCGCTGCTGACATGAAAGACTCTTTGTACAGCAAGTTTTAATGAATTGGTGTGCAGATGTTTGAAGGTAACAGCACTGGTGCATATACGTGTGGGTGTGTGTATGTGTGTGTTCAAGCGTGGGTTTGTTCAGTAAACAGCTAGTAGATAACAGCTTAGGGGAGCGTATGGAACAAGCTGTGTAGTTTTATGAGATTAATGAGGTATTTAATTAGAAACACTAAGCAGAAAAATTGAACATTTTGATAAAACTCACTTAAATATTACAATGGCACTTTAATGCTTGTTTCAAGGAGGGAATGTTTACTGTTCATTAAAAAAAAACTAAGGAAATGCATTGATAAATGCATTGAATATTGATTAAACAATAATACTGGATGCAGCTGGATGTGGGTAATTTAAGTGACTCAAATTACATTTCTGCACCAGGTACCACAAAATTAGTTGAACAATAAAATAATAGCTGAAAAGAATATTGCATTTCTTAGTTTTTGTATTCAACACATACTGTATATCCTTATCTTTAAGCAAAAGACAACAGAAATTTCTTGAGAAACTTTGAATTCTTATAATGAATGTTTGTGAATCTTGGGAAATCAAACCCTATCCACATTTGCTTGACAGCTGAGGAGAAACTGGCATTAATTTCTGCCTCCATCACATTTTCCTGCAGTCTGTTGTCTCTCTGCCCTCATCCTCTGTCAGTCTGCTCTTCTTAACAACCCATCCCACTGGTTGTATAGGTCAGCGCTGAAAGGGGTCAGCAGGCCAGTGCGATCAATATGGACACATACACACACTCTGAGTGTGTAGAGATCAGATGTCCCAGTAGAAACAAGCTTGTGCTCTCGTGACCTCTGATCTGTTACATACTGTATGTGTGTGTGTGTCTGTACTTTTTTCTGTCTTGTTGCTCATTTGATGTTGATGTGAGTGAGGTGTACATTTGTAATTGTTGCTTTTGTACTGATAATACTTAGTTTTTGTGTAAAAATGAAGCTTCATGGTCATTTTTTGGACCTTAATTGATTGAAGGGTTGTTCTTGTTTGATAGTTATCATTTCTTTCAGCATTAACTTCAACAAGATAAAATATTCTTCATCTGTTGCCTCAGCAGATGTGTTCTATCGATTAGTGTACACTGTGTTCTCTCTGTGCGTCTGTACGCGTGGCCACCCTTTAATACCACTTTTAATTCGGGTTTAATTGTTTATTTGTGTGCTCGCACACACTGTAACGCCACTGATCTTGACCACTGTGTAAGCCCAGTGAATGTTCTGCTGCTTCCACAACACTTAGCTGTTTGCAGGAAGCTTAATCTCCAGTCTCTCAAAGGGTAAAGTTCATCTTGAGACACAGAATTCATTCAGTTGAAGGGAAAATAGAATTTAAATTGAAATTCATCAATTAATTGAGTGAAAATAAAATGGATTGGAATGGATTCTTGGATGAAACACTTCCTTGATTTCCTCTAAGAAATTCAGGTCATTGAATAAAAGGAACATACAGTTTTAAGGAATTAAAACAAATTACTGATGTTTAAGTATTCATTTCCCAGGATGCCTCTTTTCTGAAATCAATAACACTAGACTTTTTGCAATTAGATTCCGGTGCAATTTAGAGACTGCAGAGCCTAAAATAGAGAGAAATGCAGAGGGAAAAAAAAATGCAATAACCTATGTGAAAAACTCTTACCCCATATCAGCAAAAACAATTTTGCAGCCCTACTTAATGTGTTTCAGTAACAGATACTCAAACTTTGCTCCCCATATCAGAAACTACTGTATTCAGTCGTCTTAAACAAAAAAGGTAATTCAGTCGCTCGTAGAAGTTATGTGATTCAGCTTTTCAGCCCAGAGCTGCTCAGACTGGAATTCAGCTAATTAGTACTTCTCTCTGACGCGCTCGGAGGAGCTCATGTGAAATAGAGAGGTCATATAATTATAGCCCTGGAAAAACCCTGGGCTGTATGTGTGTAATATGTATAAGTGTGTATACACGGTTGTGTTTTAATGTGTCTGTTACACCTCCAGGCTGTGCGTATCTGGTGATCCTTATGAGATTCTGTTTTGTGTGGTTTTATTTGCATGCTCAGCCTTTTGTGAGTACAAGGGCTGACCTCCCTCACTTTCTCTATTTGCCAATATGATGAAATAAGACTTAAACTCTTGTGGCTATAACTCCAAATGAGAAATTATACTTCTTGCCTCAGGACCCAATTACAGTATAGCAAAATTGTTCTGTGTGAAGAAACCGCTTAATTGGCTGAGCATAGTTTGTCATTTTCCTGGTCTAAAACGGATCAGGTGTAGCAGAGAGAAAGAGGTACCTATTCAAATAAATTGATAAAATAAAATGTAGAATACCCAGATTTGTGTAAGAGACAGTACAAAAAGTGGCACTGTGCCAAAATTGCCTCACAAACAACACTTCAACATTACAATACACCTGGAAACAGGCCTTGAAGAGAGTATCACTTGTTACCAAACACCAGGGATGTCAGTCCTGAAAGATGAAAAATTTCAGTGTGTGTATCTGACCCTGACTTCTGATGTATCTGTGTATCTGTTTCTTTGCAGCATGTGGAAGGGCCTGAATGTCAACTGCACAGACAGCTCAGGATATACACCTTTACATCATGCTTCACTTAATGGACACAGGTAAGACTGCACACGAGTATTTATAAAGATATATTCATCAGTCAGTCAGTTAGATTGAATGTGAGTGTATATGTTTTAGGATGATATCTAATCATTATTTTCCATGTTTAATTTAATTTATAAAAGCAGAATGGAAAATACTCATGAAACACAATCTACAAATTTGAGAAGGTGACACTGTCAGATTAATCGTATTTTTTATTTCATAAATTACTTCAACAATCAGTCAAAATTAATATTGATTCATTTTCTGTAAGTCCACTGAACTGTTTCAGTATTCATTTATTGGAGTGTTGAAAGGTCTTATACATAAAAAACTGTAGTCGGGGGAAAAAGTGAGTGGCTGTTTTCTTATTTCTGCTGTCTGGTGAAGACAAAGTATAATGGCAGACATGGAACATTATCGATTATACGGTCGTGTTTTGTCCACCTGATGAATGTAAGTTCAATATCCACTCTCCTTTTAGCCCTGCCCTTGGTCTCTTTCAACTCCTTAGGCCAGTATCTGAATCTCTAGTTATCTGCCCAACGATGTGTGTTCACCATCATGTCGCTAACTGTGTCTGTTTGCCCCTTTTGCCAAACAGATGGTGTTTAACGGGATTTTAGATCTTTTTTTCGCCAAAACAGCTGCCTGTTGCAACCAGTAACAAAGCTGAGGGAACAATGAGGCTGAATCAAAACAGTAAATTTGACGGCAGGTTGACGTTGAGCTAACCCTCTTGTGGAGCTGCAGATTCGACTTCGAAGCGATTTTAGAGTGGTCTGTAGAGTTAGACCATTCTTAATTTTGCTCCTAGCAAGTTAGACAGATTTGCAAAAATAAAAACCGACTTATTCTAAGGGTAAGGGTATAGTTAGCTAGCCATCCTGCTTCCAAGCTAGCTCTGGAGTCTTCCTTCCATGGTAACACAAGCTAATAAGTGTTTCCGTGGCAACGCAATCAGTGACACCTGCTGCACAGTGGCATTAAACAACAGGAGGGAAACGTCGTGAATAATTTGTGGTTTTCTAACGATATTAAGAAAGAAAATGGTGTAGAATAATGGTGGTATAGGTAATAGAGACCGAAATAACACGTTGGAAATATACAGCAGTCAGTCGTTTTTTTATTTTTTATTTTTCGTGAGTGTTAGCAGAAGTACTGAGCCTTGCGACATTAGGAGGCCACAACCTCAGCTCCGCTACAGGTCTGGACTGTATTAAGATTTTATGCTAATGCTACTTTTGTGTTGCTGCCTTCTTGTAAATTTCCCAGTAAATTTTCCAAGTAATTGTTGAATTCTTTCTGAATCTAAATATTATCTGTTGGCGTGAAGGGCACCCATGTTTTTTTTTTTAAGTTTTAAAAGTCTTAATATAACCAAAGTGACAAAGTAGTCCTACGCAACATTGTTAAGAAATGGACATTTTTGTGCAATTGATACATATGAAGTCTGACAATTGATTTGGTCTAATCCCAGATGAGCAGCATCATTCACATTGTCACCGAATTGTCTTTTGATATGTTGTCATTGTAAAAATATAGATTATAGTCTTTTTAGATAAAGTTCGAACGAATAAATAAAAAAGGGCTCCAAAATGACTTTCCAGGCAGAAATATAATTTGGTGGCAGGCAGCACATTTCTGAGTTAATCTAATGAGTTTTAACCACGTTCCATTAGATGACGACTCACAGAATTTAGAAATAATGTAATCTTCAAATTAAGTTAAATTGTACTTAAATGCTTTTCATGTAATCACTTTAAAACTAGCTGGCACTGTTTCTGGGTTAGGACACAGTATTGTCTACTCTGTGGCAACAAAACCAACCAATTCAAAAATTAAAACATAGTATTTCTGTGTTGATTGAATATCTTTTAAGTGTCTACATCTGTATGGGACTACAGTGCAGCTGCCTTTTTTCATTTGGGCTGCTGAGAAATCCGTTACACAGTGTGGATTAGCTGCAAGCCTCACTGCTATCACAGTTTGACGGAACTGAAGGATTAGTACTGTGTTTTGGGGGCAATTATGTGGATTTCCTCCTTCAGATCAACTGGAGGAGAGGAGGGAGGGAGAGAAAAATGCAACCTCAGAGTGAAAATTAGGCCGCCAACAAAAATCTGCAGAGGAGTGATTTAAGATTTAGGTGGGAAAGTAAAAAGAGAAATGGCAATTAAGATAAAGACAGTAGACACTTGGCAACAGGCAGTTCTGTATTCAGAGATTTGTGATTCAGGATGAGTTTGAATTGTTTTTGAGATCATTTTAATTATTTTTTGCAACATTAAAAGCTTTTCAATGTGGCACACATGCTGAATCCAATCACCAAGAAGTTGAATATCGTCATGTTTGACCCTCAGATCCTCCCTGTGTGATTCTGCTGCTGAACTGACACTTAAACCTGAGTGAATTCTGTGAAAATATAATACATTATTGAAATTAACAAAGCAGTTCATTAAGGATCCTCTGTGCTGCTTTCACCCCTGCTCCTGGGAGAGGTTTTGCCCTTCTCTGTTCTCTGTTCCTCCCCCTGACATTTCGAATGCAAATGAAGCACTTCACCTTTTCTCTTCAGACAGGGGTGACAACTTCAGCCGAAGGCTTGCTAATATGAAACAGTAGCACTGACATTACTATCTAGCTGTAGCTAAATTGATTTCCAGCACAAACCCCAGCTCTGATTTGTCACTTTGTCTATTTGTGTAATGGGGATTACTTTATTAGAGGGAATGTATTCTGAAATTTCCCTTTGGGATTAATAAAGTACTCTGTCTGTCCACCTGCCTGCCTGCCTACCTATCTCTAAATAACATTGAGGCAGTTGCATTCTGTCAATTCTTGATTATTTCCAGTTGAACTCCTTATTTCCTATGTACTGATCACTCACCCACAGGCTACTGTAATTACCTCAATGACCAAAGAAGTAGGGTCTCTGAGGAGGTGCTAACTTGTTGCCAGTCAGGGCACACGGCTCCCAAAGAAAAAGTCAAAAGACCAGTTATTAATCACAGAAACTCCTTGCTGCACCCACCTCTTGAGCTTTAAAGTCTTTTTTTTTTGTACGCAAGGGGAACATTTTAACTATCAGATGACAGCGAAAACTGGCACTGAACTGATAATGAGAGAACAGACAACCAATTTGTTTAACCAGATATCAACAAGGTAACAAGGTATGAGACCATTGGAACAAAAGTGCTTGCGTTACTAGTTTGACTTTGTTAAGTTTTATTTCCTTCTATAAGCAAGTCAGGGAAATTTGGTGAAGTGGTTAATTGTAAAATGTGTTGACTTTACACTCAGCACCTTTTGGGATATTTTGGTTTAAAATCAGGGTTAGAAATTTTTGATTTGCTGTTCTCAATGGAAATGTGACAATATTCTATAATATGAATTGCTCATCTCTGCTTCCTCCTCTCTCTCTTTCTATCCCTCCACACTCAATCTGTTAATCTATTGATCTGTATATGTCTGTATCTGCCTTCCTCCTTCTCTCTCAGGGATGTGGTACTGAAGCTGCTACAGTTTGAGGCGTCCACAAATGTGGCGGACAGCAAAGGTTGCTTCCCGCTGCACCTGGCTGCCTGGAGGGGAGATGTGGACATCGTCCGTATCCTCATCCACCATGGACCCTCGCACTGTCGGGTCAACCAACAGGTAAACACCGCAATAGCATAGTGTCTCTCCTCGGTCTCACTTAAGACCCTAATTCTCATTCTGAAAGGATCTTTATTAAGAAATACTGTAGACATGCAAGGAAGCAGGCAGGAAGGGGAATGGTTTAGGAGGTTTTCAGTCAACCCCAGAACCTTAGTTCATGCCAAATGTTGGTGAAATCCACCCTGCTCAGGTATCCTGCGAGGCACTAGGCCTTGGCCCGTGATAATTTCTGGTACAAATCCACACAGCCAAAAGATGCGTAAGGAATGCAAATTTTGAGCTCATGATAACACAGCTTGCACCTTTTGACACACTAAACAGCTCTTTGTGGGTCCACTCAGATCCGAGGAACCAAGACCTGACTTGGGACCTAAGTTAGACTAGTTAGTTCCAATTATACTAATACCTGAAACAAACAATATGTTAATCAAACCTTTCTACATGTTACTGTGGACCCCTGAGCTCCCACTTATGATAAATCATTCAATTTTGGCTAAAAGAAAGACTTTCCCTTTATTTTGTAGCTGAACAAGATAGGTCTCATCCACTAAATTAAAGCTGAGGTGTACTTCTCAGGGCATGTAAACCAGCCCTGCCACAGGTCGTCTCTTTTTGGCTCCTGTCCAATAGAGCTGATTCTTTACAGTTTCCACTGATCGCTCTCTGATAGACATATGAGCGTTTCAGCTCTGGGAGCATTGAGCCTGCCACTGCTGTCATTCCTCATCAGCAAAAATGACCTTTTTCTCCTCCCTCGCTCTTTCTGTCCATCTCTGCTTGCAGCATATTGATTATGTCATGGTTCACTGATGCGCTGCTTTTTAAGATGAACATGAGGTGTTTAATCAGAAGTCTTGGCTAAAATGTTAATGACTAAGATGTCTTTTTTTTAATATTCCTGCTCCTGATGGCGGTGGAGTAATGGACCCCCCAGGTTATTGGAGCGTTATTTACTCTGCCTAATAAGCGCATTTTCCTCTGTCACCATTAGCCAAATCATTTCCCTCTGAGAGTTGTTAGAGCCTAATTGTTTGCCGTGATAAATGGTGTCCCTTGCCCTTGAATTGAAGAGGTTTGTCAGCAAGTATACACGAGTAATTTTCTTTTTTACCCTGTCAATGATTTGTAGAACTGAGCTGAGCGGGCTGCTTTGCAGGCAGAGTGAATACACACAAAGTGGAAGCTGCTGATTGAGAAGATGTTGTACATAGATGCTGACTTCAGAGAAGTCGCTGTGTGTGTGTGCTCTTGTACTGTGTCATTGAAGCCCATTTGAAGATCTCCTGTCACAGGCTTTTAGACTTTTTCAGTTTGTGGTACACTGTGCAAAACTTTGAATCCATGTTATTTATTTAATGATTTGTTACATTTCCTAGAATTAATTCAACAAACCCTGGAGAAGCAGCTTCTCTCTGCTGTTTGTGTGTAGGAGGTGAGACTTGTTAGCTATAAGGCATAATTTCCCAGTCAAAGAAAGCTAACAATAGACAGTGTAATGCTGTTTTGTCAGTATTTGGTGTGTGGTACAAATAAGAACCATGCAGAGATGATGTGTTTTACATTCTGCCAACATCTGCAAAGATTCAAGCTGTGGCTCCATCACAGTTTGGTCTATTGAGTAACAGTTTTTCTTGATCAGTGGATTTCTTAATAGTGTGGAATCTAAAGCAAAATAGTGATTTTACAAGGATGTTTTTGCTGTTCTCCAGTGTTTTAGGGAAGATTGTGTTATAATGCCAAGCTTGCAGTGCTGTTGTTTGGGCTAATGTGTATAAAGAGTAAATACGGTTAACATACCTATAGTAGTTTGTATATCTGCATTTATGCAAATGTTGGATCCATACTAAAATTTTGACAATATAGTGTTCATGCCAGGTTTGAAACAGCATCTTGCTCTTGATAACAGATCATTCTAACCTGGTAATTTATCTCTTTCTTTCTTTTTTTCATTGTCTTTATCATGGTTCATTTGCTCGTTTGCTCATTTTTTTGTGTTGCAGATTTTAAAAACTAGGGACAAGAAGTCTATTTATACATGAACAGTTAATTACTGGAACACAGTGAACAAGTCAGGGAATCAACTGAATTTATTTTTAATTTGATCTTTGTAATTACTTCAAATGTGCTATATGGTCTTGCTTTGCTTTTTTTCAGTCTTGTACAACAAAGTTCTGTCAAACATCTCTGGATATGTAACAGAGGGCCAGTAATAATAATTTCACAGGTATTCATGAATATTTGAAATACAGTCTGCATTCATTAATTACAGTGAAATATGCATATTCATTAATTGAACCTTTGTAAGCAGTAAATGCCTTTGGGAGATAAAATGATGTTTGTAAAATACACATTTTTTAAACTAAGTACAAAATAAATTAATATAAATATAAGGATTAAAGGGATTCCTTTTGGTTAGGTTTGAAAGTTGGCTCATATTCATGTGCATCTGTGAAGTGGAAAAATACTTTTGTTGGGAACATTTTTTGAATAATGTAATTATACTCATCGCCTTTCTTGTATCTCTCTTTGTATCTTATATCCAAGTTTGAGCCTTGCTTATCAACAAGCTGCCGATGACTGGTTTTATCTCTCATGTCATCAACAATTCCATCTCCCCTTCTACAAAATAAACACAGGGGAAAATGCTAAGCTACAGAGCGAACCTTAGCAAGCCTGCTCTTTGACATTCTTAAAGGTGCAGTGTTTGTTTTCCCTTAAGCGCTGAATATGACAAAACATTGATTTAGCACCAATTTGAAATTATGGTACTTAAGAATTTTTATGATGCTGCATGCTGCATATTTGTACAGTAGTCTTTGCTTTTATGTGTTGTCAGTGTGACGGTTCAGTACTCAGGTTGCAGGCATAAATCTGAGAGGAAGATTTATAGAGTGTTTGTGTGTTTATGATGCCTAAGCTCCATATTTTTCCACTGTCTTGTCTGTAGCAGAAAGCAGCACTGCATACATTAGTCAGTGTGATATACTGAGTCTCACACATGCTCACACCCATCATCAAGACTTACAGCAGCAAGCCATTGGCTGCACATTACCCCTTTCTCAATGATATTACTCTACCCACGCACACCATTACTCGTGTCAGAGGTTATATGTGTGTGTATATCTGTGAATGTGTGTGTGCAGCTTAGTTTTATTGGGTGACTTCAGTCTTTGACTACAGTCTTTGTCTTTATATCTGCTCTTTTCTTACACGGGAGAGAGAGAGAAGCACATTTGTCTTAACCTTTGTGCATGAGGTGGCAAACAGTGACATGACAGACATGAGGAAAGGATACGGGAGTGAGTAGTAATGAGTGGTCGTACGAGTGTAAAGAAAAAGGGACAAGATCGACAGAAGAGAAGTAGTGGAAGTGTGTAGGTGGGCCAGGCCCAGGCTGCAGCCAATAGAGTATTACTTGAGATGAGGGGATGTTATTAGTTGGCGGTAAACCAGTTCTAGCCCACTGTTTACCACCTAATTGGTCCCAGTAGTTCGCATTCACAGCTGTTTTTGTTTATTGTGGGAGCATGTGAGTCTTTGAGAGAGGTGGAGGCTGTCTGAGTGGAGAAGATGTTTATACATACTGTGTGTTCATGTTTATGTGTGTGTTTGTATGTGTGAGAGACAGTGAGACAGTGATTGATAGAGAAAGATTGCTTGTTTACTCAAGGCTTGCACTCTGCTTGCAGGGCCAAATGCATGTTTTGACGGCTGAGGCGCTGTTTGCTGTGATCTCTCTTTCTCCCACTGAGACTGACTGATAAACTGATGGTTCACTCTTTGTGTGTACCTAAAGAAAGCAGATTAAATAAAAAGATTTAAATATCTTTTAAAATAACTGAAATCAATTTTTAAAGTTCATATCATCTTCAACCAAAAGGTTTTGCAAAAATGGCCTGTTAACTTCTATAGGCCAGTTTTTGTAAATTTCAGCCCTTAAAACAGAGGCGATACAAGTTTAGTAAGTCATATTTTTTACTAAGTCATCACTCAGATACAAAAGAGATGTTTTCCCCTTGACCTATTTTTGCAGACAGCTGGGATCATCACATCGCTTTTCAAAGATGATGGAGTCCCACGGTGTTTGTTACCTGTACTGATCTGAAATGAACTGGAAATGATAAGAGAGATTTGAGTGGCTGAGCTTTCCTCCAGGTTGTGAGAAGCCTAATCATTTTCCATCCTTAAAACATTAAATCAAGGGTCCGTCTGGACTTGAAAGGTAAATTGAGTAAGCTGCCCAGGGGCAGTAAGAACAACAGGTGCAACACTGTTGAAAGTAATTATTTATACCATGGTCCAAAGCAAAAGTTACTGGCAGGTCCCACTTACCAAACTGAATAGTAAGATAACCTTTTTTTGAATCCCTTCCTCCTTTTGGCCTTCATGCAGGCAAATTGAGTGGAACTCAACAGTAAGGATAATTTAGAAAAACTTCCTGGTGGTACATTCAAGGATGCTCTAATCTTTCTGAAAGCTTTTTGGTCAAAGCAGGCCTTTAGACATACAAAACCACCTCAAAATAAAGAGCAGAGCTGGATTATAAAGGCTATTTTAGTTGTCTGACTGGCTTTGTGAGTGACAGTTGCATCATACAGTCTGTTGACGTAGAGCAGATGTGTGTGTGTGTGTGTGTGCATGTGTGTGTGGTGTGTGTGTGGTGGTGTGTGTGTCGTTGATGTGTTGTGTGGATGTGTGGTGTGTGTGTGTGTGTGTGTGTGTGTGTGGTGTCGTTTGTGTGTGTGTGTGTGTGGGTGTGGGTGTGTGCGTGGGACTCTACATGCACTCGCTCGATACCGGTTCCTTCCAGCAAACGCCGCGAACACTCGTGTGTGTGGGGCTGCGCGTGTGTGTGGGGCTGCGCGTGTGTGTGGGGCTGCGCGTGTGTGTGGGGCTGCGCGCGTGTGTGTGTGTGTGTGGGAACCAGCATGTAACCTTTTGGCTTGTTCTGCATGGGGCCTCTGGACTAGTCAATTTAGGGGTTATTCTGTGTGCACTGCATGTGTGGGTTACTGACTAGGTCACGAATGTCCCACTGTGCTGCAGATACATCCCAGGAATGTTTTGTTTTCCACCAACAGAAGGATGGAGGTTTATACTATTCTTTTCTCTAGCTCCCCTCTTGCCTCCTCCTTTTTTAACTCCCCTTTGTTCTCCCAAAGGAGATGAAAGGGGATCAGCAGCATAAAATCAAGAGAGATAAGAGAGATTGGAAGGATGGTGCACATTGGGACTGCAGTACCCTTGATTTACATGTGCTATATTTTTGTTTGTAGACACATGCACATGTTAAATACTTCCTGCTGGCCTTGGTCCAAGTGCAGCAAGGTTCTGGGAACCTGTAAACTGTGTGAACTAAGGCAAAAGTAAAAGGTCAGGAGGTTGCTTGCCTGGTTTATGAGTTTCCACTTTCTGTGTTTTTGCAAGTGTATTCATCTCACATCGGTAGTTTCATGCATACATGTTGCTACCACACTTGAAAATGAAACCATATGTTTCCTGATGGTCAACATGTGAACAAGGCCTCTCTGAGAACACATGCTATGACGAGAAACCACTATGAGAAAGTCTTTGCTCAAAAATCGCCTACTGCTATGCCTGCTGCTGCCAAAACACACATGGTCACACTGAGCCATAGGATGTTTCCTTATGAGTAATCTGTTATAAAAAAAAATGTTGTCATATGTTTTCCACAGCCTGACGCTCTGTCAGCAGTGGGCTTCCTAATTAAAGTTCAGTAAAATAAAACTGATTCATCGCTCTTTTGAATCAACAAACTACAGCACAGAGTGATTATTGCAAGCTGAGAGCAGATTGTGTGTGAGTGTGTTAATTGAGGTGTTATATGGAGACACAAAAAAAAAAACATTTGCAGGATTTTCCTTGGTGCTACTGTGATAGAAAACTGAAAAAAATGTTAATTTACCCCACAACGATTTCTCTTTAAGTTGCTAACTTTACATAAATTTCCCCAATACACTGGCAGCCCTGGAGCTGTGGGGGTGGGGGGCAGTGGGAATACTTTTCAAGATGGGATCTAGGTCATCGATTAGGAAAATGTAATTATTGATTTTATGTAAACATGTCATCATCACCACCTTTAAGTTATCATCTTAGTATAAACAGAAAATCATGTGATATTGTCTTGTCTCTTTTCTTGCTAAGATGAGAAGATTGATACTCATGTCTGTACAGTAGGTGCTAAGCTACAGCAAGCAGCCAATTAGCTTAGCTTGGCATAAAGACCATAAACGGGGGGAAGTAGTGAGCCTGCCTCTGATCAAAGGTAACAATATGTGCCTACAGCACCTCTTTAGCTCACTAAATGACTTGTTTTATCTTGTTATATATTGATCTTCTCATCTGACTCACGGCAAAAAAACAGACAAGTATATTTCCGAAAACGTCAAACTGTTCCTTTGATGTACTATATATCACACTCTACACATTATATATGAAAATGGAGAGATAAATTCACATGCATAATAGAAGACAAGAGCAAGAAGGGGAAAAAACATTTCACCTTGTGTGTCTTCTCTTTTTCATTCTCTATTTATTTACCCAGCTCTCCCCAGGCAGCCGGCTGAGCTGCTGGGATTATGAGATGCTGTAACATAGACGGAGCTCATCCTGCATATCAGTCCATCAGCATTAACACGGTGTATGTTCAAATAAATACCTCTGCGCTTCAACCGCTGTGGTTTCATTTCAACCCCAGCCTGTCTGATAAGGCTCACTTATTTGCATGGGTGTAGCTGTTTGTTTGGTCCCATGCAGATAAACTGAGACAGCACTGATAGCGTTTACCATGGGAAATGAGTGTGTGCAGGTAAATGTATTGTAGTACCACAATTTTGAGTAGTTGCTTTGTGTGTGTCCTTCAGTTAAGAAAGATAATGATGGAGATGCTGCTCTTATAACAAAGATGTATCATAAAGAGTGATAGTGAATTAATAAACCCATGCAGCTGTCTTGATAAAAAGAGCAAGGACAAGCCGATACTTTTCATTACTCAGCCTCTTTTTATTAGTGACCATTAACTGTACATCACTGTCTTTCACTGCTGCAAGAAAAGCACTGACATCCATTTGTATGGGCATGTCAATAATTTGCTGCCATGCCTGTTGATGTGGCATTAGTAGATGGCCGTTGCTCAGAGCCCAATCAGCAACAATACACTGAGCGCTAGATGATATCGGAAAGCTGTCAGAGCAAGCGTAATGGAAATATATAGCCCACTCTGAGAACATGGACGGAGGATTTTCTCTCCTTCTTTTCCTCTACCTCCCTTGCTCTGTCACTCTGTGTCTCTCTGTTCACCTCTTTGTCACTCTTCTCTCTGTCAAGGAATTGCGTTTTCCCTATCTTAAGCAGCGTGTGTGAGGTGCAACGGATTGGACTGACAAAGCTTTATTGTTCATTTAAGGATTGAGAGATGGAATGGATGAACGGTTGCAACCAACAATGGCAGCAATCTTTGTCCCACTGGTTATCGTGTGTGTGTGTGTGTGTGTGTGTGTGTGTGTGTGAGAGAGAAAGAGAGAGATTTGTTTGCTTTGTTATTTTTGTGTGCTTGTTTTGTTTTGAATCTGAAAATGTAGTCATTATCATTCTGTGGTTTAAATTCTGTTGCATAATCTGTGATAAATGTAAATTGTTGTTGTAATGAAAAGGTTGACAAAACAGTCCACCACAACGTCCGCCTAGCAGCTGTCCTGGAGCGTCCAATCATATGATGACCCTCTTGTGCATGGAGTTGCACAATTTCATGGACATAGATTTCCAAATTTTTCATCACTTTCATGACTTCTCATTGAATTTTAAAGTTTATTCTTGACCTTGGAAACAGCAGTTGACAAAATAATGTCAACACAAGGTCCAGTAGCTGTTCTGGTGTTCTGGAGCTTTTGATCAACTTATTTAGATCAGTTTATTCTGTAAAAAAACAAATAAATATAGGCTCTTTTAAGAAAAACCAAACGCATAAAAAAATGTATTTTTCACCTATAGTTTGAACTCTTCAATAATCATTACCATACAAAATACTCATTTGTGATTGGCTGGTGGGTGTCTGTCAAAATTGTACAAATAGTTTGGGTCAAAGGTCTAATCACTGTCTTAAATTAGTGGGCTTATGTGTAATATCCTCTGCAACCAGAATTCCCCAGGCTTCATATCATATGACCAGTTGTTAACCTCCCTTTTTTTTCTTCAGCATGTTTAAAGGGTAGGCTAGAAGTGTGATAATACACTCTGAAGTGTCTTGAAAAATAATAGGCTCTGTGGTGGAAAATGCCACCAGTTCTTGTCATGCTCTTTTTCACTTCCACCTTGTTTTAATGTAGAGAAATACAGAAATATTTTTAATTGATAATGTTGAAATATATTATGGGTGGGCCTTTAAATTATCTTTTTTCAGGTGCTGTTGCATTTAACCTCAAAAAATCTTGATGACAGATAAATGACCTATTCTCCAGACACTGCATTGCTATTCTACACTAAATACAGAAGCAATGATGACTGATTACTCTGCATTTCTAGTGGCTTGGGACTAGGCAGGAGTATATTACTCTGATGAAGACAGTATATACATTAGATTAGAGAAGATGAAACTTGAAATGATCCCTCGGGAAATTGAATCACTTCAGTGGAAAATAGTAATATAGTAGAGTATCCACACAGGAACAGAGCAAATGGAGTTTATTAAACACAATGCAACCAACAATTACACCAGTAAACTGTGATGAATGTGAATTATAGTGTGTGTCAGTGTGTGATTATCGTGCTTACAGTACATTGGATCTGCAATCAGACCTGCTCTGGAAGGTTCCACTCGATTATGAATGGAGGGGTGTGCAGTCCAGGGGAGAAATGGAATGGATCTGATTGGTTGAGAAGGGAAAGCTCTCAAACACGTTGTGGTGTTTTTGCAGCTATGTCACGTGTGAGTGAGTGTGTGAGAGAGAGTGCGTTTGTCTTCATATAGGGGCTCCTTCTGTTATTTGCACGTAAAGTATCTCTTCATCTCTCTCGCTCACTGCTTTGAGGGGCAAATGAAAGTAGGGACAGGAGTGAGATGGGGAGGGAAGGAGGGGGGAGGAGAGTAACAAAAGGCACAAGATGAGATATGAGCAGTTGAGTGCGGTCATGGTGTATTCAAATTTTATCATGGAAGTTTGAGAGGTCCATTCAAGGCAGGAAATGTGAGGGAATTTGATAAAGGGATGGAAGGAAAAAAGTGTGTGTGTGGGGGGGGGGCGTCAAGGAATTTTACAAATGTGCCACACGATAATATGTCTGTATTTTGATGCGTGCAACAATATTTTCAAATGTTGATTACATGAAAAGACAAGTTACCGTTTATAGAGCAACCTATCACTAACTGTTTTGTTCCGTTTTGTTAAATTTCATTCTTTCAACCTGACATTGGGGCTTTATTTTGTTTTACCCTAACCAAACACAAGTTAATGGACTATCTGTCCCACTGACTTTCCCAGTGGTCTCCTACTGTTTATGCTCATCCTCTCCCACCATTTTTCCTCTCAATGTTACATAACCTAATGTTACATTTCATCCGCTTACTTAAAAATGTAGGTTTTGCTTTTGGACAAACACCAACACAGACACACATACATTCTCCCCGCTTTTGATATTATTCACACAAGCCTACAATATATGGTTGCAAGATTATCCATTCATCAGTATACACAAATTTAATCCCTGTGTTGCTCTCTCTTTCTCTCTCTTCTCCTCTGTATGGCTATTCATCATGTCTCTCTCTCCCTTCATGTGTTTCCATCTGCCCAGTTTTCTTGCCATTACTGGGCTTTTTTCACCCAGAGCTGCTGGACCTCAGGGACCATCAACAGTGTTCTTGTCTTGACAGGGGCCCCTGGAGACTCTGAAAATGGCCACAGTTCTTCTGTACATGAGAGCCCCCTAGGTTCAAAATAACCTTTACAAACACACAGGCTTCTCTCCCAGACATTTCAGGCCAAAGTGTGACCAGGATATTATGTAGTGTAAATTGAACTGCACCTTATAGTGTTGGCTTTGATAAAATGTGTCATGGTTGTTAAAGTACTGCTCGATTTTTTTTTTTTTTTTTTTCCTCCACACCCTTATGACTTAAATGTGTTAGTGCACAGATAAATAAAGCTAACTGCTTTTTCCTCCCCGTTCTTCTTGTCTTCCCATATATTTGCTCTACCTTTAAATCACCACATTCTTATGTCTCATTATTATCCTTCTTCTCAAACCTTGCTCCATCACC
Organism: Seriola dumerili; assembly: GCF_002260705.1. NCBI lineage: Eukaryota > Metazoa > Chordata > Actinopteri > Carangiformes > Carangidae > Seriola > Seriola dumerili. The sequence goes on from NW_019174393.1 coordinate 5,676,122, forward strand.
TATTTTTCAATCCTTTTTCAATCCCATCGCCTGCCTTTCTTTCTTACTTTTGACCTCCACTGCTGCCCCCACGCATTCCTCCATCCTTCTTCTGTCATGTTTTTTACTCTCTTGCTCTCTTCGCTTCATGTCTCCATGCCCACTCTTCATCATTCCCATAATTCGTACATCCACTCCTACCACTTCTCTCATCCCTCTTTCTCTATTTTTCCACCCTGTCCACTGTCAATCATTTTTTCCTTTCATTCTTCCACAGAACCATGAGAGGGAAACGGCGCTTCACTGTGCAGCTCAGTATGGACACTCTGACGTGGTCTCAGTGCTGCTTCAGGAGCTGACTGACCCCACGATGAGAAACAGCCGACAGGAGACGCCTCTGGACCTGGCAGCGCTATATGGACGGCTGCAGGTCAGTGACATTGACGACACATTAGTTATGTGAAAAGAATAGTGAGCTGATGGTGGATATAAATATGTGAAATGTATGCTAAAGCCTACCACATAATCTCACCTAAATGACAGTGTTTATAAAATGACAGTATAACGTAAAACCAGGAGAACATTCACCATCAAATCCAGTCATAAATGTCTGAAACATCAACACCATCACCAACCCTCGACTGCTAACCCTCCGTATTTACCTGAAAGACGTATCCTCAAGTGGCTCATGAACATGTAACAGTTTGATAGCAAGAGAGATAAATGAATATTTGACCCTGTTAAACTTGACCTTTTGCAATGTTCAAAGGGGAGAAGCTAAAATCTCCATAGAGGATAGAAAGGACTGAATGATTCAAGCCTTTGAAGTTAATGAGAATGCCATGGTCAGTACAAGGGCAGTGCACCCCTAATAACATTTGGGTTGCAATGAAAATTTAATTGTAACTTTTAACAAAATTTGTGAAAAAGTCAAAGCTAGGAATAAAAATACTGGGGGTGGGGCCGGTGAAGGAACATATTTTTGTTGTTGCAACACTGGTTGGGAGGGTGGGATCTGGGGGGTATAAGTGAACCTCTGCATGCATTTTATATCCTGGTGAAGCTCCTTGCTGGCGGGCGAAAAGAAGCAGCTGGTGACTCCATCTGCATTTTCCCCAGGACAACAGTGGGTGTTAGCAGTGACAAGGACCATGGTGCTTGGCAATCAGTTGTTCCAAAGTGGGAGATGCTGTTGATTATTTTGAATATGGTAGAAATATGATGAAAAGAAAACTTCCTCAAATACTTACTGTGCTAGACAGGCAGACAGGTACACATTTTTAGAACTGCAACATTACTCCTTTGTCAAAAATGTGACAAAAGTGACACACTAGCAGGTACACACTCACTGAGAGGCTGATGCTACAAATGCCTGCTGATGTTCAAAAGCAATCACACATTTTCTCTGCTAAGGTATTGAGTAATTGCAGTTGAGCCATACAGGTTTGTCTGAGTGTGAATGAATAATTTATGAAGGCAGCACATTATTTCTCTCTCTCTCTCACTCTGCATAATAATGAAGGGAAATCCCTATGGTGGAAACCACTGCTGCATGAAGATGTAACTAACACAGGGCAAAAGTTTAGTATATACACACACACGGCACACACAGAAAGACACGCATCAGAGGAGGAAGCTTTCGAAAAAACTGCTTCTTGTTGGGATGAGTTATTAAAAGCACCATCCATGATCAAACAAAAAGGGTTGCTCCACTACCGCAACTCAGAAACATCCTCTTACTACACGCATGTTGATTGACAGTTCTTTTAATACAAAACAAGTAATTGAACAGACCAACACTTTATTTTAATTTATGATTGAGTGTGAAAAAAGCAAATTGCTGATATTTCATCTTCAACTGACCTTTCGCTGAGCGCCAGCCCACCTAGCAACTGTTGCTAAGCTTTTCAAGCTTTTTTAGCGGACTTGTTATTATTACAGCAACACATGATTAATAGATAGACGATATAATGCTAAAAGACTGAGGCCAAAGCCACATGTCCCAGGCAAAAGTAGCATTCTTCCAAGATGCTGATCCATATAAAAGACATGGAAAGATGGAGAAGGATTGCTCACATATTGCAGAGTAGAGCTATAGTTGGCCCTAGTTTTACTGCACACTATTTCTGTATAAATAAAAATATGATTAATGTTATTCCTACAGAACCATGTTACTTTATATGAAAATGAGAATTAACTGAATATTGAGAAAGCTTAGTTGGATCTGGATCTCAGTGTAAACTTCCAGAAACCAAATAAAGCCCAGGTTTAATCCAGTTCTTATACTTCTTCTTTTGTGTTTTGGTCTTTAGAAAGTCAAAAAAAAGAGCACCACCCTAAATCCAAAGATTTACAGGACTGCCTTGCTCAGATATGGTTGCTAAGCTGTGATTTGAAAAGACTGATGTTCAGGAAAGGGGTTTTACAAGGGGTCAGTTACCTACCTCAGTGTATAGGATTAAAACTTGCCTATTTGTCTTTGACAGTGATATAAACATTAAAACACTGGTACATAATTTCTACTGCATGTCTTCCATAAATTAGTTCTCTGAGTGGGATTACGTAACATTGCTGCAAAATTAAAGAAGTCTTTTGTCTTTGTTTCTGATGGTCTGCCAACAACATTGTTACTGTGTCTCTTTTCTGGAGAAGATCAAACTTCTTCCTCAAGCGATTTAACTTTCGTGGTTACAAAAGGCGACCAAGGACCCAGTTTCCTCTAAGTTTGCTGTTTTGTCATTTGAGATGTTGCTATATTTTTGTGCGCAGGTGGTGCGCATGCTGGTGAGCGCTCACCCCAACCTCATGACCAGCCACACACGCCGACACACTCCGCTTCACCTGGCTGCGCGTAATGGACACCACAGCACTGTCCAGACCCTGCTCGAGGCTGGCATGGATGTCAACTGTGCGGTAAGAAAAAAATCATTTGCTGATTTTAGCTGTTAGTGTCCTCTATCAGCATCCAAGGACTTTAGAGATTTCTGGCACAAATTAGAGTGGCCTGTTATGGACAAAGATAATAATAATAGAATAACAAGAATAATGCTTTTCGTTTGCTCTTTTCATTAAGAATAAACTACCTTCCTTTTGACAAAATTGCATTTGGAAAAAATCTTAATATCTTTGTATGAACCAGAATTATGTGGTTTGTTGTAAGATGCATATTTTTTCACGGAGACATACAGCAGGTGTTTTGTGATTTTTGGATTATCATGAGTAGCCTCGTCAATATATATAGAAAGATGTGTTTTCATTAATGTGTCTTTTAAAAGATACACATTTATGCGCAATTACAGAACATAAACAAGTTAAAGAAATGTATGTATGGCTTGTAGGTACCAGTTCTGAAACAGAATTGAGTTTTAAAGTGGGACTTGACTTTGACATTTTCTTTGGATTATCTGATGTAGCTGCAAGTGGAGAAGGTGACTAGAAAGATATCTCTTTGTTCTTTTTGTCTGAGTAAATCTTTCAACATCTCTGAGAGTCTGAATCTCCTTCTTCCTCTCATCTCTGCTGTATGTGAATATTTTCAAGGCTGCTGCCTTGCGTTTTTAATGAAAGAGAGTACAGCTTTGTGTTTTGTGTATATAATCCACCACAGGCATAAATGCTTGGCAGATTCCCTTTTGAAAGTGTGTCTGTGTGTGTATCAGAGAGCATGTATATGTGGTGTATGCCTCCCATGGTGTGGTGGTGGAGAAGGATGAATAATTGATTTGGAGGAAAGACTGAGAGTGCAGGCGGAGGAGGAAGAAGAGAAGGAGGAGGAGGAAGAGGACAGGGTGTTCCTCAGAGGTCCTGAGAGTTCACTGTCTCCTTTTTCCCTTTACATATGCTACATCATCAGTCAAGAAAATAGAAATGCAGAGTCACCTACAGTATGTGGCGCTTCATTGCTGCTCAGTTTCTGCCATGCGGTTGGGACTGCTCTTCCCTTCATTCGTTTACATTTTGTCTTATTGTGTATTCTGGATTGTCTAGATGATTCAAACGCAGCTTTGTCCTGACCCTTTCTGGGCCATTTGTTTTTTTGAAGCCTTGTCAAAATGCAGCCATGCTTTGCTGCTTTCCTCAACACAGTTTTCTTTCTCTTGAGACAAATTTCTTTGACAAACTAAAACATTTGACTTCTTCACTTGTCTTAAATGTGTAGAAAAAACAACCATTTGTTGTGCTAATCAGTCTCTTGAGACTGTTTCAATCTTTTCTGATAATGTGATCAGAATAACTGTACTGTTCACACTACAAGACTTTTCTTTCCTGTTAAAGTCTTCAAGGAGTTTTTCCGATGCAGTAAACAACCAAACTTCACCAGATATGCACTGCCTGTAAATACCTGAATCCACATGCACTTGTACTTGAATACACTTGGATGTTTTGTAGGAAGGTCTTGTATCATGCTTAGATTCTTTTTTTTTTGTTTAAGATTTTTTGAGCACTTTGATGTTGTTGACAGTGACAGTGGAGAGGAAGACAGGAAAGGCAGGGGAGAGAGAGGGGATGATGTGCAGCAAAGGGCCCAGGCAGGATTCGAACCTGAGCCGCTCCGGCAAGGACACATCCTTGGCGCTCACGTAGATTATTTTATCGAGTCTGTGCTGTTTGGAGATCATGAAGGATTGAAGGAAAACCAGCTTCAAGGGTTTCAGTGCTCAGTCAGTCTCAAAGTCCCCAGGAAGCTCCTGAGTCTGAATCAAGAAACAAGACAGTTCAGATGCTGAGGTGCCGTAGAGGCAGGGAGCAATCAATATCAGGGTTTGCTCAACAAACATGAGAATAAACAAATCCCACAAAGCCTTTATAAAGAAAAATCCCCTTTTGCACTGTAAGGTTGATACTAACCGTTTTGTTATTGTACAGTCTGACATAAATTTAATGAATCTGAGACTATAGTCACTTTGAGTGTTGCCAAAATATGAGCTGACTCGTTTTTAATTTGCTACAATAACATATGGCATAACAGATGCTACATCTGACCATATAAGTACAGTTGATACACAGTATATAAAACAAGTAAAATAGCTGTCTAAGTACAGTTAAAGGCGGAGGAGGGTCTGCCAGACTGCCAGAAAACAAGTCTGTTGGGGGGGAATAGTTTGTCACATTTTGCCCCTGCCCTCCAGAATACAGCATGTTCAAATCTGTCAAACATATTGCAACTGCAGTTTGGCGGATATGGCCATGTGTGTGGATTTCATCTCTGGAAAGACAGAAACAACTTGACCTGTTGGATATGGGAGTCGATCTGGTGCTCTCACACTGAGGAGATGCATGACTCAGCGGCATTTTGCCCATCCTCTCCGCCTTCTGTCCTTGTTGCAGTGTGTGTGTGTGTGTGTGTGTGTGTGTGTGTGTGTGTGTGTGTTTGTGTGCATTTGTGCTCTGATCTGAAGAGGACTGTTTCTCTGCAGGGATTTGGCCTCAGGCTCCATGTGTCTAGTGAAGATGAACACTACATGCCTTTGATTTGCCTCATCTTCTGTACTATACATGCTGCTGCAAAGCTCGCTCTGTCTCTCTCTCCCTCTCCCTCTCCCTCTCTCTCCCTCTCTCTCATTGTCCTCTACCTGGTGATGATAAGCTTTGCAATCCTTTGATACCACAAATTGTCTCTGCAATTTCCCCTTCACTCTTATTTAGCTCTACCTCTTTTTGACTAAAAGTAATGTGTAGAAACTAGACCATCTTTCTCTTTTTCTCTCTTACCCCTTTAATACTGACACAGTAAGGACTAAGGCACATTACATGATGATTTGACAGAAACTATTGCACACCTGGTGAGTGGAGTCGCCCTCTGGGTGGGATAAACTGTCTGGTCAATTTAAGTGAAGTGGACAGACGTTTCTGTTAGTGGTATTGTCATTTAATCACTGGTAACTCAGTTATGATCGCTTGTCTCAGTCTTGTGTTATAAATATGCTCACTGTATTCTGATTTCAGGTACCTAGATAAACCCTTAACTGTGGTTTTAAGAATCTCAAATGTATAAAAAGTCAAAGATCTATATGTGCACAGTTAGCATACAGCTACATTACATTAGCTACAGATGTAGTTGAGATGTTTTATTGTTATATGCTGAATTAGGGATTCTGTTTTATTAAAATGTCTTTAATTTCTGATTAGTTACATGATTACAAAAAAGTTGAGTTATGTTTTTGGAGGAGCACCTTTTTTGTGGTAGATTTGGCAAGATTGTTTGAATTACAAAAGTAATCAACTGATTCTTTGCAGGACTAGAAAGTGGAATAGTATGACATGAAACCGTATGCAGGTTTCTGATCATTTTCTGCACTGTGTGCTGGTATGTCTTCATCTATAGTTATGTAGTAGTTAATCAGGTAAACAAAATATATGAGAGGTCACGTGTCATGGTGACAGTCTGCTGGCAGTTAAGAGGACAAGTTGGACTGCTGCTCTTTGGTTACTGGTGATGAGATGCTGCATTTAGCAGTGTGGTATCTACATCACTAACCTGTTACAGCAGTGTTATGTGAATAGGTTAAAATCCGGCCTGCACTACAATCAATCTCGCTGTCTCCTCTTCTTGTCTTTTCCCCTTTCTCTTCCTTTCTGTAGAATTTTCTGCAAGGCCGCAGCATCAGAGTGGATGGTGTGGGCGACTCACAGATGGCTACCTTGTAAATTGTCACAAGTTGAAAGCCTTGTGCGTGTGCGTGTGCGTGTGCGTGTGCGTGTGTGTGTGTGTGTATGTGCGTGTGTGAGAACGATAGTACAGGTCAGTAATTGGAGTCAAGCCATATAGGTCTGTCTGAGTGTGAATGAATAATTTATAGAAACGGCACAGTCACTCTCTCTTTTCACTCTGTGACTTTCTATGCATCTCTCCCTTTTTCCTTTTCTGACTGAGGGGAATTCCCTATGGAGGACCTTGGTTGTGGGAGGGCAGGTAGCCAGCACTTGTCAAAAGTACAAACACACTCACACATGCACACATAAACACACCAGACTGCCTTTTCGAAGTGGACCTGAGAAATAACATCTATCCCATCATCCTAACGTCAGCATGCGACGAGCATGCATTTCTGCCAGCAGTTCTGAAACAGAAAGTCATCTGCCTTTCAATGCCCGGAAACTCTTAGAGAGTGAGAATCGCCTTCCTCGTTTCCTTGTGACATCACTGCATAATCGCCATGGGAAACAGGACGGGAAGTGGTATAGAGAGGGAAGGTTAGGAGGGCAAGTGGTGTGTGTGTGTGTGTGTGTGTGTGTGTGTGTGTGTGTGTGTGTGCACGGAAAAGGGGGTGGCTCATTTCCTGCACTCCCACCTCCTCTTACTTGTGTGCATGTGGGTAAAAGATCGGCTCCACAGGCTAGACATCCATAGTTTAATACACTCAGTGTCGCTGCAAATGTTACCACTCACCTCTTTTTTAACTTGGGATTTACACCTGAAATAATCGCTTAAACTAACCGGACCATTGACCTTTGACCTTTCAAGGGCATAGCTGCATCTGGCATATTGCCTCATTTCTCCTTCAGTCCCTTCGCTGTGGTGATGACACTTTTGTTGTAGAGGAAACAGGACGGCCACAGTAAGTTTAGCTTTCGCTGCAGTGGGTGTTGATCTGGTGCAGTGCTGCGTTGAGTTGAATTTCCCGGCCGTGTATGTAACAGCAGACCTGGCTGTCGTCCAAGTAATTTGTCTTCATTAAGCCCGGGAGTTTGGTTCAGTCCAGGTTTTCATCTGTGTTGTCAGGAAGCCAACTGTGAAGGATGCAATGGATTCAGCATATTATGTATGTTGCTGCATGTGTGTTTTCTTTTTGATCATGGCTGCATGTGTGTGGGTTCAGGTTCAACTCTTTAGTGTCCCTTCCAGCAAGGTGTATGGGGCATTATTTTAAAGTATTCAGGGTGTAATTGAGACACAGAAATATACTGTCCCCAAAGCTTTAGAGCAATAACTACATGGATAGCAGTACAAACATGGCCATAATCATTGTGTAGAAATGTCATTGTTGTCATTTTGAAATAAATTCTCTTGTCATGTCCTTTGACCTAGAAAGCACAGGAAATCTGTTTGTCTGAATGTTACCCAGTTGTCTGGTATTCAGCGGATACAATACTGGGGTGGGCAGATGCTACTGTGATAAATTGACAATTGACAATTGACTCGACTTCGTAACCATAGTCCTGGCACATCTAAAAAATTTGAAGACAAATATGACAAAAATATTAAACTCACTAAATCAATGAGAAAACTGTATTATGTCTAATTTAGAACATAGACACTATGTACAAGATTTGAAAATTTCTGACTTTAGTGCCCTCTTGTGTGCCCCCCCCCCCCCCAATGCAGGGTGATTAAACAGCTGTTTGTATTGTGGCTCCTGAGTGTTGCTCTGTCAAAAGTGGCCTTGTCAGGGTAATTGTCTCCCTCATCACTGCTAATCCAAGATGAGACACTTAGCAGTGCCCTCCCCTCCGTAGTTTCCATGTGTTGCATCATATCTGTAATATCCCCATTAGTAGCACTGGAGGCTGAAAACAGGCCGGCGTATGGTGAGGGGAAATTGGGATGTTTCCATGCTGGCTCCCTTTTTCTGTGTAATGTTTCAAATCGTTGTGGCTTCGCGCTGTTTTCAGGCAAGAAAATTTGACTTTTTGAAATCTCACAGAATCTCTTTCGATTAAGTGCCAGAGTGAAAGAGTGAAATCAAAATATTGTCTTCTTCTCCCCTTTAATTCCTGTTCCTTTTTTTGTAATGCCTTTTGTGCTCCCAGTCAATGTCTATTTTTGTCTGTTTTCAATTGTTTAAATGTTGGAATATTAACACACACAGATTCTCTCTTTCTCTCTCTCTCACTCTCTCCCCCTCTCCCTCTCTCTCTTTCTCTTCCAGACAGAGAATGGCAGTGCCCTCCATGAGGCAGCTCTCTTTGGGAAGATGGATGTAGTTCGCCTCCTGCTTGACTCAGGTGGGTCTATAAATGTATTCCAGCAAAACAAAAAGTCACTGAGTGTATTTGCTCGTGTGTGTGTGTGTGTGTGTGTTTGCCTTGTTTTCCCATCCTATTTTAACCTGCGGCTAGAAGCTCCACATGCTTTTTTTGTCTAGGTTGTGGGTTGAAATTGCCCTCAGGTGAACTACAGGCATCTGTCTGCTGCATTCTTTCATGCTGTTAGAAAATCCTGGACTTTCAATTTTATTATTGTTTTTTGCCCGCCCCCTGTACCCCCCCCCCCCCCCCATCAGTACAATCAGCAAGATATGTTATCTGGTGTCAGCGTGTAAAATCGTGCAGGTATAGGTCAGGAGTTTCAGTTCATGTTGACATCAAACATCAGATTGCCTCCTGCGATTTTTGCACACAAAAGTCTCAAGAGATTACTCAAAATTGAGCCAAAAACAGAAAACATCCAGTGAGAGGCAGTTCTGTGGACGGAGACGCCTTGTTGATGAGAGAGGTCAGAGGAATGACTCAGCCTAACTCAGATAACCACACTTTACAATAGCAGTGAGGAGAAAAGTGTCTCAGAATGCACAACATGTCAAAGCTTGAGGTGGATGGACCACGTTTGGTTCTACTCCTGTCAGCAAAGAACAGAAATCTGAGACTGCAGTGAACACAGGCTCACCAAAACTGGACAGTTTAAGTTTAGTTTTAAAAAAATGTAGCCTGGTTCTGCAGATCATAGGGTGGGAATTTGTTGTCAAAGAGGTCCACACCTCTTTAATAATAAATTAAATGGTCTTTTCTCATTTCTTAATTTTAGAAAAATAAAATAAAACATGTAGCTTGAGCTCTCCCTTTTTCTTCTTTTTGTTAACTCAATTTCACATCTTAACAGCCTCAACCATTTTTATAATAAACACTCACAACACATCTTCACAGCTGAACTTTCCTTGCTTATTTCTCCAACTATTTCTATTCTCGTTTCTTCCCTTTGTGTGAATCTCAATCACTGACTAGAGTTGCAATAATTGGCTGAGTAGCATCATGTGACAAGTACTAAGAGCACATGATGATTTTAAAAAAAGAGCAGGTAAAAGTTCAATTTTTGTACATGTACACTACTTACACTTAAAGCGATGAAGTCGGGACACTGTTGTTCTTTGATACCCCCACCAGCCCTCACCCACTTTCCTTCAGCACTTCCTGTTTCCTGCAGGACTTCCTCTGCGTGGCCATGTTCTTTTGGCCTTGATTTTATTAACTTCCTGGATCAACACTGGGCTGTGTTGGCCTGAACTTTACCCCATGAAACTTTGTGTGTATCTGTGGAGGGTGGGAGATGGGTTGTGGGGCCGTTGTAGGGATGCAGGATGGATAGTCTGCCTTTCATTGTCAATCATGGACTGTGCAGGAAACAGCTAAGGATGCTGAAATAAAAATCCAATGCCAAAAATATCTTCATGTCATATTTTGGATTTAGTGGTGAGAACTGCTACTCTGATGAGAAGATCAATACCACACTCACATCTGTATGGTAAATATGAAGCTGGAGCCAGCAGACAGACAGACAAAATAGGCACATAACCCACCTATAAAATAGAAAATTGTCATTAGGCTGCAACATAACAAAAGGTGAAAAACTTTCTGAATGCACTTTATAGTGTGTAGTGGAAGAAAATCTTAGAATCAAGACAACTGACTACTGAATTCTTATTTTATCTATCGGGTTTGTGTGATTTTGTTTTTATTTTTTTGTTTTATTTGTGAATGTGTCTTGTGTGCGCCTGCACTTGAGTTTATATGGGAGCCTTGTCTTTGTCTGTCTCTGTGTTTGGTGCATTCTTGAATGTGTCACTGTCTGAGATTGCAATTTAGCATTGTTTAGTCAAGGTTTATGAAAAGCGTGTTCTTAATAAAGATTCTTCATGAATCGATAAAGTCATGTTCATCCTCCGGTGACTGCAACTCATTCATCTTTTGCAGTTTTGTCACTGAGTAGGTGTGTCAGCAGATCTTTATTATGTGTGTAGTTCAGCGTGTCTGTGGTATAGTTGAATTTGGCTTTGAGCAAGTTTGAGTAGGTCTATCTTGTTCAACAACATGGGTGTTGTGATGTTACCTTTACCCTGTGTAAGTGTGTATCAATGCTCATACTGTATTTTATGTGTGTGTGTGTGTGTGTGTGTATATACATATATATACGTGTACGTTTCAGGGATTGAGACCAATCTGAGAGATAGTCAAGGGAGAACAGCTCTGGAGATCTTGAGGGAACATCCTGCACCGAAATCCCAGCAGATCACTGCTCTTATCCAAGGTAAGACACACATGCACACAAACACAAACAAGCACATACATGCACAGATAGTTACTCCTAGATTTAGATGAATTTCACTCGAGAAATTGGGTCATTGCAGAAGTAAAGTAAAGAGCATTCATGTAGAGTAAATGTAGTTCAACCTAATATACAGATTTGCAGTTGTTCTCATGTATAATACATGGAAGACTATTAACTATCAGTAGATCACTTCACCATGTGACTCGATCATTGATGATTGACTGTAGGTTACATTTCAGAGGGAATGTGATGAATCTTGGAGACATGTTGACATATAGGCTGTACAAATGTGCATGGTTGTCTGTCTTCATTTTCAGATGTTTTTATCATGCAAATGTAGCACATGACATTGTGACTGTTGTTGCAAGCGGATGTGATCCAATTGAGAAATGTTGTTTTCCAGGAAGTTTATTTTCCAATAGGAAACAATGGAAGCTCTTGAATGTGTTTACTTGCGACAGCGGGAGAGTTCGTAGTTACACATCTCAAGCTCTGTAAATGTTGTTCTTGATACACACAATGCAGGGTTGTTTCAAATCGTCTGTCATTGTCTTACAGGCTCTGCTAGGTTTTGAATATATTTATATATTTATTTTCCAGTAAAAACAGGGTGCTGGAGTGTTCAAAGTGTTAAATGTTCACAAATGCTTTGTGAATTAGTGTGTTTAGTTGCCAAAATCATCTTTGTTGGAAAAATGCCACTATATCTTATAAATGGAAAATGTGGTTGTTAAACAGGGCTACAGCTGACAATTTTTATTACTGATTAATTTGCTAATGTTTTTTTCTATCAATTGTTTGGTCTGTTTTATGTAAAAATAGTTAAAAATTGGCTCTGAGAAATGATAATCAAGCTAATAAATGTACTATATATGACACAGAAAACCAAAAAAATTCACACATTTCAGAAGATGAAATTAGAGTCTTTGGTAATTTTGAAGAATAAGTGCAATGATCATCATTAATCAAAATAGTTGCCAGTATTGTCACAATTTCATAATGGCACTTTTCTACACTGATACCCCTAATCAGTCTGTTTCAACCAATGAAAAATATGTATAATTTTAACATTTCATCATTTTAATTTTCTTCCCTCAGTCTTTCTCATCTTAGTTTTTTTACCTGCCATGTTTACTGCAATGTGTTTTGTGGGTGACCAATGATTGTTAGTGTGAGTTGGCTGTGCAGTCCCTGGGGACCCAAAGATTCTCCACGTTGTACCTTTTAAAGACAGTGTTGTCCTGATGTGATTATCAGGCTCAGAATGAACGCTGTAATCTGTGGCTTAGAGGCCTTCACTATCTGTCCTTGTGTAATCTGTGGGTGTATGTAAGGCACATACTTACAGATGATTTAAAGAGCATGAGAGAAAGGCAGACGGAAATGGAGGGATGAGGAGAATATGTCAGAGCTAAAAAAAAAAAAACCCAAAAAACAGTGAATCTGTCTTAACAAGGAGGCAAAGACAGAAAGGGGAACATATACTGAATTCCAGGAATGTTACTGTGACGACCCAGCTCGTTAGGGGAAAGAGAAGCAACATAAGACCAGGTGTGTTTGGTAAAATAAAGTTATTTATTCACAAGGAGCTTAGATAATTGACACAAACAAACAACTGTGAGGCAACTACAAGAAAAACAGGTCTTGTGGATGCTATTCAAAATGAAGGAATAAATATAACCAAATAAAGATAAGTGCTACAAGTAGCTTTTCCTAAGGAAAAGCTAAAATAGAAATAAAACACTTGTGAAAACCAAAAGAAGCTCATAGTATCCCTTACCAAGGGAATTTTGAGTGTTCACAATTAGTGACTGAAACTATACCTGGCCCAGTTCCATGTGCCTCAATACTAGTTTCACAGCAATTAACATCTACCAGTGTGAAACAATAACAAGAGGCATGTTGGCGAGCTGAGAATCCCAGCTGCATGACTGTCAAGCTGGCCAAGCTTTTGTAAACCAGTTGCATCCTCTGGATTTGAGAGTCGGACCGGGTGCTGCTCCAATCAGGATCCTCGGCTCGTCAGACAGGAAGTGGGAAGCGGGTATGGGCAACGCCTCAGCAGATGGAACCAATCTCGTACAGGGCAACACACATCATACACATCAAAACACTACAAGATGGGTTAGACACATGGGGTGGGTGTTGACTGTTACAGTTACAAATTGGCCACAGTTAGAAAATAACAGACATAAAGCTGATGTGAAACCAGGGAAAACACAGTGATGCAACAGGCAAGGAAATTTTGTGTATTGTGTAATTTTGTGTAATTGGGGATTCCAGTTTCCCGTTTAGCGCTGAAATAATCTGGTATATTGTAGTCCAAAAAATGAGGTAAAACCATCTGTCAGCCCCCATGTCTCTGTAGAGTATATGATGGCTGCCAATGGAACTTAAAGCTTCATTTTGATTCTGCTGCTCATATCCTGAGCAGTGCAATAAAATCTTGTGCCTTTTTCCGAAATAGAATATTTGAAAATATGCAGTTAACACTGCAATTTTGCAAGTAAAGGTGAAAAGAATCAGTGAAAACACCTGATAGGAGATATCGGTCAGAAATAGCTTCCATCAAAGTCTCATCCCAGTAAACCAGAGCTGGAGACAGAGATTTAGACTTCAGTATAAACAGGGGAATGAAAATGTGTGTGAGAGAGAGGAAGAAAGAAAAAGAGACAGAGAGAGAGGGAGAAAAAGGACACAGCTGTGACTTGGTGAAAAGATCAGCTGCATGCCATTTCCTGTTGGAGAGGAGATGGAAAAGGACACACATACACACACAAAGAGCAAAAGACCTGTCATTTACTCAATTGTACCAGCTGAGGGGCTTTGTGGTTGCCACAGGCACCTCGTTATGAATAGATTCTCATTTAATTTACAGCGCATGATTCATCCTTCTGTTCGAATTCATTAACAGTTCACTTTTTTACTGCCCAGCAGCAACTGGTTATGTACCAAAGAGCTGTATAGTAGCTTAACTGTAATACTTAGACACCAAGCTGAATGTGTTCTGTTTATGAAGAATCTGCTGATGTATGAGTACAGAGGAATAAAACTGTCACTCTAATCCTTCCTCTCTGACTCTGATACACATTCCCATACTCAGTATAATTGTATGCAAATGTAGTTGTGTATCATAATCACTGAGCTGAATACCAGGATTCATAGTAGTAGAAATGCACACACATACACTCACACACACAGACTTTCCTGACATTAACAGGGTTCCTCGTTAGGACTGCAGGGAAGCTGTCACATGATTTCACTGTGTAAGCAGCGTGTTTGTGTGTTTTCAGCTCCTAATGCCTCACTTAAGCAAATTTATTAGCCAGTGTTGATGCCCCCAAACCTGAACCTGCTTTCTCTCTTCGTCGTCCTCTTCCTCCTTCCTCCTCCTCTTTTTCTTCCCACATAATTCTTCTGTTTTGCTTTTATGAACAGCAAAGTGCTCTATTAGTAGAGGCTGTGAAGTGAATTTGTGGTGCGATGAAAAGTGCGAGTTGAATGCAGCACAATCTGTTCACTATGTTGATGGCTGTGCTATTATATTGATCCAGTAAAATGCCTCTGAAATGCTTTTCCTCTCCTCCCCCTCGCCCACCATCCCACTGCCATCATTTCCTCCAAACTTTTCTTCTGGCCTGTGGCTCTTTCTCCACTTTCTTCCTGGTTTCCCAACACATTTCCAACTCTTTGCCTGCTCTTTCTTGTCTTTCATCACATCTCATCCCCCACATTCTCATCCCATCCTACCCCCTTGTCTCCATGTCTCTGTAGAGTATATGATGGATGAGATGGAGAAGAGGAGTATCGTTGAGGAGCCTGTTCGCAAGTGTCCCATCCCAGCACCTCGAACCTCTGTCCCCTCGCCCTCTGCCTCTCCCTCCCTCAGACATAAGAGTGAGTACACACACACACATACACAATGCAATCAAATGGCTTAATGCAATATAAGGTTTCTAAAGAGACATTTCTTCTGACCAGAAAGGTTTCAGTCGAACAGAAGGGACAGAAACCAGCATCAGAGAGAAAAAACAACCTCTACAGGAGAAAATACATTTTGCATGAGGTTCAGAATATGCTTTAAAATATTCCTCAACATCTCTAAAAGAATCTGCATAAAAAATTCATTCACATAAGTAAAGGAAAACCCAGCAGGCCAGAGGATCTTTTTAAAAAAAAAAAAAAAAAAAAAAAAAAAAACTATAGCTGTAAACCTGTTATGAACAATTGTTTACATTTTTGCAATATGGGCAAACAATGCAATATAAATGCAGCCATGGAGAGCAGCTCCTTCAGTGGAGAAAAACATTACTGCTTTTCCAAACAGTCGTGCACTTTCCCTGTCCAGCGCTGCCACCTGTGTTATGAATGCACCATTGCAACAAGCTGAGCTCCAGCTGATCCGGTCTCCTCTCTCATCTACTGTCAGCAGATACCATAATTACCTTGATTACCTCGGAGACTCTTGGAAGGAGACGAGAGAAAGTGATTAGCACAGTTTGCTCCTCAGAATGTGCCTGAATGCGACTTTGAATGCATTAGCAATGCAGAAGGGAGATGGAGGAAGTGTTTTGCAGCCATTAGTTCTGTCTCTGCTTTTTGCCAAAGGTTGATTCTAGCATTAAATCAGGGAAACGGGATAGAGGAATCTAATATATTTTAATCTCCTTTGAACTGTACAGTCTGTTTTGTTGCTTAAAAATTCAAACAAATAAACGTCACAATGTATAAGGAATGGGATATACATTTGTCAGTTATATAAGTTTATTTTATCACTTTTGTACCAGCAGTAATAGGAACTGGCTTTATACTGATGCTGCGATATATTACCCTTCTTCCCTCAGATGATGCTGTGACAAGTGAGCTGTCAAAACTGCTCCATGAGATTAAAAAGTGCCGGGACAGGGACTACTCCTTCGAGGAGCTCTGCCACACCATCTCCTCCCACTCCATGGACAGCTTTGGGAGCGGGCGGCTCTCTGACGAAGATCACCCGGATCGACCCAATGGCACCCTGACTCGAGTCAGCAAGGTACAGCACACAGTTATGACAGAGGACTTGTGCATGTGTTTGAAGTTTGGTCTGTTGGAGAAATGTGTTCAGGTGCTCCTCATTAAGACACATTTCTTAGTTGTTGTTGTTATTGGATGTTCAGTTACTTAAGCAGCTCTATGTTCACTTAATATTCCAACTCATCACTTCAGACAGTAGTTAGAAGTTTTGCCAAAATGGTTTAGTTAGTTGAGTAAGTGATTAAATAATGAACACTAATTTTGATAATTAGTTCATTCCTGAGTCAGTAATCATTAATCAAATAAAAATGCCAAACATTCACTGGTTCCAGCTTTTCAAATGTAAAGATTTGCTGCTTTATATCTCAGTTTTATATCATTATACATTCAGTATCTTTGGGTTCCGCACGATTGGAGAAAACAATCTGAAGGTTCAAGGAAATTGTTATGCTGATACAATACCAGAAGCAGATTATCTAGAAAATGAGGTGTGCGCAGTTATATATATATATATATATATATATATATATATATCATAGATCATATATTGCACTTGCTCTCATTTGCTTGTACTCAATTGTAAATGTGGAATTTCATCCAAAAACACAAAGCATGAATAGCAATGTCCCTTATCCTTGCCAAGCTGAAGACCTTTGTCAACACTATATTGTTGGCTGTGAACGGATTAAGATGCCCAGAAAATAATTGCAGTTTAAAAAGCACAGAAGTCATTCTACATTACATTTATTGGCAAGTAATTTTAATATAGCTGCACAAAAGTAAAGAAATACTTTGTAGACAAACACACAAATGATCTATTTCTACTTCTACTACTGTTTGCCTAAAAGCCTTCATAAACTTATATATGTAGTTTGTTAGGCGTGTCATCACACTACAAAGGGTCCAAATGAGTGACAGTACTGTAGGCATGTGAGGGAATTTTCCTTACTTTAATAGATGCTTGTACTTTGTCTATCTTGACAACAGAGGGCAGTATCAGATAGACTGATGCCACCAAGTTGGCTTGTCCAATTCAGTATTCACTTGATGTTACTGAAACACATCTGCTGCTGATGGTTGTTTGCATGGATATGCTGAGAATTGTAATTATTGTTTATTGTTTATTGTTCAAACAGCCTTTTACAGCCTGCAGACATGTTTTTTTTTCTTGACCTTGATTCTTCCAATTTGAAATACTGTTAGTGGTGTGTCGTTCACTTGTTCAAATATTCACTTTGTTTCTCTCCACTCCCTAAATCCCACATAGAGAGAGGGAACCTGATCAGACCGTAATTTTTGAAGTTCATTTTGTAGAAGATAGCTGACTTTTATCAGTATTAGCTGACCAGAGAATCACAGCTGCGGTTTATTTCTAATAGCCAGCACAGCATGATGCCGAGGCTCTGGGCTTTTTAAAATCCACTGTGCAGGAAGTCAGATGCTCCACAGCACACAGAGGTCATCTATCACACTGACCTCCCACCTGAGCCTTTAGACCGCACACATATTGAGAAGCATCTAAAGGATTTACTGTGTCTGTGCTTCTTTCTTGCTTGCTTATTGTGGCATGTCTGTTTTTCTTTCCATTTCTCTCCTCCTCGCTCAACAACAGCAACACGCACTCACACAGACCTTACAAATACCTCACCGAACAATATTGTGAGACTGATCAATAGCTCATTATCTTTTCCATTTCTATAATAAGCTCAATATGAAAGCAGGCTGAGATATGTTTTGCATGTACATTGAGCATGCACACCTTTGCTCACTTAAAGTGTAATTATCTCAATCCATCTTGTGTCCCTCTCTCTCTATAAGTACCAATTTGTATTCCATTACTGACATTCACTGTGTCTGTGCATGTGGCTGGAGCCATTAGCCTGTGATTCGATGTGTCTATTACACATGAATAAAACATGCAGGACAGGACATGCGCACACACACACACATGGACACATGCACTCACAGACACACATGAAGAATACAGCCTTCTCACAGTTACCTTGGTGTACCCACTGTGTGTAAACCAAGCAATAATGGAAATTCATGTTTGTGTGTGTGCGTGTCCTATATTCAGATGAGCACATACTATGTGTGTACTCATGAGGGTTAGATCAAATGTGTTTCTGAATGCCAATGCAGCTGGTTTATTGACACTGGCAGTACTTTCTGCTGTTAAATAGAATTGAATGTAATCATTTGTGCAATTTATCAATTGTTTAGTCTATAAAATGTCAGGAAATAGAGAAAAATACACATTACAATTTTCCATTGCACAAGGTCTTCAAATAGCTTGTTTTGTTCCAAACCCAGAGGACATTTAATTTACAGCAATATATAGAAGAGGAAGGTGGAAAATATCATATTTGAAAATCTGGAATCAATGAATGTTTGCCATTTTTACTTGTCAATTGATATTGTGGGAACTGACTTGGAAACATTCACTATTTGAACTTTGAAACTGTTAATGTCTCTGAAGCAGCATTTAGACTGAAAAACAAATTTACACATTCAGTTAAAATGTGTAGAACTTATTGTTTTCAGTGAAATTGCATTAAATTATTTTTTTCCTTTTTTGAATATTAAAACATGAAACTAGATTTTTAGATTTACAACCTGCAGCAATGCTAGCAACTCTGTGATGCGGTAAATAGGTACTGCTTTGCTTTGAGCTACATGTTAACATTGGCATGGTAACATGCTCACAGGAACAAGGCTAACATACTGAGGACTAGCAGGTAGTATTTCACTAATTTTTTCCGTATCAATAGCATGCTAATATTTGCTAATTAGCACTAAATATGAACATGTTGATCTAATTATGGCAGTAGATAAAATCAATTTAACTCTTGTCAAGACATTTCACTCTGAATCAAAAATGTAAACCTGCAGGAAGTAATAGAGGAAAAGTGAATGGTTATCACCTGATTCATTCTCTGGTTCAACTAAATTTCATATTGTAGAGACAATTCAGTCTGAACCAACCAACTAACTAACCAACCAACTAACTAACTAACCAACCAACATTGCCACGTTTGGTTTCCTACATCAACTGAAATACGCCAACTTGTTAACAAGCCTTCAAAATGCACACACAGACATAAAAAAACATATCTTAATGTAGTTAAGTAGAAGAAATTCCCAAAGTAGTAATTTATCCCTTCAAGGGTTTCCCATAGACAGCTAATGTAATATTGATCAGTTATGCAGGCCTCAGTACTGAATAATTAATGTAGTGTTCTTTCTATTGAACAAAGGCTGATATCTGATTTTTTACTGTAATGAGAGGACGTGTCTGTCTTTTGTTCATGCATACAGCGCAGTATGTGTATGTAAAGACTGCAGTCCATTTTACATCTATCAATATTCCAGTGTTGTCGAGGCCCCTTTGCAGTCTGGCACGATTGGTGACCTTTTGGTTTCAGCTTCATTTTGTGCCTCCATCTCCAGTCTTGCTGCCTTTCTTTTGCTCTTCCCATCTGTCCCTCCTTCCTCTGCAACATCTCTCAGCTTTATTCCTTAGTTTTCCTCCTGCTTAAGCCTTTTCTTTGAGCATGTCCTCCTGTCTTTAGCATGTCCTCCAAATTCCTTCCTTTCTTAATCCTTTCCCTCTTTACATCAGACCTCCCTCAGCTCCCTGGCAGCTCCCTTGCCACCGTGTCTCTGCTCCTCCTGCGGTGATATTGCTCTGTCTATGTAATCTGCTGTGACCTGTGTCCTCTGCTGCATCATATGGTTCACTGAGATATCAGGTGGGCTGTATCTGCCCTCTGACATTCATGGGACAGAGCTCATCCACACACCTGCCTCCTGGGAGCCAAAGTGCCCCAGGAAAGGACACAGTGTGCATGTGTGTGCGTTAAAGTTGTTTTGCTGTTTCTGCACCTTCCTTCTTTTGGGTTAACCCTTTTCTGTGTGGCCCAAAGCAGTAATGTGGAGGTTTTTCTACTTGAATTAAATGACGGCCACTGGTCACATCAGGAATTGTCTTAAAATTAAAAAAAAAGGAAAAAAAAGAAAGAAAAACTCAAAAAAGGGAGATTCATGCTGAAAATGAAATGTTTTTCTTTGCATTTGGAATAACTTAAGTATTAAAAGAAACGATGGAAGATATTTATTTTTTTGTGTATATGATGCATCTTTTCGGCATCTTCTTTGGGCCAGCTCGAACTATAAATACAATACTGACCTAATATCACCTTATAAAGTTAATATAGCAAATGTTTAGGCAAACAGTTGCTTACTTACACATCCACCAGACATGAAACAACATTAGCATTAATCTGGAGTCATGTTTGTGTATGCCTGACAGTCCAGTATGCACTATCATTGAGCGTTTTTTTGGTCTGCACCAACTCCTGAAAAAAATTGTCTTTAGCTGCTAAATCCTTGACTATGTCCACTTGCTCCTGTGGCTAACCTGCTCAGCAGGTAGTGTAAAGTAGGTAATGCTACTGTAGATTTGGTCATAATTCTGTGTGGTAATAATTAATCACTACAAGCAACTTTCAAATTACATATAGTTATTTAATGCATTGTTAATGTAAAAAATATTTGATGTGTAAAAAGAACTTCACTTTGCCTTCTGTCCTTAAATCTCTCTTTCTCTAACTGTATACATAAACTTAGGATCTCTCTTTTAAGCTCTTAATGAAAGCACAGATTAAGTTTATAAGGCACATGTATCCTCTGACCCTTGAACTCCTAACTGTTACTCGATTGCTTTGTTGGAGTTCTGGGAATTGACTTGTTTTCTGCATTTGAACACACAGCGGCCGACCCCGCCTCTTGCTCCAGCACTGGAGGAAGATGAGGCAGACAAGAGTTGTGGCCCCACTGGATTCTGGGAGGCCCTGACACCCTGCAATGGGTGCCGCAACCTGGGATTCTCCAGCCTCTCGCAGGTACATGCACATTCACACACATGCATACATGCAGTCTGAATTAACCTATTGTAATTGGGCAAGGGTCACTTAAATTACAGAGATTATTTTCACTGCTAATTTGCATTATAACATATTTTCAGTATCCACATAATGGAACTTATATTACATCATATCACTTCATAAACAACAAATAGCCCACAGTGTATTCAGTATTCAGACCCACTTTTCAGATTTTATTATGTTGCAGCCTTATGTTAAAATCATTTAAATTCATTTTTCCCTCATCAAGCTATACTCAATACCTCACAATCACTTGAAATCTAGCTCAGGTGCCTCAAATTTCTCTTGGTCATCTCTTAGATGTTTACACCTTGATTGGAGTCCATTTGTGGTAAATTCAATTGATTGCATATTAATTTAGAAAGGCACACACCTGTTTACATGCAGAGCTCAGACACTGTGTCTTTGCATCTGGGGTCGGCTACAAAAAATGTTCTGCTGTATTGAAGAGCACAGTGGCCTCTGACATAATTCTTAAATGGAAGAAGTTTGGAACAACCAGGCCACCCAGTCATATGGAGCAATCAGGGGAGACTGGGCCGAAGGTTCACTCTCCAACAGGACAATGTCCCTAAGCACACAGAAAATACAACACCAGCTAGGGCCCTGACTTGAACCCAATCGAACATCTATAGAGAGACCTGAAAATGCCTGTCCACCGACAGTCCTCATCTAACCCGACAGAGCTTGAGAGGATCTGCAGAGAGAAATGGCAGAAAATCCCCCAAATTCAGGTGTGCAAAGCTTGTTCTGTCATACCCAAGAAGACTCAAGGCTGTAATCGCTGCCAAAAGTGCTTCACCTAATTACTGAGTTAAGGGTCTGAATATTTGTGTCAATGTGATATTTCAGTTTTTCCTTTTTAGTAAATTTGCAAAACTTCTAAAATACTGTTTGGTCATTATGGGATATTGAGTGTAGACTGATGAGGAAAAAAATAACCAAAAGGATTTTAGCCTAAGGCTGCAACATAACAAAATGTGAAAAAATGAAGTGGTCTAAATACTTTAAGAATGCAAATTAAGTTTGTCACATGGTGTAGAGAGTAACGCAGCACACATACAGTACATGCATACACACTTATTCACTACAGTGAAATTACAGGCTAGTGATATTGCTATTGTTCTGAGTGAATACTTTCACTGGTTACCGTGGGAACGCAGTGAATGAGCCGTCACTAGAGAGACTGGCTCTCCTGGCCGCTCTGCATACTCTGAATCAGTTCAGTATCTGTCTCTTTCTTGCTCTCGCATTTGACTATTATCATATCTCTTAGAGGACTAGTACCAACATTGATTGTTCTGTCAGAAAACTCATGTGATACTGTGATGCATGCACAAACTATATTGAGAGCTGATATCTGGTATCTGATCTCTGATCTCAACAACAACATGTGAGCACACAGTATTCCTTACAGCACCGTACATCTGCAGCACAGACAGAGCATTTGACAGCTTCAATAGACAAGTTAATTACAATGGGTATATGAGTGCAGGCTGTCTTCATGTTGATATGACTGTAGTTGTTACTTTGTCTACTGTATGCACATTATCCAACAATTACAAAGTATCATGTGCATCTACCAATTTAAAACCAGAGAAATAAATACAAATGTACAAATTAAACTAGTGTAGGAGACAATATTGATTACTCTACAGTATTTCAAGGGTACAGAAAAATGGCATTGACAAAAAGCTGTGGAAAAATGTACAGTCTCAAACATATTTATGAGCTTACTGCCTACAGGGGTAAATTGTACTTAAAAGGATAAAATCTACCTATTTTATGAACCTAAATTTAATTGAGGCTGCAACATGAGTGTCCCAAGCTCATTCTTTTCAGCTCCATTTATTTCCCTTCTTTGCCCAAATCAAAAAATTATGTTAACTATGCTCATTTATCCACCCACAGAAAGAAACCTAAGTCCTGTTACTCACTGCTTGTTTAGCAATGTGTATGTACACATTTTGTACATCTGTTGTTTTTCCTTTTACCATTTGAATCATAACTATTTCTGTAGTCTTTGTTAGTCATTATTATGTTTTTATTTTTATATATTTAAATTCTGTTCTTATTTCAAGTCTGTAAATCAGTTAAGGCTGTCTGCTATTAAATAATATATCATTCTTATGGACTTCTATTGGCCCAGTCTGATGTTAAAAATCACTAACCTACACAGGAGATTGAAAGGCAATGGAATACTGCGTGTACTATTACAGTATGTGTTTATTTTCTCCATCACCTCAAAGTTCAAATGAAATTCTTTTTTTATTAACCAAAAGGAAAAAAAACATAACTAACTCTGTTTGGAATATAATATCTTGTCATGGTCAGCTCTTTCTCCTGGGTACTCCAGACCTGCTGGACTAGGAATCCTCACCTGTTACATCTCCCTGCCAGATGTGTGACGTTTCCTGCTGGATGTTTAGCCAAAACTCTAGAAAAGCAAGCTTAATCCAAACTCTGTTCGACTTCCTAGTATCCCTACTCCATCTTTCCTTCTTCCTTCCTGCCCCCTCAGCCCTTCTAGCTGTGTATATAAGTGTGGTTAAATGTGTGCAGATGAGTCTTTAGCGGTGAGGTGCGTGTTGGCTCAAACAGCAGGACAGCTGACATTTACAACACAACAGACCCTCTGTCTTGTATACTGGCAGCCTGCCTGCCTGACTGGCACACTGCCTGGAGAGGTTTGCACCTGGATGAGTGTGTGTGTGTGTGTGTGTGTGTGTGTGTGTGTGTGTGTGTGTGTGTGTGTGTGTGTGTGTGTGTGTGTGCGCGCGCGTGTTTATTTGTGTGCACTAAGTTGTTGGTGCATAGAAAAAAAGAACCTTTGTGTATATTAAATGTTTGAGTATGCCTGTAAGCTTGTTGGTATATACAGCATATTTGGTGGCAATAGCTTTGTGTGTTTCACTACAAATGTGTGTCTGAATTTGGCGTGTCATCTTGAGTTAGTGTGGGTGGGTTTGTGTGTGTGTGTGTGTGTGTGTGTGTGTGTGTGTGTGTGTGTTTTTATAGAAGATGATATGAGAAGGAAGGAACAGAATGGGGGAGGAAACAGAAATTGAGTTGTTATTGTATAATTAAGTTAGCACCATGCTAATTTGTCCTCTGTAATTGTGAATAAACAGAGTTAACATAAAGACAGAAGCCTGTGCATCCTCTCTGAGGATGAATGGACCGAGTGAAACATTTTTTTGCTGCAAACATTTTTGGGCTTCAGTTGTTACCTTCATGTCCATCTCGTCCTTTCCTCTCATCATCCCACAAGAGATCTGTCAACCTTATTCTTCTTCAGCTTGTTTTATATCACACCTCTCTCGCTCTCTGCCTCATTTTTCTTTCACTTTATGTTTCTGCAGAAGAGTGTTAACCTTTGTATTGATTGTCTGAATGCTGAGTTTGTTCAGCTGTCACTCAAGTCTGTCAGTCAAAGAACTGGACTGACTAACAAGTCATAGAGAAAAGATTCTGCTACCAAAACCTTTAGATTTTCACCTTTAAGCAGCAGGTCAGACTGAGTTTTTTTTACTACAGTGTCCTGCATAAATACATATTTTTTATCAAAAAGTTAGGATAAGTTTTGTTATTTCACTTATTGGATTTTCTGAACGTGTTTGTCTCAGTTGGAAAAATGTGAGAGAAAAAAATGTTCACCAGAATTTAAGGCTCCAGCATTATAATTAATGGGCTCTGATGATCATTCTTCAAACATAGTTAGTTCAATAGTTAGATGGTTCTCTGCCGTCAATCAGATCTGATCAAACTACACCCACCCGGTCCTGATGAGGTAGCTCAGTTTTTGAATGTGATCGTATGAAATAATTTCTAAGATGTTTGTCTTCTATATGTTGATAAGGTCATTAAGCAACATTTTTATATTATTAACATTATTTGGGGTTGTGTTTGTGTCCAACTGGGGAATATAAGTTCAATAATCCCCCCTTTTTTAACTTTTAACTAACTGTTTGTCTGTTTGATGCTGATCAGGTAGCGCAAAGTGGGTTTTTTTTTTTTTTTTTTTTTTTTTTTTTTTTACAGTAAAATTGTAGGTTGTTAAATGAAAACTGAGCTAAAAGATGCTAAAAATCTCAGTGAACTGCAGTGTTGGGTGATAATTCACTGGTGTCACCACCAAGTGTGATCCCCTTTCACACACACATAGTGATTTGATCCTTTGTTAATATAAAAATATTGATTATAGCATCTTTAAGATATGAAACCAAATTCTCAGGCACTTTAAAATACCATAGTGTTTGGGCTGAAATTAGTATTTTTGTCTTAACTGAAAAAGGCTCAGGCTGATGAAGCTTCTGTATTTGTTTTGGGTATGTCTGTGTGAGTGCACATGGCTGAGCAGGTGCTTGCACAAATTACTTGAATGCTATTAGTGACGTTATCGTGTGTCTGTGTGTAGACGGCACACGTGATTGAGACTGTAGTTTGAATTACATAATGAAGAAAAACAGAAGTGGTGCACTTTTTTTTAAAGCTAATGAATTTAGCATGTCACGTGTGTGTGTGTGTGTGTGTGTGTGTGTGTGTGTGTGTGTGTGTGTGTGTGTGTGTGTGCTCGTGCGTGCATGTGTGTGCATGCATACGGGCATACATACCTGTATTAGGAAGCTGCCGCTATTGTGAATTTTCATTGCCAGCCACGGGTGTCCTCCCACCATTGCCATGTGACCACCAAGTGATGCTAAAGTGTTTGTGGAGGAGGTTTCCTCTACGATGTTGACTTTAATAAAAGAAGTTTTTAAAGTCAAGGTTTCACTTGTGGAAACCGTGAAAGTAAAATAGAGAGAACGAAAAAGGAGAAAGATAATGAACAAATGCAAAAAAAAAAAAGATACAGATGACGAGGTTGGCAGGGTTGCCAGGCAACACAGAAATTCATGAGATGTAAGGCGTGGGATGTCCACCATTGACAAATCTCAGTCACCATCAGCACAGGTGCGTCACAGTGCTGCGCACACACACACACACACACAAACACACTTGCACACGTCAGCGTTTCCTGACTGAGTCTCTGAGCTTCTCTTCCTTTCAGCACCTTCTCTTCTTCCTTCCTGTTTTTTCTCCATCTTTCTCTTCCCCCACTCTCTCTCTCAGACTTAGCTATGACTTTTTTCTCCAGCTCTGTTTTCCTTTCCTTTCCTTTCCTTTCCTTTTTTTTTTTTTTGGTGGCTGCTGACCTTTAATGTTCTCAGCCTCAGCAGTCTTAAGGTGTTCAGAGGGAGCAGGTCTGTGTCGTGCTGGCACAGGTTAAGATCAGAAACCCATGAGGGCTCTTGCAGATGTTAAGGAACATCAAAGGCAGGTGTGTCTGAGAGGGCAGGGATTTGGTGGAGAGCTTTATAAGCCTTTAAATGAGGAACTGAAGGTGCTCTGTGGACAATGGGTGGGGTTTTTGGATTTTTTACAGTGGGTTTCAGAAGTCTGAGACCTTTGGACCCATCTGTATATTAAACAGCTGAGTTTGATCACAAGTTTTCAAATTCTGTAACAACTTTGTTTTGTTTTATTTAAATAGTTCAATATTGTTGAGAGTTGTGCTGTAACAATGCCATGATATATTTAAAGGAATAGTTTAAATAGCTGTTTGTAGATAAGTTAAAAGAAACGGCTGTGGGCTGTAGCTTCAGACATTAAGGTGTCAGACTGTTTGATACAAAACCATGCCTAAGGAGATGTCAGTTTTTGTAAAGAAAACTGGCAAATCAAGTTTTTCAGATAACAGCTGAGACTAGAGCCGAAATTATTATTTGATTATTTTTTTGATCAATGAAAAAATAAATAACAACTATTTGGATAATTGATTATTTCATTTCAGTCATTTTTCAAGCAAAGATGCCAGACATTCACTGGTTTCAGCTTCTCATACTGTATGTGAGGATTCTACGCTTTTACTTTGTCACATATTATCGTAAATTGATTATCTGTGGACTGAAGGTTGGATAAAATGAGCTATTTTGGCTCTAGGAAAATAAGATTCTTTCTCTTTCTCTTTCTGATATTTTATCAACCAAACAAGAAAATAATCACCAGATATTTCAGATAACTGTTTGTTGCAGTCCTAGTTGAGTTGAACAAATATGTTTTTTAGTTTCATATATTGTGAATCAAGCATTTTTTTCTCTTTGTTTTATTAGCTTAAAATACAAAGTAAATTCCTTTTCTCTCTCTGCTCCTCGTCTCTCTGTGGGATGTGATGCAGCTCTGTGCTTGGAGTTAGTGCTGCAGCTACAGACTGTCTACCTGTCTCACTACCTTAAACACATACATACACACACACATGCTGCCCTTGTGTACATGCAGGTATTCTGTGTGTTTGTGTAGTTTGACTTCCTGCTGG
Organism: Seriola dumerili; assembly: GCF_002260705.1. NCBI lineage: Eukaryota > Metazoa > Chordata > Actinopteri > Carangiformes > Carangidae > Seriola > Seriola dumerili. The sequence goes on from NW_019174393.1 coordinate 5,703,678, forward strand.
AGGTCGGATATCTCGTTGTCCTTGAGGTAAACAGGAAAAGGGAGACAAGATTGGAGAATGAGGAATAGGAGCTACAATAAAGAGAAACCACTAACAAGAAAAAATGCATCCGACATTACTAGTACTATATAGTACTAGGGTTTGGGTGCCATTTAGCAAGGCATTCAATCCTACAATGCTTCAGAAAAGCCAATAGAGTGGTTCTATGTGTGCAATTATTTTGTGCTTATGTGTGTCCAAACCAAGCTGCTGTTTCTCCTCCTCATTTTCCTTCTGGCAACACATTTATGGAAAGACAGATTTGAAAAAGCAGCTTATTGTAACAGGTTTTTGTCATCTTCAGTGATTTCTACATTTCTAACATAGTAATGAACTTCGTTGAAAGATACTGAGGTAACAGCACTTTGAAGTAATGTTACTGTAGAGTGAGCAATACATTTAATTTCATCTGTAGTTGAGATTATGAATAACTGAAACAGAGCAGATAACTGTTAAAGCAGCTGAAAATGTTGGGACATTTTGGGATGAGAGGACAGTATGGTAAATATGAAGCTACAGGGCGACCTGATAGCCAAGTGTCATACCATGTGGGTGCAAATGGTCTGAGCAGGCGAGTTCCCAGTTTGACTCCCGACCGGCCAGACTCTTTGCTGCATGTCATTCCCTTTCTCTCTATCACATTTCCAGTCACTCTTCTCTGTCCTATCAAATAATAATAAAGGCATAAAATGGCCGCACACAAAATGATAAGATATGAAGCTACATGGTGGTATCGATTTTCTCATCTTACTCTCAGCAAGAAAGTGAATAAATGTATTTAAAGACGGTACGTGGAGACCTCAGCAGGTATAAATGAAGAGACTGAAAGTCACAAGCAGTTTCTTGAATCACTAGACGTGTTTCTGAGTGGCAGTTTAATGCCACAGACCTGTGTTTAGTGGATTTCTCAAGAAGACTTTGACTTTGTGACAGATAATTTGGGGTCTAATGTTCCACTTCGCTCTCCTCTTTGTGTCTCTTTTTTTGTTCACCTTCTCATTTTTCTTTCTTTTGAACATTATTTCTTTCCCTGGCTGTAGTGAACATTTACAGGTGACTTATAGCGTCCTTACAGATGGTAGTTTAACCTCATAAGAGCAGTTTGAAATGTATGATTTTTATAAGGAAAGCATGATGGGGTTTTGATGTTTTTAGATGTGTTTTTTTTTTTTACTTCATCAAACAAATTACAGTCACGGAACCTATAGCCCCATCACAACATGTACTAACCACAAAACAATGCCCATCCAAACAAAGGGCAGATCAGCATGCTGTGCTACTGGTGCATCCGTGTGCGTGTGTGTGTGTGTGTGTTAAAGGTTGATGTGAAGCCGATGGGAGTAGTAAACAACCTCTAAAGCAATTCTCTGTATCATGATTGAGATATAAAAAGCTGAGTACCCATAAACGTAATAAATAGGAAGTCGTTTTTAGCACTGTGAGCCACCACTCAATGTACTGCCAGGTACACAAAGAACAAGGGATTCAGCACAAGTGAGTCACTGAGTCCAATTTTATTTCATTATATTGTTATTTTTATTCTTTTTATGGAAACAATTGAAAAATATAAAAATACAATGTGTAGTATAAATATCCTGTAGCTGCCTGAAAGTCAAGCATACAGGATACACTGTAATAAACACTGTGTTCTTGCAACATGAACAGAAATACTTTGATAAATGAAGATATGAAATCTGGATCAAAATGAGTTCTAATCGATCTGCTATTGCAGAAATTGTAGAAATGTATGATGCTTAAAAAGTTCTCACAAGTTAAGCGCATGGTAAGAATGCATACCTTGAACTTTTTGAACTAGAGGCGGTAACATTTCTCATGGCATAGATGAGGCTGGGAGTGGAATGCTTCCTTGTCTTAGAGTGCTCATGTCAGCTCAGCCTGTTGGTCCAAATATTCATTATGTTTATTAAATACAAAAAAAAAATCTTCTGAAGTTGTTAGGCAGTTAAACACAGTAAATGTTCGGTCACACAGCAGTGGCTCTCTGTCAGCAGCCTCTTGCTGTGGCTGGTTGCCGTGTCTGTGGGATTAAGCATGGAGCCAGGGGAAGCCACAGTTTGAGCTTTGCTCAATACAGCAGCCATCATGGGGAATGTGAAGGGTGTTATTTTCTGAGGAGCGACTGTCGGTGTCCCATGGGTGGCTCAGCTTGCTGATTTTTGTGGGATTAGCCAGCTATGGATTCTGCAAGGCAGTCCCTGCTCTGTCCAGCCTGCACCTTTCTGTCTCACTATCTCTTTTTCTTTCTCTCTCTTCTCCCCTCTCTTTCTCTGTTTCCCAGTTTCACACTTAGCTCCCTCTGTCTCACTTCTCATGTAGATCAACAAACTGCTCTCTCTAGATCTCTAAAGTAGGCTAAATAGGGAGGATTAAATCAACAATTTCCTGGCAAAAAACAGCCAGGCACAAAGCTGTGCACAGCATCCCAAAGACCATGTTGTAACCGTGAGATCTGCCAGATTACACAAATTGGTGCCTGTGCAAAGACAGAGACCTGTGCTCTCTAACAGTATCTGGCAAACTGCAACAGAGTCAGTGACGCTGCATTGAAGTATTGGGCAAACTATTGATTTGAGATGGTGAAAATGGTAACAGGGTAAACCTTATTCCTGCTTGACCTTGTTGTGTTGTCATCGTGAGCAGGTTAGCATCCTGACATTAGCATTCAGTTCATAACACCGCTATGCCTAAATATAGCCTCACAGAGGAGTTAGCATGGCTGTAGAGTCTTTAGTCTTTTTTCACTTTCTGAAGAGCCAAGCTTGCAGTTTCACTCTGCTCCCACTTTTAAAGCTAAGCTAGGTTAATTAACACATGCCATGAGATTGATATTAATCTCTTTATCTCGCTCTCAGAAAGATTGTGTGTTTTTGTGCATGTTGCCTTGAGTTGAGACGTGGACTCTGATTTTTGTTTTGATTTTTTAATTGCGGCAATCTTTCTTGATTTTCCATCTCCTGTTTTTGGTCAGTATGCCTCTCCACTACTGTCCTCCCATGACTGCACCTCCCTCCATCTCTCCCCTCAATGAGGCCCTCAGAGGGTCCATTGTCCTCTCTGATGTCCAGCCCTCCCTTTTCTCTCTAATCAAATAGCCTCCATGAGGAAATACCAGCAAATTATAGCCTCTATTCATATCTGATGGCCTATGAACTCTGTGTACAGTGTATGGGGAAGCGGGTTGGGTTGTGACTTGTACAGTATAGAGTTAAACGGACACGGACAGAGGAAGAGAGAGTCACAGGATTAAGATAGAAGTTCCTCGGATGTGACCACAGCAATAACATATTTCCTATTTGTGTTATCAGCTTTGCACACACACACACACACACACACACACACACACACACATGCACATGCACACGCACACGCACACACACACACACAGAGTACTGTATATAACTCTAGCAGATTCAGTTATGTGCACATATTGAGCTCTTACACAGACAAGGAAGCAAGCACATTAGCTCTCACATGAGCCCACATGTTAACTGTATCAGACAGACACATTCAAACACTACACTGCATTATTCCACAGATAAAATCACACACCGTTACATACAATCCTTCTGTCACGTTTGCAGGCACCGTCGCATGCTCACATACACACTAAAACTTTTAATCTGGCCTCTGCAGTTGGACGGGCGCTGCATAGGACCTGCTAATTAGTGGCCAGAGGAGGCCTCTGTTTGTCTGCTCTCTTCCTGTTCAGCTCAGACACAAGTTTCTCTGTGTCCTATCTCTGCCCCAAAAGATAGAGAGGGAAGGAGGGTGAAGGGTAGAGGGAGGGAAATGAATGAAGACTGAGTGTGTTTGTTTGTTGGACGGACTGCACATATCGCACTGTATGAAGCCTTTTCTGCCGCTTTTTAAAGCCTCTTCCAGGGCTGAGGACGAGGAGCGAGGATACCATCAACAGATCAGGTAGTTAAACCTGTTGTCACATTGCTGGATTAGTTTCATTTCCACATTTGGGCTCCTCCCAGGCTTCACTATGGACTTGAGTGTAAGGGATTTTCTTGCAGTGCCTGTCCTGTTGAGATTGAGGGCAAAGAGAGAAATGGGATTGCTCAAATTTTCAGCTTGTTGCTCTATTCGAACACGGCTGAATTGGCTATTTTCTTGTCTCTTTCTTGCTATCTTCTCTGTGAAAAATCAAGCATGTTGCCTGTACTTGAGTCCTGTTTCTGTTTGTCTTTCCTATTTTGTGTGTGTGAGGATATCTCTGCTCTAAACTGCCCTGCACTCCCACTTCCTCTACTTCCCTTCCTCAGCGCGAACTCATTTTCCTCTTCCCGCTCTGTCTGTCTGTCTCGTGCTCGTCTCCTTGGGATTCGCTGACACAAACTACAAAGTAAGTGTTGAGTTGGATCCTGGCATCCTTTAGTCTACCTGTGTTTTCTTCTCCCTTCCTTTTTCTCTCTCTGCCTCTGTCTTTATGCCAGGCAATGGTTTTTGTTACGCCTGTCAGATTTGGCCTCACTCTTTCACTCTTTCTGTTTCTTCCTAAGCTGTTTGGGTGGAAGCTACAGATTTAGAGTAACAGAAATAATGCAAGATGATGTAGAGGTGAAGGAGAGAGATAAGAGGTAGTAGTAGTGATAAAGGGAAGGGAAAAATGGCAAGAGCACAAGGAACTAGAGTGAGAAATTAATTTACAGTACACGCTACGAGTGATTCCTCATCTCTTGGTTCTTTTAAAGATAATTTCAGACACATTTCTGAATCGTTTCCTGCTTTTTATCTCTTTTCCCCTCACTCTTTTTAACCATAATTTTTTTTTCTCCCTGTAGACATTGCAGAGGAATCTCTTTCCTGACTGCATTTTGTCTCTGAGCTTTCCTCATATGTTTTCCTCAGTGCATCTATTAATGAGGCTACTCTACCTGTGGCACTTCAAAACTTCGGAAATTCATTGTTAATTCATGACATCTCTGTAATTACTGTAAACAAATGAGAGGGTGGTTGAAATGATTGGTAGCCTCAATCTCACATTTTTCTTTGATATGATATGATAGTGCTGACATTTTATTGCCAATCTGGGCTGCATTTCCCATTATCCTTGTCACTTCCTCTTGCAAAGACAATGGTTCCACTTGTCTGTGCTTCCATTTCAATATACTTTCACTTCCAGTAACTGCCTGAACCTGATTTTTTTCTAAAGAACTGCACCCTCTTCCAGCTTCGTGCCATGAAGCCATTTCCTGGTAACACACACTGTGAGTAAGCTCACACAAGAAACCAGGTCTCTCATGAGAAATCAGGTCCTGTAAAACCTTGTTGCTGGCAATCCAGTAGTTGAGATATATCAGTCTGGACCGACCAACCAACCAACCAACATTGCCAACCAATATTGATCTCATTTATCCACTATAATCCAGGTTTCTGGTTTACATCACATTTAAGAAATCATCTTCCTGCTGAAATCCGAGAAACCGTGTTATTTAAGTGCATGTAAACACAGTGTGAAATGCAGTGTAGTGACTTGTAGAGACTACCAGCTTTTCCTACGTCTTGCTGTTTTATCACAATTATGCTAAAGTCTCAAAATTAATGTGAAGATGATTCATTGCACATTTAATCTGAGCTGTCAGATGAGTTAATAATTTGCAGCAGAGTTTTTATGACCCTGAAAGCAGCAGTGAACAGCATCTCTTTATGCCTCTATCAGAGAGCTCTCAGCCTTTCCTTCAGGTCTGTGAGTGAAATCTGCAGCTAACCAGGCTGTCACGTCAAATCAGTGTCAGTCGAGGCCAGGCCACCTGCAGAGTGAAGGCAGAAAAGACTGACTGGATCTCCATTAGCTTGTAATGGCAGTCTAATTGAGTGCTGATGGAGATAGAAAGGGTGGGGGTCGGGGTCGCGGGTGGGGGTGTTAGTTTGTAGGCCTTTAATAAAGTGTGGTGAAAGTGAGAGGAATCATCAAGAGACTGATTGCTCTATCAGCCAGAATGATTAATCTATTTTGAGTGTTCTCAGTGTGTGATTGATGGCCTGGTGCAGTCTGGGTAATGTAGTAGTGGATGATGACAGCAAGAGTAATGGCTATTGAATGAGTAAAGGGGATTGGGAGAGGGCGAAGGGGGGGAAAGATATAGTCAGAGGGTTGAGAAATATATTTGGAGTGGGGTTGAAAGCAGGCATATGTACACCCACAACTCATCGCCATGGTGACAGGTTTACCACTGATCCCATTAGGAAGGGTACAACCAGGGGCAGGTTGCCAAGTGACACTTCAGAAATGATGATAGAGTCTTGTGTTGTGGGAAAAAGGCAGACATCCAAAGGCTGTGTTGCTGGAAAGAAATATTTTGTCTCTTTGGCTGAAATGACACTCGCCCCTGTAACCTTTTCCCCTGCTTCACATCACTCACTCTTGTTTTTCATTCTTTCTGGGTACACATCTGCCTCGGAGATAAGGGACCTTTTGGTCCTCAGCTCTCTCTTTGAGCCCTTTGGGGCTCAACCTTTTCACCAGTGCTGCAACAAAGTGCAATCTGAAATCTCCTCAAATGCCCAGAGAGAAGTCTGTTATATAAAGGTTCCAAAGAAACATTTCATTACATGTTACTCTGAATTAATTGTCTTCAAATAGAGATGCTGCAAGTCCCTTTTGGTGAAAATCATTGACGCATTTCATTTAGTATGCAAATTACAATTTAGGCATTTGGCAGACTCTCTTTTCAGAGCGACTTACAATAAGCTACACAAACAAAAAGTGAAACAGCATTAATTAAGAAAAGTGAATGAAGAGCACCCTTCCCATTAACAGTCTAATAACATATTATCAAGAATAACAACAAGAGCTTTTTTTCCTTGTGTGTGTGTGTGTGTATTGGGATTTGTAACCTTTACTGTGGTAATAGCTGGAGCTTGATGGAGGAGTGGTGAGGCCCACCTGTATCATAAAGTGGATAGATGATTAAAGATGATTAATTATTTACTCTTCTAAAGATTATATATTTTCATTTCGCCATGACAAGACAGTTAAGAGCGACAGAAAGTCAGGAGAAAGAAGGAGATGGTAAGTGGATTGAGGATGCAGGATGGACAACAAAGATGGAGTTGCAGCAGTCAAGCCTGAGATGAGCTTCGACCTGCAACTGTTTAGACTTCCTAATGAGGCTGCTGTGTCTGATCCCTCAGAGTTTATTGGGAGCAAATCTGCAGTATCAAGTGTGACTCCTGTATGAACCGGAAAGGACAGTTGGTTGTTAAGGATCACGCTGAGGTTATTGGTGGATTGGGAGTCCGGAGAGATCCGTGCACCTGTTTCCTCTTCTGAGTCAATAACACATGTAGTCAGCAAAATAAGGCCTGTTGGAGATTAATATGAATGAGTAATGACATGTGCCACAACTTGGGCAATATCACTGTAACAGGTAAAGGACTTAGACATTAAACTATTTTAAGTAAACTCAAGCAGTTTTTGCTGTTTTTCTGAGAACCATATCTAAACTAGGAGACACTTGTGAATGAGATCAAAAGAACATTAAATGATAGATAATGAAATGTTTGGCCCATAAAAACTAACCCCTTTAAAGCCTATTCAAAGCTGATTCAGAGAGTCTCTGCTGCTGCTGGCCCCCTGGAGTTGGTCCACTTCTGGCTCTGCGATTGGTCGGGTGCTTGGACCTCAGTGTACCTGCTTGCAGATCTTTTCTTGAGGCAGTCCTCTAATGTTAAACAAAAAGTAGAACTATTTGTCTTAGTTTTGCATAACCTCAGTTGTGGATATGTTGGGAATAAAACTCTTTTGTTCCCTGTTTCTCAGCAGCTGTTTTGCTCTTTGGTCTAAAATTCATTCACATCATGTGATGAGACCCTGAAGCGATTGCACTGTCAAATGATAGATTTTTACAGCAGCCACCTCTTTCATCAGTTAGATTGTTAATGAAATTGAAATATAGCCTTTGTATCTCATATTTTTAATGATGTACAATATAGCGCATAACAGGACTTTACAGTGTAAATATTTTCCAGCACATTTTTCACATAAAACCTTTAAACCTGACTGACTTTCTTCTACAAATTGCAGCAATTTCACTACAATCTACTGTTCATTAAAGACACTTGACTAGCAAATCAACATAAGATTCACTGTGATTTATCCCTAATCCTTACTAGTCTCAACAATTTTAGAGCAGATGAATGTTGAGAACTGCCCTTTTTTTTTTCTTATAAGTAAAGCTCCAGCAAAACCCTGGTGATCACGGTGATCACAGAGAACAAAACCCAGAAGTCCTAAAGGGACCGTTAAGAGACTCTACAACAAATTCTCCAGGATTGAAAAGACGAAAGAAAAGTTCAAACTTTTTCCAACCCTTCATTTTCAGTGTTTTCTTTGAACATTGGCCTAAATCTTTCATGACAACTGAACTGTGTGAATGTGTTTGGACTTAAATGATACCCTTGAGCTGAACTGAGATATTACTGAGCTGATGTGCTTAGTTGTTTTCTTTTAGTTTCCTATCGTGCACCTCAGGCGAACAGGTGAACAAAAGATGGACACCATTGGCCCTGGATAGACACTGTTTGCTACACATTTGAAAGCCCACATCAAAAGCTTTTTTTCAGCTTTTTTTTTTTTTTTTGCTGAATTTTGTTCTGCTGTGCTTCTCTGTTGAAGCTCATGAAATCAAAATAACACTCTGGTATAATATTGTGCATCTGCACTCAGTGAGAGGCCTCTTCACTTTGCTTTCCAAACACTATTAATTATCATAATACATCATGTATGGGTCTTTTTGAAGGGATAATTTGCCAGTATAGCTGCAGTATATAATTAATAATATAGTTAGTGTTGTGTTTGTGTTTAGCTAAATGAAGAGTTCCTGCAGGGGTCTTTCAATTTAAATGTGCACATTTATGCTTGGGAAACTAAACTTTGGCCATGAAATCGTGCCCACTGTGTCACTGGATGATCTCCCTCACATTTCTCTTTGTTTGTTTTCCCTCTGTCTCTCTCCCAGGACTCAAAGCGTTCCGCAGAGATTGTCACATCACCATCTCTGGATGTTTTCCTTCCAGAGGACGAAGACAACCCGTATGAGTCTGTGACCACCGCCGTCACACGCAAACCCTGCTCACTCGATATCAACCTCCGGCTCAATGCCTGTCCCCGCAATGGTAAGGCAAAATATCAAACTCAGCTTTTAGTCAGTGTGTCACCTGTAGTTTCACCTTCTAAAACACAGATGCCATCCTCATCCGTCCTTAAAGAGTAACTTAGCTGGGTGTGCTTCATTGCATCTGTAACCACACCCAACACTCACAGGGGTCCAAGAGTGCACCTTTACATCACTGCTGCATGTGAAGATGTAAAACCACTGGGTTTTGCTTTCATTCACCACCTCACACCTACAGTATTGATTTATTTTGTGTCTCAATCAGCTTTTCTGTCAGACAGATCTCAGTCAATTCAATAGTCTTTACCTGTTTAACAAAATGATTGCCTCATTTTGGAAAGACATTCTAGTACTTCATGATCTATAGCAAGTATGAACTCAAGTTTACTGCTGTACTCTTCCATGGCTTAGGAATGGATTTATGTTTGTTTTACAGAATTTAAAAGGGTGAAAATATTACCATCAATCTGAAATGATTAAAAACAGATACGTGTGGTACAGAAAATGTACATTTAGCCAGTTAGTTGACCATGCAAAACTGACCAAAACCAATCAACAAACTTGTGTTTTTTAGCTGTTGTAGTAAACATACTGTTAGATTGAACTAATGAGCGTTGCTGACAGCTCTTTCACTCTCAACTTTCTGGATTATTTTTTAAAGTATTTATTTCTTGTGGGTCTCTACACGCCTTTGGGCTTTTAGGCCTTTAAAATAATTTGACAGAGGAACATATGGTGACTTCCAGTGTGATCATGTTTACTGTGTTCACAAGCAAGAGCCTATATGAACATCCCATTGTTTGTGATGATCACGACTTCAGTGTAAGACTTGAACAACCTGGACACCAAGCCAAGTGTATTCTGTATTCAACATAAACACAAGTTCCATTGTACTAAATACGTGTGGAAAATGTGGGTGAGAGTGAGAGCAACATTATTTGAAATACATACATTGTTGAATTTATGTGTGTAGCATTATTTGGACTATTGATTTCTTTAAGGAAAGTAAGGGAAGGGTGATTTTAATTTTGCATATGTTGGGGCAACCGACAACCTAGTGGTTAAGGTGCATACCATATAACCTGTAGCTAGTTACTAATTAGTTTTGTACTGGACAGGTAGGGTGGGTTTATCAGAGCTTTTATTTGCTAACAACAGCTACCTGACGCCGAGAGCAGTGAGACTGAACCATAACAATAAAACCAAACAATGTGCTAAAAGACACTAAAACTCTCCATGCAGATGAGGGGAAACACGGTGTCGGGTAATCATCAGCTGTGAGTTCATCACTATGAGTGACACCTTTCACATACACGTTCTGTAATTTGACAATATGGTGTAATGTCATCCAGACAGATGACTGTCAAATATTTCAATTTCCACCTTCCTGATGTATAAACCCCTGTGTAAATAGGGATTCTTGACTAAAGTTACTATTCAGCACTTTATTCCTGATTCAGTTACTTTTTCACTGCCATCCACACTGTCTTCAAATCTGTTTTCAGTGTTGGATTCAGTGTGAGCTAATCCTCCAGCCTCAGACCTTTGAGTCGATTCTGTTTGCTCATCACTTGTTTGGTCTGCAGCGTTATACTTCGACTCCCACGACAACAAACACCCACAATGTGTTCTTCCCTTTCACTCAGCTCCCATAGCGATGCTACACACTGAAGGTTGTCACGGCAACTGCATCACCAGCTGGTGAGTCACCTGTATGTTGCCATGGGAACTGCCTTGCCAGTGGCACCCCCCCTCCTTCCCAATCAAACCCTCCCCCCCTAACAGGAGCGGTGTGAGGCTACTGTAGAGGCTTGTTTTGTGTGTGTTCAAGCGTGTCTCGTCCCACGTTTGGCTGTTACATCTCCTCTGTGATTGGCTGTAGGATAAAGGAGAGCTGAACTGTCAATATACAGTAGACTGTGTGTGTGTGTGAGAGAACTGGGAGGTTAGCTGCTCTATGTCAAAGTGTCTTTTGGTAGAAAATTGCTCCACTGATGTAAGTAAGCAATGTGGGTGTTGTGTTTGTTCTCAGATCTCTGAGCGCTGTTACCTGGCCAAATGACAGAGAGACGTAGAGAGAGAATGGAAATTAAAGTGAGTGAGACATAAACAGATAATGAGGGAGCAAAAGAGGCAAGAAAAAAAATGCCAAAGAGAGAAGTGAGGAGGAACTCCATAGATTTCCATGTGATAGGTAAAAATGACTAGAAATACATTATGCCTTACGGGCTCCGGATACTGTCATGTTGCAGAGAGACAGACATTAACGAAAGGTGAGAGAGAGTCTGATGGAGAGAGGATAGATTAAACATTCAGTCGATGAAGTTGGAGGGTTGTCTCAGGCTAAGCTATTTACACGAGTGTGAATCTCTGACGCAGAAGGAGGGAAAATCCTGGATTCCTGCTTAAAGTCCAGTCACATTTCAGGCTAATTGGACATGGGTGTGAGTCAGTCTCTCTTCATCTGGCTCTGAGAGGAAGGCAATGATGATGAAGAAACATGGAGAAAGAGGGGTTCAGATGAGAGAAAAGAGGAAAGGGAAGAGCAGAGAGAGACTTGGTGCATTACACTACAAAAAATAATCCTTCTCGATAAGTCATCTGGTCTGCTAATGATTCTAAAAATCCTTCTTGTGGTTAATGGTTATATTGTGTAAATAGAATAAGATAATTACATGTTTTTTCCAAATTAACTAGTTTTAATAGTATGTTTTAAACCTGGATCGGATGTTGCTAGGTTGAGTCGAAACTTAAATTAGTCTTGATGTTGCAACAACATTTTACAGTTCTGTAGTCAGAGGACATATTGGGAAAAATAAAAATATACCAAAAAAACAAAAAGTATATAATGGTACAAAACTGAGGTTAGTACACATCATACACTTTATAATCTTTCTGTGTCAAGAACATATCAAGTAGAAACAAAGGTTTAAAACGAATATCAATGACTCTGAGTTTATGCAAAGTAATAGTAAGTGAACAGGCTTCTCTCTATAGTTGCACCAGCAGGAGAGCTGCTACTGCTCTCAGGACTAGCTTCCCTGCCATCGGAAGCAGGGCTGCTAGCATCTTCACCACTGTGTTTGAAAAAAAACAAACAAATTTTGGCCTGACATTGAGACGTTCAAGGTCGACGTCTGTCAATCTTTGGTTTTAGAGGGATTTATAACACTTGCTGGAAAGCTTTCATTGCACTTAACATAACAAACTGTCAACCTCTCTCCTCTGCTCTGCTGTGTGTGGAGGGGCTATGACACACACAGTGAAACAGAAGAGGAGAGGAGAGAAACGTGACTGTAAGTGACAGCAAAATGCAGTAGAGACTCACACTGAGCTGAAATGAAACAAGTGAACACAAATTAGGTAAATAACACAAATTATTTATTTGGTTTTTTTTTTTAACTTTTTGTTTTTTGATAATAACACCATACAGCTGCCTTGTGTTAGGATTTAAGACAATGATTAAAGATAGCTATACTTGAGAAGATGTGTATGTATAGGGTTGTTTGGCCATGGTGGAGCTATGCACTCTGAGTCCAACGCTAGCTTTACTTTTATTCTTTTCCTTTTGCCTTCCCACAACTGTTGGTCTGAGATTTGCCGCAACTTGTTAGAGGCATCATCCCACTTTTGTTGCTGCTGTTTTCATGGAAGATCACATGGGAATGTTATGCACGCTATCCCATTGCACCACATGTCCTTGTGTGCAAAATCGTACGACTCAATGAGTCCGAAGGCATTTTTGTCATTTTGTACATTAGCTCAGGATTATCCTTGTTGTAGAAGATGGATTCCTTTCTGATGGAGTTTAATTTGTTTCAAATGAGGGAATCCATTTCTTCCAACACTTTGTTACAGATATATTTAGTGGTCATTTGTCATATTCAGTTTAAACTTAACCTTTTCTCTCCATTGCTCAGTATTTGATTGCTACTTTAACTGGGGGATATTTCAGATTTTTTTGCTATTAAAAGCAAAATCCTCAATAAATAACTCTGAGGTGTGTGCTGGAAAATAATCAGCTGTTGTAATCAGTTTTACCACAGTAGGTTAGAACCACAGGATTGTGGTGCTGACAGCCAGATTGCAGCAACAAAGAAACATTACAGGTGAGGTGTGATCCTGGAGATGGGGAGACAGGGAGCGAAGCCTCATAGCCTCCAGTCACGTATGGAGCAGACAGAGCGAAGACCATTGCCAAGCGGTTAGAGTTGAAGTGCTTCTTTTCTGCTATCAGACGGACTCCTCCCGAGATAAACACACACTTGTCTTCAGCTGGTAAACAAGCCACTGCTGACGTGTGCAACATGAAAGTGCACATCTGTGTGTCTCTGCGTGTGTGTTCGTGCATGTGTGTGTCCTCTATAACATTTCAGAAGTCCTTTATATTTTCCCTCAAGTATCAGTGACCTTTCTTTTTCAACGTTACTTACTGGACGTTGGTTTGTTTTCTTTTTTTCTTTTGACTGTAGGTTTGCAATGTATAGGAATTTGTAATTCTTGATACTGCATCATGACCACAATCCATCCTCAGGTCTCTCTAGTGGATAAAGTAGTGATGTTGCCATGTTTCGCCCCATTTATCCCACTTAGGTTGGTGCTGGAGGCTGAGAGTGGCTAATGGCAGCAAGTAGTAACTCTAGGGCTTTGCCATTAAAAGGGTCGAGGCCCACTGACTTGTTGTAAGAGAGGCAATGGAGTGTCTTCCTCTTTGACAGCCAGAGGAAATCAGTGTTGAACGGTTTGCACATGCTCACTCTCGCGCAAGTTTAGTTTGGTTTGTTAGCTTTCAAGATGCTTGTACACTTTTAGTTTGTTTCAGCTTTGTTTTATTTTCATTGTCTGTATTCTGGTGTTATTTTATATTTTTCTCTTTTATTAACAAAACCCATGAACAAAACAAAATCTCACCACTCTGCAGCCATCTTGGAAATGCCCCTGTGCAGTTATTTTGGGCTAACAAGACCTTATCTAAATGAATGGGGAAAGAATCATAACTGCGCTTTCAATCGTCACCGGGAAATAATTATTACATTTTGCAGATGCTTTTATCCAAAGCGACTTACAAGTGACGACACTTAAGCTATAGTGCAGTAGGAGACCTTGGTGTAAGTACGTAAGTGCTGCATGTGTGCATGGAGATCAGGTAACGAAGTGCACCGACAGTGCATAGTAAGTGCTAGTTAGGCATGTATACAATCACCATTCAAGTCTTGAAAACTTTCCCCCAAAATACAGTTACACCAAAATACAAAATACACCAAAGCAGACAATTGGTTTGTTGGGGGGGCGGGCATGTATAATACAACAGCTGTCTGTCTCTTATAATGTCCCTGCTCTGTCTCTGGCACTCAGCCGAAGCCCATTTGTTTCTGCTGATGATGTAAATCTGTAAAAAAAAACAAAAAAACAGGTAAACTCTACTTAGTACCAGAACAATTTTTTAAACTTTCAAAATCTGTTGGATTTTTTTTACATTTGCTCAGTATTTGATCAAATTTGAGAGATCCTGTCAAGAGCTCAGCTGTAATTTGCCTCTCTGACATAGAAGAGAACACGTGAGAGGAGCTACACACACATAAACACATAGATACAGTACACATATGAAATGCTACTTGTCAGTTTGGCACAGAGGCAGAACTGACAGACTGCAAAAACACGCCTGAAATCGACAGTTTTTGTATTGTTAGGCGGGTAGGAAGAGGACTGCTGATTTGAACACTTGCTCCCACCAAGCATTCACTTTAACTCACTCCTCCTGTACACACTGCTGCATACCTACAGTAACAAGCTGTGAAGCTGGCCTTGGATGTACACAGATAGGTTTGTGAGAACCCAGGCTCTGTCATGCTTTGCATCAACACACTCATACTGTACTATATATGATTGGAATGCGAAGACAATCTGAATCATTTGAAACCTGTTAAAGTATTTCACATTTTCCCAGAGGTTATTTATCACTGTCTCTCACACACATACATGAACCTGAGCACATGGACGTAAACAGGTTTAATACCCTGCAGCTATCACATTTATATGATCCTGCATGTGTTATGTATATGGACCTAAATATGTGCACTCAAGCACACACGCAAGCACATATTCCCTTTGGCAATGAGAACTGGTAGTGTTTCCCAGGAGTGAGCCGAAGGCAGATCTGAAGAGAGCACAGCCACAAGCACACACACATACACATACACACACACACACACACATCTCACATCCATCATCAAAGCCTCAGTGTTGACAGGCTTATTTACTCAATAGGACAAAACCTCAATCTCTATCTATATATATCCCTCTGTTGCATCCTTCCTTTCTTCTCTCTTTCTCTCAATTTTCCAGTTTTTATTTTATCTGTTTACACCCACATTTAATCATTGATTCAGCTCCAGGCAGCTTCTTTATGATGTGTGTCTATTTGTGTGTGTCTGTCTGCAGCTGTGTGCACTTGCACAACCTTAAGTATAGTCTAGTGAGGACCTCTCTGTATTTGCACATGCATGCACACACTTGAGGACACACACACAAACATATGTTGACAGATGTGAGAGCACGCTATGAAGCTGTGTCACTTTCCCTGAAGGAGTAATGTGTGTGTGAGATTATGTGTCTCCACATCTGCAGCCAGACTGTTGAAATTCAAAATAAATATATGATGGAAGATGGAAATTCTGAAGCAGGTGCAGGTGTTTTCAGTTTTACTGCAGCTTTGTGATGGTGTAACAATGGCACAAAGTGAAGTAGGAATCTCCTTCAAAATTAAATACAAGGTTGATTTATTCAAACTCAAATTTAATGAAGTGTTTTGGGGTTGGGTTTTATTATGTTTATTATGTTAAATTATGTTTATAGACTGTTTGCTGTGTCTTTAAATGTGACAACCACCTGGACGAACCTTGGTCCTTTCTCTCTTACTCTCTCTCGCAAGTATATTTTTACTGCAAGTGTTTTCTCAAGGTTACGATTGTACCTCCAATAACTCCCACTGCTTCCTAATACAAAGAGGAAGTACCTTTGATGCTGCTGTTTTTCTGAATTAATTTGTATTTTTATTTTATTAATTTTATCAGAAGTGATTCAGAATTCTATTTTACAAAGTCCTTGCACAAGTCTAACAAATGTCTGGAAATGAACTGTGTTTAAAATGCTATTTGGCGGACCTTTTTGTAATCAGCTTCAGAGCAAGTTGTCTAAATAGAGAGAGAACAAAGCAATTTGAATCTTGTTTTGTTTTGTTCTGTTTTGTTTTTTTCTTTTTGTTTGGAAAGAGACGAGGCTATGGAGTTTCAGATGTAATGATCCTCCAGCAACAAAAAAGTAGATGATCAAAAAAGTAATTAAAAGAGTTGGAAGAGGTGTCATGTCAGCTAAGCATGGATAGAGTGAGTAGTACATTTACTTGGAATTGAATGCCAATGAATTTAATCATGTCAAATCCACTATCCAGGGCCCAGTCTACCACTGAGGTCACTGACATCATGTCCTCTGTACCCTAGTAATTCTATTTCTAAAAGCCTGTTTTTCTAATGGGGTTGTCAGAGAGTGAGTGAGAGCATGTCCTTATCCATTACTGAGAGGAACTGTGTCATAATCAGGAATCAAAAAGAGTGAGATTAATCAAACAAAACGTTTAGACAATCATGCACAGATGTGTTCACTCTCAGCAAATACTGGAAACAGAAAACTGAAAAAGGAAGACGCAATAATCTTTCTCCCCACTCTGACCAGTATGTAATATATTGATCAATGATACTGTGTCTTTAAGACACAATCCCTCCAAATCAAGCACATGACTCTATGCTATTACTGATGTCATTGTGTGTATGCGTGCGTGCGTGCGTGCGTGCGTGTGTGTGTGTACTTGTGTGTGTGTACGTGCGTGTGTCCATCCTCGCTTGGTCTCACATAATTGGATGATATTCTGGCGTCTGATAGGATCTATGTAGGCAGGTGGCAGCTGACAGAAAGCTACTGGTGTGCGTGTGTTTCTGTGTGTGCGTGTCAGCACCTCTGACAACAATATTTTGGGAAAGGTGTTTGTGTCTCCCACAGCTGATTAAGACAGATGCTTTCTCCCTCTGAAATTTAATTTGGGCTACTTCAGCACTTCTTACTCCTTTCTTCCTTCTTCTTCTGTTTTTTTTCTTCCCTGTGTTAAATGATCATACGCTGGGGAAATTAGCTCCAACACTCGGATCTGCACTCAGCTACACACACTTGTGTGTGTCTGTGTCTGAAAAACTCACAAACATCAAACTGCACTGGGCAGTCGTCACATTTCCCTGCTGCGGTTGTTGGCGAGGCTTGTCAATTTACAAAATACACTCACCTCTCTCTTATGCTAACACATCTCTTTGATTTCATATGCACTATTAGGTGGAAATATTCTGTGCGACACATTAGGTGTTGAGCTGAACCTTCTTTTTCATGTCTCACTTTCCTCAAAATTGCACTAAGAAGTAATTTTTATGCTAATATAGCATAAAAGTTAGTTGGCTGGTGCAGCTCCATAGTAGCCCTTAATCTTCATAACTAATGTGACTGAGGAAAGTTTTGATAAAGTTTCAAAGATAATTAGGGTGACTACAAAGAGCAGTGGCTTCAAAACTCAGATTATGCTGCACAAGCTCTTTTGAGTAATATTGCATTCACTTTGTGTGTTGTTTTTTTGTTTTTTTTTGGAACTAAAAATAACAGCTCTCCAGCTACTTCAATTGTTTTGAAGAAGACTGAAATGTTGAAGTTGTAGGTAAATCAGTGTAGATGATACTGATCTACAAACTGTTTTAAAAACCTCCAAAGAACTGAGGTTGTTTGCAGAATCTTGTGAGCATTGTTTAATTTGTGTTGTTGCTGTTAAATTTGACAAGCAATGAAGGCCTGTGACATCACCAACCTAACTGATGTACCTGAGCAATCACCTGGCACCCCTTGTATTTGTCAGCTCTGTCTGCTCCAGTGATGCTTTGAAATTAAAACTCAAAGCTTGAGGAAACTGCTACCGTGCCTCTGCACATCTGCTGGAGTAACTGCACTATTGTGACAAAACCAAATACTGTAAGGAAGAAACCAACTTCCCTTTTCTCTCTCTACCTGTCTCTCTCTCTACAAGGTCACTTGTCCCATGTAACGGCGAGTGAGGGGGAGCACAGTAACCATGGCAACTGCTCAACGGGCCCCACTCCAGACTGCTCACCCCCCTCCCCCGACACGGCCCTGAAGAACATTGAGAGAGTCATCCGCCCACAGGTGAGTGAACACAGATCACACACTAATGAATGTGTTGCAGAGGCACCTGATGCATTATTGAACATCACAGTATCCACCCACAAGTAGCTTAAACACCTGCACCCACCCACCTTCCCACCCACACGCACACACGCACGCACGCACGCACACACGCACACACACACACATCCCTCTGTTTCTCTCCCTATGATTGTTTCTCTCAGTTTCATCTCATCTACTCTCCTCTCTCTCTCTTGTTTCTGTTCCTTTGTCAGTCACTCTTAAAGTGGATTGGAGTTTGAAGTATCTGAGTTTCCCATTATGTTTGTGCATCTAAACATTGTATGCTGGTTACAGAAGTTCATCTAAGTGTGTGTGAGTGTTTTTTTTTCTTCAAAGTGCAAAGGGTATTTTTGTATAATGAAATGTTAAGATTTGTATCAAGGCTGTATCATGCACAGTTCACCGCAGTCTCTTGCAACCACACATGCAAACCTCTGCAATTGCATAATTATAGCTTTGAAATATTACGTTCTGCAGTCGCCCCAACTGCATGCTTGTTAAAGATTGTGTTTTTGGTCTGTGTTACCTCCAAGCCCTTCACTTCCTCATCCATCCCTTCCAAAAACATACCAGCAGCTCTAGAGGAATGAGAAAACAAGTAGAATACAACAACACAAGCTATACAGCGGTGACATGCAGCCACTGTGAAAGGTCTAAAAAAAGAGACATTACATGTAATTTTTCTCACTTTTGACAATTTTCAACAATGTGCTGGCTTTAAATTTCCACAGTGGTTAAAGTGTCTTAGAGCAAGTGCAACTCTTGAAACGCGAGAGCATGAATATGTTCACATTAATTCCCGCAGACACTACACAGACAGAAATGCTGCATGGTGCAGAGATCATGCTGAGCCCTGACACGACGAGTCGTTGCAGTGTAGCATATTTTTGACAAATTACAGCAGTTACATGAACTTTTTCAAAAGTAAAAAGTGCTTTTTGTCAATAATTAAGTCAAATATTTCCTTTAATACAGACTGGTTAGCTTAACTCTTGACTACCAGTTTTTGTATTTCAGTGGACTAAAGTAAACCCCCCCTGTATTAATGCACAATACACTGCAGTAAGAGCCTGAAAATAGGTGTAGTGTATTTGGCAAGGAGAGACTGTAATGTTATTACAGTAATGTGATTGATTCAAAATCAGAAAAACTCAGAATCTTAATTCTTACATGAATCAATGTTTTCCTCCAACCTAACTGCCATGCTCCATTTTTATCACAAGTCACATAGGAATTGGACATCACCTAAACCATTTAATCGATCGTTTGATTGTTAAAGCGAAGGTCTGACATATGGAGGATAAAGTGTCTAAGGTGATCCAGAGGGAGAAGCCAAATCCAGCAGACTGTTAAAATTCAGTGTCCAGGCAGCCTGAAGCTGAGGTGGGTTCATCATCTACTGCTGATACAGATATGACTCATGCATATTTGTGTGGAAGCTAATAAAAATACTGCATTAGGATTATTTCAGGGACAGAATCTCCTGGGCAACCAGTGTAGTGTTAAAGAAATATGCAATAAAGATGTAGCACTATAATCATATCAGAAGTGCACAACATTCCTTTTATTCTAAGCTGCTGTACGCACCTGAAATACAGTGTCTGTCTTACCTCTGTAACAACAACAGAAAAGATTAATAATGTTTCACTGATCATGGATAACTTCATATCAACATTCAGAAATGTAAATGCAGCAACAAATCAAACTCATTAGTGACTTGAGATTAATTTAGTCGTCTCACTTCTGTCACTGAGAAGATAGTATCATGCGCACCGGCACAGCGCGAACGTTTCACACCTTGATAATTAAAGGCAGTTGTTTTTTCAGTCAGCAGATGAGGTGTGACATAACACACACTGAAAAATATCCATCTCAACTGCTTGTTTAGTGTAGTGATGGATAATAAAATATTAGTTTTCTGAAGCACTGAAGGAGTCAGATAGGTACCCTATAAATTATATATTTTTTTATTTTTGAAATATCTTTTCAAAAATAATATTTCTTGAAATATATTGAAAGTTTGGATGTAAATCATCCACATGAGACTCTCCAACTACAATAAACGATACAACAAAGCAACAACGCAATATACTTGTTTAATAAATAAAAGAATAAATAAATTATTTCATAGATATTTATAATTGACTTCATAATTATACAAAATATCAAAAAATTGTCTTGAATCAAATGTCTTCCTAGATGAAGACATCTGTTTCCTGTTGTAAATAAAATAAGAGTTAGAGACAAAATGGCCTCCAAAGATGGATAGCTTCTTTAAAGCCACACAGCTTCACCTTTATTTGGCTTTCAAATGTCCTTTACCAAATGAACATCTTCTCTTCCCCCTTGATTCCTTACTTCACCTTCTAGCCCATCATTCTCTCTTGTCATGTTCCTATCTTTGGCATGTTAACTAATGTGTGTAGAGGGATCACATGTGGTGCCCAGCGGGCCTCCGCTCAGCTTGAAGCACACATAATCAAGGAGCATCAGAGTTCAATTTTATAGCGCCTAATTAATTCTCTAGATTTCATTTCAGTTCATTTTATTGCTCCCGCTGGCTGTTTCATCAGTGCACACTGTATGAAAAACACTCAGACTAACATGCCCACAAACACATACATAACTGTTGCAGTTTAGGGTGTGAATAAGGGTCTGGTATAGAGCCATAGTCCTTCCTGTTAAAATATTAATGTGGTGCTTTCAGGCGTTTCAGCAAAAGAAGGGATTTAATGTCACTGTTGTTTGTAAACACCGTGATACTGTGTAAAGATGATTTGATCAGATGATTCGCTGCTATCTTGCAAACGGTTACATAATTCTATGCTAGCAATAAAATTTACTCACATAGATTTCTGTGGACAAAACTGAGTAATCCATGTTTGGAGACCTTCATATTAAAATTTCAAGGAACTACTGTTATACATACATTTCACAAACTGTTGAATTAATTACTCTCTCGGCTTTACTGGCTTATCCGCTACTATTACATTTCACAAAGTAACAGTAAATAACATGACTTAATTGTACATGGTGTCTGTAGTTAATGCTGAAATCCTCATTATTTTTCTGTTGTCATCATCCCGTCCACTACTTTCCTTTCCGACCAAACACCTGTAAAACTAACATTCCCAAAAGCGTGGCATGCCAACATGCTAGTCTAAGATAGTGAACAAGGAAATCATTATACTTGCTTAACATCAGCATATTAGCATTGTCATTACAAGCATGTTAGCAGGTTGCTGACATTAGCATGTTGCTGCCTGGCATTTAACTCAAAGCACTGCTGTGCAGCCCCACAGAGCTGCTTGCATGGCTGAATTCTTTACTACATATTATGAATATCCAGATTGTTAACACTGATAGTTATTCTGGCATTACTTCTACACTACACTACTTTTTTTTTTTTATTATTATTTCATGTGCTTTGGTTTAACTTTTTCCATTGCAAATCAAGCTGAATTTTTGAATTAAATGACCTAGTAAAACTGCACTGGAAAGAAGTCGAGTTTATCTCACCCCACTGGTGTATTTCTTACTGAATAGGCAAAGTAACAAATGGAGACTAATGTGAAACTCAATCACTTGCTACCATGGATGTTTTTTTACAGAGTATAACCCTCCCTTCCCCTGTGACAAGGCTCCCCAAGGCTGTTGCTGTAAATAAAATGTGTTTGGAGTAATTTTGCTCTTTAAATTGGGGTTTAAAAGAAATTATTCTGCTCATGTGCTCCTAATGCTGCTGCAGTATTTACCATAAGCTAGTTTCTGATGATAAAAAACACATGCAATCACTTTGTAAAAGCGTTAAGAGATCACACAGCCTGTGTTGACTGAAATCCATGGGCTTAATGTTTGGGTCGTTTTTATTTCTTTATCCTTTGCTTCTTGTGCAAACTGTCAGCTGAGTATGTTAGATCTCCACAAGCTCTTGATCACTCGCATGAGCAGATGGGATGTGAAGGAGTAATCAGTTATAAAGATGTAAAGATGTAGAGAGAGGGAAAGCAAGAAGGACAGAGATACACACACTAAATCACGAGGTTATCAGTTTTATATCCACTGGCTCAGTGTCCTACTTTGGTGTGTTTGTGTGTGTGTGTGTATGTGTGTGTGTATGTGTGTGTGTATGTGTGTGTGTGTGTGTGTGTCTGCGTGTGAGAGAGAGAGAGAATCTGTGTGTATCTTAACAGTAAAGTTTTATAGCCATTAGTTGCTTATGAGAGATTCCTGTTCACAGCGAACACATGATAGAACTCGTGTTTGTTCCCACAAAGGCTAAAGCTGATATCTCAGACAATCACATGGTCACATAAGACAAACTAAAACACACACACATCTTCATACCATCTTGCTCCTTTTCTATCTTTGAGTGGACCAGTTTGTGTTTCACATCTAAAAGGATGAGGAGTCCTGGCTTATTCTAAATGCTGTTTGACGGTTACGGCAGTGTTTGGATCAACATTAGCACTGTATCAAAAAGCAGCCTCTTCATCCATTGCATTGGCATGGTCCCTCTTTGTGCCTCATATATTATCAATAAATTTGAGTCACAGAGCTAAGCATCTGTTTTTCTGAAAGATGAGTCCCTGGTGATTTGAAAACCCCAGGACCTCATTTAGCAGCACTTGAAGCTCTTTCCAGAATACCCAACACCTATTCTAACCATCTGGATAAAACAAAATATTTTGTTTGGTGTACATTAAAAAAGGTTTTTGACCTGTTTCCCAAGCAGCTTAAGTTCCTACAGGTGTAAAAGAGTGTAGCTGGAAATGAGACATGTCCTTCCTCGTTTTGTGCAACGCAAACCAAAATTGAAAACTTCAAGTTATATTTGTATGTGCTTATTTTCCCATTTGTCTGTATTTTCATACACAATAATATGTTTTTATTTTTCTTGTGTTATACAAAATGGATGAGCCAGTGTGTCATTTCTGGATACCCAGTTTTAAAGACTGTCAAGGATTAATCTCCATAAAATAGATGATTAGCTTTATGACTTGAGTGTAATGATGACACATGAGAGGCACAAACTGGGTCTCCTGTTGGCTTGTCAACTAAAAAAAAAGACATTGCAATGTTATCAGGCAATGGCACTGTATATCATTGTAGTAATTCAACTTTTTCCTTTGCAATTGCCAAGATGCAGGAGAAAATGCTCCTGTGATAAACTTCCAGTGTTGTATAACCCTAACTAATGCCTTCAGCTGTGCCGCATCAGATAAGCCTTCAAAGCCATGGATGTGTTATTCAAAACTGACTTTCCGGTTCATATTTTATTTTCTCACCTGTACTTGTAGCAACACAGCACCCATTCTGTTGGCTTGTGTTTTTTGATTGTTTGTTTTAACACTGTTTTTTTAAAGTCTGAATGCAGCCTTTGTTAAAGTTTTTAAGTTAAGTTCAAGTTTAGGGTAAAGACTAGTCATCTAGTTTTCTTAGTTAGTTAAGTTAGTTAAGTCAGTTTTATTTATATTGTCCAAAATCATACATTTGCCAAAAGGCTTTACAATCTGTACAACATGTTACACCCTTATCCTTTGGCCTTTGCTTCCGATAAGGAAAAACTTTCCCCCAAAAATCCCTTCCAAAGTGTGACCGAGTGTGGGGGTGGGGGGTGGATGTACAGTATAGCATGAATTGCACACAGTCAGATCTACTGTCACACGAGAACAGATTGTTACATATGTATGAACACATACAAGATTACAGGTAGTCTGATAGAGAATATAGCTTCCCTGACCACACACGCACAGTCAGACACACTCAGAGTGGAGTGCAGATAAGGTAGGCTAACTGGTGTCTGAAGCCGTATGGAGGCGTGAAGATAATAGATATTTTTCCCATACATAGGTTGAGAGGATGCACAGACGCATGCAAAGCACTAGTAATGTAAGTAAATGTACTGAATATGACACAGCTGTCATAGACTGTAGGAAACTGTAGGAAAAGGTTTGTAGCCAGTTGGCTTGATTATAATCCATTGTGAGGATCTTCTTGAGGAAACTGAGTGACTTACACTCTCAACTCCCCAATTTAGTGCGGTCAAAGTGCTCTTGGGCAGGGCACTTAAAGAGCCTTATCCTCAATGTGGCTTCAAGGGGGGGGAAAGAAGGTTATCGATTTTTAGTGTGTTTCCTTTTGACCAACACAGATCAAGTAACCTTAAAGATGATATGTGTAATTTTAACATCACTGTAGAGTGATTTTGAGATGACAGTGTAATTGTAGTAAACAAACAAGACCAGCACAAAAAAGACTGCCAGGCTCTACCAGCGCAAAGATACAGCGAGGTCCAAAAGTCTGAGACCATCTTCTCAGAATTTAGACCGAACTGTGCACTTTTTCTCTGTACTGCTGAGCCCAAAAATCAACAGTAAAAATGTCCTTTTCTTCACTGCAATTAGAGCTGAAGTTCTCACACATAATTGTGTTTGGAGATTAAAAAAAGCATTAAATATCTGCAGATTGACTAATAAATTTATTTTCATTTGTGGAGTTTATCTTATGTTAAGCCAGCTTTTGTGTCAATATATTTCCATTCAAACTTGTGAAGCTGTGAAACATTTGTTTCACCAGAAACTCTCTAAATTCTTTTATAAGACACATCGCTAATCACTTTGGCATTCAGAGCTCATTAATCTGTTCACACACATCAATCACCTAGCCGCTGCGGCTGTTTGTGCTGAATAAAGACACAGAGTCACCTCATGATCTCTGAGACTGTTGCTCCAGTCAGTTAATCTTCCAGCAAATTTCCTCGCATCTGTGCATAATTGCAGCACATGTGTGCAGTCTACAGTTCTAGGAACATGACTCATGCAGAGACACACACATGCACACACAGTCAATAAAACAATCGTGTCACTTGTTAGGCTTCAGAGAGGGATAGCAAGAAAAGAGGGTAACAGGAAGGAAACGGAGTGAGAGAGAGATGGATCATGAGGGAAAGGAAAAAAAGAGTCATTTACTCTGACTGACACTGGTCAGTGAGAGTCACTGCTTATTCCTCTCATCATAGCTGGCGGTTTACTGCACTCCACCTGAACATTTTGAAGTTGCTGGGACAACCAGGAGACCTCTCTATGTACAGCTATGTGTGTGGTTCTTAAAGAGATTTGCTTTGCCAGCCAACAGGATGTCTGTGGCCTCAGAGGAGAGACATGGGTGCTAATGCTAAAAGCCCTGCAGTGTGAGTTACGCGTCTGAGCTATTTCCTGGCATTTTCCACCTCTATTAAAAAAAAAATGTGTATGTTGCATTTTGATGATTTTCAATAAGTCATGCTGTTCATTCACCTCATTAGTAATGAGTCAAGTGGACTGCTAGCCTCTGCTGGCCTCTGCACTGCATATTAAATTGTTTGCCAGTTTAAATATGGCAGGTAAACTGCTTTATGCTGTGTAGCAGACAGGTGGTGAATTACTTCCTGTTCAGATCTGACTGAAGGAGTATATGAGCACAAGTGGAGTGATAGCACATAACAAGAGGGATGACTTTTAGAGTAGTAGAAAGAATCATTTTTGAAGATTTGTTTGTGGAAACATTGGCTAAAAAGAAGCTCACATTATTTCTGAACTATGATTTTAGATGATCTGACCTGCCACCTTGAACCACCACTCTTGAACTTCATGATTATCTATCAAACACATCTGTGTTATATTTTAAATAAGGCTTTTTTTCTGCAACTTCTGGTTATTTCTCATCTTAATTCTGCAGAAACTGACTTGTCGCTTATTTAAGGGAATTCTCACAAAATGATTCGTAAAAAATGATCTGGCATATTTGGAAAATCCAGTAGTGAAGATCACTGACAATCAGGACAGTGGCACATTAAACTGATTAAGCCTTTAATGGGCTCATTTAACTTGTCAGTGGTCTACTGTAAAGCCTGACACCTCCTTGAAGAATATGCATTTTGAGCCTGGACCACAGCAAGCAAGCAAGTGCTGTTATCTAGTTTTAGAAACATAATATAGATTATCGGAAACAATGTGTTAATTTAGAAAAATACCACCTCACCTAATGATAAATAAAGTGAGACCCAAACGTACATGACTCATGACAAGAGCAACCAGGTGCAATAGTAAAGACTTGAAGTGAAAAAGACTAAAACTTTGCAGTATTTTTTGGAAAAAAGAAGTCAGTGCTTGTTTTATTTAACAAATGACACCATGCCCAAACATTAAAGGTGACTTCATATTTTACTCATAAATGCTCCTCCTACTGCATTTATCTTGACTTACTGAGAAGCAGTTTGGATTGTAAGCATATTATATTTTCTTACTCTCCTTTGTATTTCCAACACTGAACAATAAGAATAACAACAACAGATTTTTTGATTAAAGTGGAGGGGTGAGCGCACACAGAGTAACTGTGCTTCAGTGATTGTGGATGGAGCATGGATGTCTGTACATCCATGGCACATGAGGCATGTTTGAGCCTTTATAGGGCCACTATATATGTTAATTTGAGCTGAAATTGTGTGAAAAAGTGTCATCAGCTGAGAGGCTCCTCTGAGTTGAAACTTTATAAAAATGTTTCTGGAGGAGAATAATAAAGTAGCTTGATCATCACAAGAAAAAGAGGGAAGAGATGAGAGGCAAAATCTATCAGAAGAAAGTGGGAACGCAGAGTGGAGAGCTGAATAGTAGAATAATAGTTTGAGTTGCAGAATTTGTTCTGAATGTGGGAGGAAAAGGATGGATGTTTACTCCTTTTATTTTCTATTCTCTTGTTCTTCTCCCCCCTCTGCATGCTGATGTGCTGTCTGCTCCGCTCTTGTGAGCTTTTTGCCGTCTGAGTTTGTGTGTTTATATATTTCTGTGGACGTGTGAGGCAACTGAAACAAAGACCAAGAAAAAAGGATGAGAGTGAAAAAAAATAAACAAAAACTCACAATATGAAAAAGACATCTGTATTGCTCCATATTCAGCATCATTAACTTTAAGCGACTGTTAACAGAAGGGGAGAGTTGCTCTACCAACTGAAAATATCAATTATGATTATGATAATTACCTTTCAGTCCCCAGCTCATGTTAAATTATTATTAATAATTAAATTCCTGAATTAGTTAGCCATTAAAGAGACTTAATGGAAATGGCAACATTTTGAAATAATTACCATGCATCATGTTTTTTTTTAGTATTGTTAACAGTTTGCACAGTAAATTCTGCTTCTGTTCAAGTTTCATTCATCATCACATTTGTTCCCCAACTCTAGTGTCTGATTTGGTAATCATGATAATTTTATGATAACTGATTATCACATTGTTCATAAATTAGCACACAATCCCTCAGTTTCACACAGAAAAAAACCCCTCAAACTGCAAAAGAACATCTCACCTCGTCGTAGGTGAGGAATTAGATTTTTGAGCTAATGAGTACGTCATTTATTAGCACCTGAACACATTAGTGAAGTGTTAAACAGAATGTTTTCCCCCAGGGATGCTGTTGCAGGCAGGGAAAATGTTTTTTTGCTGAAATTTAGTCAGGCATGGAAGACCTTGCTTCCTGTGTATGCGAGCATGTGTGTGCGTATGAATGTCTGTGCAGCTGTGTGTCTGTGCTCATTAATCCCCTTCCAATCGGGCATGACATGTTCATTAGCCTGCCGCCCGTCTGCATTGTTAACGCTAAGCCTCAGCCAGAACTACAGTTTGTGTGTATGCTTAGTTAATGTGTCACGGCGTGTGTGTGTGTGTGTGTTATGTGCATGTGTGAGCTCTTAATAAGCACGGGTCCAGAGAGAAGACGCCTTTACTTGTTAGACAGAAGCAGAAGCAAAGTACACAGACAAGGCAGCGATAAGCACAAGAATAAAAAGATGCTTAAACGATGAATAGGAGAAGTTGAAGTTGGCATTAAACTCATTAAACATTAGATGGCTCACAAAACAGACACACACACACACACGGACACACACACATAGCCTCAACCTCCCACTTTTAAATGCCACACAGTCACATAACAGCAGCAGCAGCAGCAGTTGATTGCTGTTTCATCTCATGTATTTTTTTTATCCTTTTTTGTTGGTTATTAAGTCTGTGGCAAAGTAAACATTGTAGGTTCTGTTTTTATTTTTAATACATTTGACTGGATTTTCCCTCTTACTTTGTTTCTCTTTCTTTGCCATAAATCATCAATGATTTTGATTCAAAGATTTGACTTGTTTTGTGTTGTTTCTTTAACATGACCAAAGTAAAATAAAATAAAAAACTAACGAAGCTATGTAGCGTAATGTCGCTCCCCTTGCCCAGTCAGGGTGATTCCCTGTTGGGCTCATACATCATTGTCTTTCTTCCCTGTTCCCTGTTGTTCCTCATTGACCAACTCTCTACTGAAAAAAAGAGTAAATTTTACTGTTGCTGTGCTGCTCTCTGGTCTGTTGTTGTCTATGTTAGAGCTATGCATGTTAGAGCTATGCATGTGGAAAATGCCCTCTCATTTATTGGCTGATACCACACTGTGTAAAAATGTTTTGTTGTGACCTCTGTTCATCCACTTATGCATAGGGAAAAAAGTGACCTTGAAAGTCATTCATTTAGTATTTCTGGGTTGATTTCTTTCTTTTCTGTTAGAGAAATTGTTTGAAATTTTCATCTGATCTGCTTTCTTGAGTTAGTTACTTAGTTATTGTCCAAAATTTTGAACTACTCCTATAATACCTCTCTCTTTTTGATAAGACATGCACAGCATTCCTTTTTTTCCACATTAAATTTTAGTGGATTGATCATTTGTAGCTTCCTTCTTTCGACACTTCCGTCTTTTCCTATAATGCTGCCCTCCTTCTTCTTCTTCCTTTCCTTTGTTTATTTCTCCTCCCCTTCTTCTCCCATCCCTCCTCTCATTGTAAATTCTGCTTCTCATCTCCATTTCTTTACTATCACCATGTCTTCATGATGTTATTGTACCTTCCTCCTTCCTTTCTTCGTTAATTTCTTTCTCCATAGCATCACTCCTTCTTGCCCAAATCCCTTCTGCCCTGCTTAAAATTCTTACCAGTTCTTACCTCTTCCCATCATTTTGTTTCTTTCTTCCTTTTTCTTTCTTCAATGCTGCCATTTTCACTCACTGCCTCCTTTCATCTTCAGTTTTTCATTTCTCTCTCTTCTGTCTTCTGTCCTCTTTTCATTTTTCATGCTTTTGCCTTGTTCAACCTAATTATTTGCTCCTGTTTTGCTTTTGTTTTCATCTCACTTTAGTTCAATCGATGTGTAGATGCTTCAAAACCCAATTTGAGTGCACCCTGCCTAGGAAAAAAAGCGTTCAGTCTGCTCTCATTTCATTCCATATCCTTTCTTCCTTTCTCCCCTCTCTTTCTTCTTCTCTCAAGGTTCAGGTTTTGTACCTTGTGTCATACAGAAGACAGCAAAGGTCTTATGAAGGTTGTCCCTGTCATGTGTCGGTCTCTCTCAGTATTTCCGGATGTTACTTCCCCTTTATGGTTAACTGTATTGAATGACTTTGCCTACATCCTCTAATTTGTACACACACACACACACACACACACACACACACTCACACTCACACACTCACACACTCACACACACACACCAGCACAGTTTTGACTGCCTGAGCTGTTTGCGAAGCGTAGCAGCAGGTTGTTGAGAGCTGCGAATGCCTCATTATGTAAGATGTGTTTACCAGATGCCAGTCTACAGTTTGAGTTGTTCCCTGCTTCACTTTCTTTCTCTCTCACTTGGCTATAAGCAATCATTATGTCTCTCTCTCTTTCTCTCTTTTTGTCCATTTCTGCCTCCCTATTTACCTCCACCCCCCTCTTTTTTTCTTCCTTGGACCATTTTTTCATGTTACATAAACCATGTTGGCATCTGTATGTTTTATTACATCACAACATATTCAGGTGTCAGAACTAATGAGTCTAAAATTGTGAGTCATGTACAGAGGTGCAGAGACACACATGTTTTGGTAATTTAGGAAAATACTGCAGTGACTTACAAACATTCCCTGTAGGCTTATGATGGCTGGAATCAGATGATCGCTGGTTATAAATTCTTGCTGTGACGTGGCAGAGAACATGGCAGACAACACGTTGGACCTTGACTAGTCACAGCTTGCTGTCTTTCATGACTTGCATAACATACATGTGTGAAACACCATACAACAACACAAAATACTGGACTAACGTGAACAAAGACACATGAAAGAAAGAGGAAAACAGTGCATGGATCTATGCAAACTACAAGTCAAAAAGAGCCATTTTGTTTGAAAACTCCAAAGACAATATAAAGGTTTTCATCTCTGACAGTCTTTGTCTTCTTCCTTTCTTGTGTCAAGCCCAAGCAGCGTACCTCTCTGTCCTCATCCCTGGACGTCCAGAGGCCAGTCAACCACAGCTGTGAGCCCAGTGAGGTGAGCTCGTCCCTGGGCTACGCCAGCTTCAGCACGAGCCCCCCTGCCAGCCCTCCCCTCAGCCCCAACCAGGAAGACTCTGCAGGCTCCAACGACGACTGTCAGCTCACTGGTAAGTCTCATGAAACGGACAGGAGGGTGGGAGATCAATTAGTGTTAAAGGTCGTCTCTTAGCCAGAAGTCATAGTGAGCGTTGGCCCCTGGGGGATTTCACTTTAAACACAAATACCTCCTCAAGTGGAATATCACAACATGAGAACTCTTGCTATCAAGTCTCTTGACTTTATCTGCTCATAAATCCTTTGTGTTTATGTATTGTTGTCGTTCAAGATAGAGATATTTGCATTTAAAGTGTAGTCTTTTGTAAGGCTGCATATATACATTCTTACATACAGTATAGTACCTTTTAAAGTGCCCATTTTCTCCATGTCTAATGGACATGGCGTAGTTGGAATGAATGGAAATTAGTTAATCCAATGTGGAAAATCTGTTTAAAATACTTAGAATATCCCATCTATCATGTATATTAGCCAGCTGGTGACCTTGTGAGTGGTTGGGTTATTTCAGGCCTATTCAGTTATGGTATCAGTAATGCTTGAAGCACACATTTACTCAGTATGTTGAGTATGTCGGTGTGTTCACTATGTCTTTGGCCTTGTGCAGCCTGACTCAGCCCATCTTTTGTGTGTGTGTGTGTGTGTGTGTGTGTGTGTGTGTGTGTGTGTGTGTGTGTGTGTGTGTGTGTGTGTGTGTGTGTGTGTGTGTGTGTGTGTTGATGCTTCCCCCTCCGTTCCATCTTTCTTACTTCAGTGCAGGAGTTGTTTAAACTCTTCAAGCCTTGGAACCAAATGAACCAATGAAACTTAAATCCTCTTGCCCTGGGTCCCAGGAAATTGAAATGATCTTTCTGCACCTGTCACACTGTTGACCAGAGCCAAGAGGCAAACACCTTAGAGCTTCAGTGGGAGGAGTGGAGAGCACATCATATCTGACAGCTGGAAAACGTCTGTCTAAGGGAGAATTTAGAGATATGATTAACAACATGAAAAAATCAACAACAACATACTATGTAATGCTAGTTCCAAAAAAATGCATTGTGTACAATGTACACATCTACACGCATATCTGAACATTGTGTCATATTACATTTACATGTGAACTCTACGTTTTTGTGAGAGGGAATCTTTTTATTTATAGTGGTAAGAGTACCTTCAACTTCTCCCTTATATTACCATTGTTCTAAAAACCTTGAGAAAGATTTTAGGCAAAGCTTGCAAGGATGGATAGATGAATAATGAATTTGGAAGTAGGTTGAACTGTCAGGCAAGTTATAACACTATTATCTGTGTGAGCCGACTGTACTAGATCAAATCTGTCAAGTCCTATACTGTGTGAAATAGTCAGTGAAATAGTTTTGCAAACATTTTTATGGTTTATTTTAACCTATGTAGGAGTCAGACGGGTATGTTTCTGACACATAACAGCACTGATGAATTGATGATTTTAGTCTAGCATGTGAATTTGTGAATCCCAGCTGTCTAGGTATTGAGGGATGATGAAACAAGCACTAAGAATTACTCTACAGAACGTTTTGACCTGTTGTATAGTCGTGTGGGTTTGAAAACTGTATGAGTGCACATCATGCTTTCTACTGGTATGTCAGGCAAGGTTGAGGAGGATCATGTCATGAGGAGAATTTTGCTGTTGCATGTCAAACCATACGTGCCTCTTGTTTGGAGAAGTTCATACTCCAGCAGAGGAGGTTAAATAAAAGTTAATGGTGCAGCAAAGCTAGTAAGCTACGCATTTTAGACTCTACTGCTCTATGTTCAGGGTGATTTGCTATTGCTCAAGAGCATGAATTAGCTTGTCATAGTTCACCAAACCTGAACCTATTGCATGGATTTATATCACCTGCATAAGAGAATCCATCAATTGAGATGATTGCATTGAAATTTCCTTGTGAAATGGCCTTAGCAATTTCGTTCATTTAGCAGATGATCTGTTACTTTCAAATACCAAATGCACTTGCCATCAAGATTTTCTTTGAAAAGTGACATTTGAAAGGTTGTTTTGAAGTGACGTCAACTTGTACATTAGTCTCATGTCTGTTTGACAAGAAATTAGGATGCAAACAAGCTCTTTCAGGGGAAAAACTGTACTGATATCCTAAAAACTAGGCTCCAAGACATCAGCAAGAGATGCTCTGTTATTCCTATGGGGAGTCCCTTTTAGTGTCAGACCAGATGAAACACTGTTAGTTTCATCTAATGACGTCCCCCCTGCTGAGTTTAAAAGTTGCTCCTCCAAAAGGAATATTCCATGAAATGAAGAGGTGTTTTCTCAGAAGAATGTCATAATGAGGGCAGTTAAATCTTAAATCTCCACATACACACATTTCAGTACTTTTATTTTGTTCACATACTAAAAAAGGAACATAAATACTAAATAATGCAAAACGTGTTTACTATTCACTTGCATTTTAATGTGACTGACAAAAGATCCTATATCATGAAGCCTAATATAAGTAACTAACTAAACATATGAATACCCTGTTTTGATAAGATATATTATCTATCTATCTATAGATTACTGGTTACTGCCTGGTTTACTCTTGACCCTAATTTCCTTTGTGTCATTTCCTAGTCGCTTTTTGTGTTACCATAGTGATGAGATTCCTTGTTGTCATGGCAAAGTGGCGGCCTTGGTGTAAGTTAGTTGGTGACGTGGTTGTGAATACTTCCTCCTCTCACCTGGATTTCAGTCCAACTGTCCCTCACACCCACTGCTATCAGACACCGACAGAAGAGGCAAAGCAGGGGAAGTCGACCAGGCAGGAGGCATTTTCTGTGTGTGTGTGTGTGTGTGTGTATGTGTGTGTGCATGTGTGTGCGTGTGTGTGTGTCTCTGTTTCATCCAGGAGCAGTTCAGAGGCCTAGCTACACTTTGATCTGTGTAGTGCCTCAAAGGAAAAACACATTCATTATCAATCCACAGGTGCACACACATACAGACACACAGACGTAAACCTGAATGAGATGTCTTCATCTGCCATTCCTATTGAAGTATTGCAGTGGTATTTATGTAACAAGAGTGTGTTATTTGCTACTTGAACCTACATAATGAGCCTTGGGTTTGACACTGACGTGTAATGTCGTCTTTGGACAAAGACTGGGGAGCAATTATTGACCACAGTGTTGGAAAGCTCTTGTTTTAACTTTGAACACATTAGCTTTCTATTTAGAAACACTTGAAACAGATAATTTGTAGAATTACAAAACCTGAATTTGACGATGTGTGGGAAGGTGTCTGGTTTCATATTGACCTTGGTGTTAATGATGTTGGTTCATTTTGATTGCACAACTGTTATGGCTTAGGTAGATGGTTGGACGTTTGATCCCCAGCTCCTCCTGTCCACATGTTGAGGTGTCCTTGGGTAAAAAACAACATAAGTATTTTAGTCTTTGACACATTTAGTTCTCCAAAAAATTGCTTGATTTGAGCCAAAATATGGCTGTGGATGCAAAGACACTGCAACTTGAGGCATTGGAGGAAAGATTGTCTTCTCTAGCAAATTTAAGTCTCTGCTATAGAACGTATAGTACAGTATTGCCCTAACAGGTGAAGTACATTTACATTAAAAGAATTTTAATGAACACACAATTCCACGTCTACAACTTATAGAAACACATTATATAAGCACTCGCAGCATATTTTAAATACAACTTTTAATGTATTATAAATAGGTGTACCTCTATTTGAAACTCCAACACCAGGAATAGATTGGCACCCATTTATTTTTCCATTTAATTTTTTCTCTATTTTTTCACCCTCCTTCTTCTGCTACTCTGCTCATCCCTCCTGCTCTCTCTACTTATTAGCTTTATAAGGCCCATTGTGGGGTTGCCATGGTAACAAGTGGCTTACAGAGAGAGAGAGAGAATGAGAGAAAGAGGGAGTATATATGTATGTGGGTACAGAAGGCAAAGAGTCACAGAATTCAAAGGATGCCAGTGAAAAAGAGAGTGGGAGAGAGAATGAGAGTCTGATGTTGTTGGGAGGGAGGGAGGGTTGGGGTGGGGGAGATCAGAAAAATGGAGAGAATGAAATGTGAGATTTCACTGGGTTGGACTGAGAAATGAGGACGAGAAAGTGATGGGAACAATTTTTTTCCGTCTGCACACCATAAAAGGTCTTTCCTTCCTTCTTCTCCACATCTGTCTGTTCTCTTCTTATTCCTATCATTCTCTCCCTAAAAATCCTGAACTATTCTTCAACACAAACTTAACATTTAAACACTGAATCCTCGGCCCTGCAGTGAAGTTTGCAGGTGTCAGCAACCTGCGTGGGCAGTTGGATCAAAAGGAGGTCTATTTATAACCCAGTCCATCACTGGTGTTACTGTTGATGCTCAAAACTACAGTTTACATAATTTTGGACATCGCTTAAGAAGATATTCCCTCTGTGCCCTCGGTGCAGAGTGCCAAGTATAATGCAGTGTTATGCAAAAGCAGCGCAACTGTTGACGCAATTGTCTCCCATGAATTATGCAGTGCCCCCTGCGACAAGTCACTAACAAAACAAAGCTCCAGGTCTGTGTTTATTCATCTGCTGAAACACTTCACAGCTTCTTATACCCCCCATAATGTAAATACAACCAGTTTTTGTTCATAATGTCCAAATGCTATTGTAGATTACATAATGCACTCACTATTTTGTTATTTTTAATGTAATTTCCTTCACATTACTGTGGTGTTTCCCTCAGCTTTACAAAGCATTTTAGCATCTTTCAGCTCATTGTTTTGGTTGTATGACTTGCATCTTTACTGTTCTGGCTGAGACCCATGGCTCTCAGTTGCATCGTTACAGCAGCTGTTTTCAGCAAAAACCTCTGATAAACCTTCAGTACACTACCTTCCCAGCACCAAACAGCAGATGGACAAAGCTGAAACAAAAACGGAGCTAAAAGAGAATATTGAACCTACATTCATCAGGTGGCCTGAAACACGACTGCAAATGGATTCTCTGTTGTGTAAAGCTGTCAATTGCCAGAAAGCAGCCGCAGGAAGTCCCTTAAGCTGTTGAGGAGAACTACATGCTGTGTAGAGCAGTGAGCTACAACTGGAGCTAAATCAAACCAGTAATTTTAATCAGCAGCATTAATGTATATGTTTTGCGTTAAAGGTGGGAACAACCTACATACCTACAAATACAAAGTAACAGTATTTCGCACATATAGGCCAGTTTTTTGCTTCTAAATCACCACAAGCAAATGAAATTCTCTAGAGTTGTCGTGGTCAGTTGTGGAAAAACATCTGCCTACAAAACACAACTTTATACTTTATTCACAATGACAGCCACAGAGAGGCTGAGTGATGGATTAGCTCTAACAGTTAATGAGCCATAAATGGCAAAGCAATCAACTGCTCTGTGTGTTTTTGTGTGGCACTGGCTGTGTGTTTACCTGAAAGAGTTAAACTCATTATACCTCTGTTGCTTAATTCAGTCCTTTGTTCTCAAATATCACACACTTCACTTGTACCTTGACATTAACTCACAGCTACAAGCACATGCTTCTGCACAAATGCACAATGGGTCTGTCAACCTGCTGTGCTTGATCATTAAGTCATCCTGAAAGTCAGCAGTAAGTCTGTTTGCAGCATTAATTTGATACTCAAGCACACTCATGCGCATACACACACAGTTCATGGTTTTTCTTGATTTTCCATCCAGCTGACATCTCAGCTCTGTCCTTTGCTGTCTTTGTTATATACCGCTACATTTGAAGTCCTATCCATTCTATGTGTCAGAGCCAGCATAGCATGATGCTTAATGAAATAAGTAAGTAATGGCCACTGATATTGTCCATTAACATATTTAATTATAATCATAGCTTAACAGAAAAGAGCATGTGCATACGATACAGCTTTTCCTTTTTTCTCCCTACATTTTACACTGAAGCAGAATAGCAGCAGTGCTTTCTGCAGACTTGTGCTCCACTTATATAAAATGACAGGAATTTTCCCTGTTGTTCTACCCCGGTTGAATGTGCTGAATGTGTGCCCCCTGTCGTGTGGCAGATGGCAGATATGATGAAATTATATCTCTTCTCTCGCTACTTTTTCACTTGGGGGTGAGAGAGGATCAATCAAAGATAAAAGCTTAAGTCAAATTTGATCGGTGAAAGGAGGAGAAAGGCTAAAAACATTTAACTGTTTTATTGTGTATGCAGTTTTGTTTCTGTGTAGTATATTGTACACGCACACCTACGTTGAGTACAAGTTTATTACGTACACCTGTACAATCAAATGCAATCCAGTGCAGAGTCTTGTCCATATCCTGTCTTTGTGAATCTAATATATATTATTATGTAATATTCTGATTTAATTCTAGGTTAATTTTTAAGGCCATAATCTGTGGTGATATTTACTCAGTTGTATCTAATACTTTGTCCTCCACATGTAAAAACTTCTAGAGAGCTAAATCAATAAATCTCTGATACAGAGTGGGTTCACAGTCTTGCACATTTGGACACTGTCACTCTTTGTAGTAAAGTGTCCTCTCCAAATTGTCCCGCCCCCAGAGATGTACTGTAGCTCTAATTAACAGTTCAATTTCATTAATGAGTGGGATGGTTTTGATCACACAGTGTGTGCTTGTTTCATTTACATTTAACCTCAGGCAGTTGCACTAACAAGACAGGTTGAAGAAGTGTGTGAGTGCTGTGTATTTGATGGCATTTAGCCACGCTAGTGGAATGGCTATAGGGATGGCACCACTTTAATGACACAAATGTTTTAAAAATCGTATGATAAATTTTTGGTATTTTTGATCTGTGGTTTTAAGTTGAATGTCTTAACAATTGGAATGCCATTTAGTGCAGACAATTCTGTCCGCCTCGGGATGAATTGTCAAATACTTTTAATATGTCAAATATTTTGGTTCATTACCAAATACCCGCTAACTTTTCTTTTGAGTTGAAGATTTATATTCACCAAAGTGCATTACTCCCTAATCCGTGTACCTGCTGCATGACTCTGTAGTGCCAGTGTACACTGTTACTTGTACACGACCTTAAAGCTCAATGGAGGATCTCAAGTTTGATTCCAACACTGGTCAAGTGTCCCTGAGCAAAACACTGAATTCTCATATGCTCAGTCAGAATGCTTGCTGTTCAGTGTATGTTCAGTGTTTCACAACAAAAAGCGTGTGTGTTTTTGAGGAAACCTGGGTTGACACATGCATGCTCGCAGTCTTCTTCTTCCTTGCATTGCAGCTTTTCTTGGTGCGTCACCACCACCTGTCAAGACGTGAAACACTATCATGTCATCTGGGTTGTCATACGGTTCATACTCGTGTGTGTACATGAGATACAAACAAAACAGGGGCCATCATGAAAACATTGCTGTTGTTAAAAATCCATTAATTAATTTAAATATTTGCACCTCAAATAATATCGTACAACAACACCCTTTTAGTGATGCTAGTGAGAGACGGCCATCACTGTCATCTTCAGGAGACTTGAATAATGGGTTACTGCAAAAGACGGGCCAGTTCCCGTGGCAATATACTCTGTGCACTCGAATCAGGAATGAAAGTGTGAATTCAATATCTGCAGACTGGCCCGTCTCTGCCTTAAGGCTGAGTTTAGATATGTACAGGCTATCAGACGTGAAGAAATGCTCTCAGCGGGGAGTCCTATCTCCCTCTCTCCCTTCCACGGAGGAGGGGGTGGAGGGTTAGGGGGGTTGTAAGACTCACCTGTTTGCACCTGGTAGTGCAACACTATCTGGTTTTACAGACCTGAGGATAAGTTTCAGCATGCACAGTCGGTAATAAATTGAAAAAAAAGATGAAGATAGGAAAAATTCCTCATCAGTTTAATCTTGGAACATTATGAGCTGGAGAAATTTCTGCTCAGCATTAAAATAAATTAGGAAAGAGTGAAGGGCGTGCAGCAGATATAGGGATTACAGTGCCCTCAGAGAGTGTTCAGACCCCTTCAATCTTTTCACATTTTGTTATGTTGCAGCCTTATGCTCAAAAAACCCCTTAATAATCTACATTCAGTACTCCATAATGGCAAAGTGAAAACCAATCTTTTAGCACATTTATCAAACAGGAGGGACTGAACTATTAATATATAATGTATGTATTGCTTTTTTCAGAATATTGTAGCGTTATTTGCTAATGAAGAAACATTAGATGTGAGTAGTTGCAGTCAATATTTACGATGAATTATAGAGTATACATGTGGAAAGTATAAAAATTGATATGTACATATAAACATGTTTGTATATAACAGATGAAGATAGCTCAGTTGTCATGGAGATACTACTGAGCTATCTCCATGACATTTAATTAAACTGTATATATATGTGTGTGTGTGTGTGTGTGTATATATATATATATATTATATATTTCAGAAAACAAAGACTAGCCATGACACATTGACAAATTATATGGCAAGAATATTGTATTTTTTGTCTTCTTTCATATTAGGTTAATCCTCTCATGACAATTAAGATCTAACTTGTGATCCATTGTGGGGTTTCAAACCCCCAGGCTTGAATACAGTTCAACCCTAAGCCTTATTTAAACAGTGGGTGGAAAGCTGGCATTTGCTGGGACTGATCACATCTCGGGCTAATTGAAACTCTCTTTCCCCAGTGCT
The DNA here is from genome assembly GCF_002260705.1 of Seriola dumerili. Lineage (NCBI taxonomy): Eukaryota > Metazoa > Chordata > Actinopteri > Carangiformes > Carangidae > Seriola > Seriola dumerili. The sequence continues at coordinate 5,743,205 of NW_019174393.1, forward strand.
ACATTAGCTAATGATTGTGACATTTCCAACAGCACTTGAAGGGAGCATTTTTACAGCTCTCGCATGTAATTCATTGAATTTCCTGTTGCCTTAACTTTTTGTCAAATCAACAATCCAGTCTTGAAATCATTTCCTGTCACCATCAGTCCCAGCAACAGCCCGCCAGAGTCCTACACTACCATCTCGATGTGGGTTTGTTAGCATAGCCTAGCACTAACCAAGCGTCAGCGCCTGAGGCTCAGAGAGCTGATAATGATTTATCCAGACCTGTGGCGCTTAGGAAATAGAGCTTAGTCTTTAATCTCAGGGATGACTGACAGCTCCGATATTACTCTGTAGTTTTTAATAACAGTCGGTGCCGCACCACAAGAGACAGAACGATGAACACAGTGCTATCAGATGTTTGGATCATCTCCCAGCCCCTCACGCTGCCACACACACACACACACACACACACACACACACACACCACACACACACACACACACACACACACACACACACACACACACACACCACAGCGTATGAGAGCTAGCTTGTATTGTTTTTGTGGTGTTTGTGCGTCTCTGTACATGCCCACATTTCATTTTAGTCATTGACCACAAAAATGAGGGACACGATAAAGGTGCTATGACACAAGTTCGTTTTATATCCTGTCATATAATAGTTAGTGGCTATCTAATTTATTTTAATGGAAATTTAAATGAGTTTATGACCTTCAGTCTGTGAAAATCAATAATGAATGAGATTAGGTTTTTTATACCATTCTTCAAAGAAACCCAGCCTCTAGTGGACTGTTGTGCTACTGTGTGGACTGACTGGCTTTACTATGACAGATCAAGCGTCATTCCCTTCTCCCCAGTTTCTCCTCCCTCCCATTTCAAATATAAACTCCAGCTCCGTATCCCCACTCATTTCTCTACCTCCTGCCCCCGTCTGTCATTCAATCCTTCATTCTGTCACTCCTTTATTTCTCTTGCCACTTTCACAAGTGCTCATGCGCCTCTCTGTCTCTCTCTTTCTGCCTGTCATTCACTGTTATATGCTCCCCACATACCCCCTCACTTTACCTCAGCCTTGCCTCCATTCGTCAACCATTCTTTGGCTTTTCGGTTTGGTTGCTACAGTTTGTCTCTCCATAACTCATTTGCCCTTCCACTCAAACTCTGTTTTCCATTCAGTCAGATAGCCATGCTTTTTTTTACCCTTGCTCTGTTTTCTCTCTCTGTATGTCAACGTTTACCTTTTCAACCTCCCTCCTCCCTGAGGTCCTTTTTCTTCCACTCTCCTCTTGTTCCTCCCTTCCTCATCTTCTTATATTTGCTTTCTCCTCATCCTAACAACTGGGGCAAGACACCATTGGTGATGACCACTGCTGTAGAAACTGTTTATTAACGAGCAATTAAACATGCCTTTAAATCTTGCAGCATGTGTGAAAGGAAAGGAAAATGGATTCACCCTTCTCATATGCAGATGCACATGTTTTCTCTTTGCAGATACATCTCCCTCAGCACCTTCTGTTTATATTTTTTTCCCTTCCATCCATTTTATCCCTTTCTGGATTTAGATACTGTATGATGGGCTTCAATTAGACTAGTGATTCCCTATTCAACACTAAGAAATGAGATCTTACTGCTTTAAGTGATTTACTGGCAAGAGGTTAAAAATCATTTTTGGAAGAACATTTACTTTACATGCCAATATGAGCTGGTCTAGGACCAAAGCATATGACATACCAGCTCTAAGCAGGATTCGGATAATCTCCATAATTAAGCATACTCAGAATACTCGGTATGCCCACTTTAATTTTTGAGTGTGCTGTTGATTGAGACTATTGTCTAAGAATGCGGTGCACAAAGTAAATGGAGGAGCCGCTCACAGGTACACAACATTTAAACAATTTGCCAGTGGTACTAAAACAGCTCAAGGGAGATCATACAAAGTTTATTTGTGTAGCACATTTCAACAACAAGGCAATTCAGAGTGCTTTGCATAAACCATAAAAGACATCAAGACAGCACTGGGGGGAAATGGTAATGATTCCTTGCCCTGGTTCACAGAAAGCTTGTTACGACATTTTGTTTTTTCTTTGTAAAGTTTTAATAAGCAGCGGTATTAAAAAGTCCTAGCTGGGTTGACATTTGTGCATGTACTGTGCAGACCTTTTTCATGACATTCTGACATGTCACAGCAGATTAAGCACAGGTGTAACTAATAATGTTAATTATGCCTGTATTCCATTTATGTGTACAAGTTCCAGGCCTTTGATATTGTGCATGCAAGCTCACTGTCATGGCTTACTGGAGTCCCTGAATAGAGAAATGCCATCTAATGTCATTAGTTACACCTGAGCTCTTCCTCCAATAACAAGTAAAAAATGTCTGTCAGCACATAACAGCAAATAACATTGTTTTCCAGAATTAACTGCAAAATACAAGACCTATGTACCGTAGCACATATTGTATACAGTACAGTACATATGAAAGTGGGACACAGAACAACTGTAGATGTTAACATACCTCAGTGTAATGAGTGTTACCTTTCCATTTTTTGTTGACAGGACAGTAGAGAGTTGTAGACTGTTAAAGTCCAATGTTTTGTTGTCCCATGCGGCCACCCCGACTTCCTCCCTATTCTGACTTCGTGGCTCTGTAACACCCCCTGACTTCCTCCTTTGCTCCCATCATAATTACTGCAGCCACTAGAGGGCTTTGTCACATAAACGTCATTGGGGCATTTATTTAAATGATGCTGCTGTACCAAGAGAAGTAAAATTTTTCACAATACTTATTTTTGGTGCTTGATATTTATTTTAATATATATATAAAATATAATCATTATAATTTGTTCTCAGATTTCCCTGCAGCTGTCTCATTATCTGCAATGAAAGCATTTAATGTTTTCTACTGCAAGTAGCTCACCTTTTCCCTTTGTGCATCTTATTATGCAATAATAATGTACTGTGTATTATTGAGTCATGTTTTCATTACATTACATATTCAGTACCTGCTCAGAATCAATATGTAGTGTGGAATTGCAATGCAGCTGTTGTATCTTATATTGCTGCACAACCATAAAACCCCAAAGTGTTGAATTTCATGTATTTTTCCATAAATAGATGCAGTGTTTAGGTAAATTAAATAAAAGCTCCATTCCAGATCTGTTTCGCTCCCACCCACTCTCTTCCTCTCTGCCTATTTTCCTCTGATAGGTGGGTGGTGGATGGATGTACACAACTGAAGGTTGTGCCTCTCACAGTTTATCAGCTTGAGGAAGTGATGACCTCACACATCACTGAATCAGTCAGTCTATCAATAACATAACTGAAGAATCTGTCTTTATTGGGAGGTATTTAGTGTTGAATCAGTCCTTAACTAGCAAAGAGTTAATCCTACACCAGCGAGTAATATTGTTAAATATTTATTGTTGCACAATTACATATATTACTGCGGTTGTTAGGGATGAACACAACTTATCCAAATACCAATCAGCTTCTAGGTTGTCCTGCTACATGCTACAACTTGTGTGTTTGCATAGTAGCTTAGCAATAAATATGTAGGTATGCAGAAGCTGTCTCACCATCTGATTCTTAGACATTTGCTGCGTTTCAGCAGAAACGGAGTGGTGAGTTACTATAAATGTGTGCAGTACAGTACATACAGTGTAATTGTGCCTTAATTTGAGCTGATACTGCCTTGGATTCCCAGGTAAGACACACACACACACACACACACACACACACACACACAGAGACAGTGGACAGTCAGTGATTTTTAAGGTCAGGAATGGATAAGTAATGAAGGTTAAAACAACATGCAGAGTACGATTATTGATTGTTTATAAGGGAAGAAGAAAAGAAATGAGACTGTCCTGCGTGAGTTGAGCTAAATTATGTTTCTTTTGCGTTATCATCCTCTAATTTGTTAGCCACAAGTTGTCAGTACGTCAATATTCTCAACAACTCAATCAATGTTAGGGTTTAGTTCCTCTTCTTCACTTGAAATAATTGTTTTCAGAATTTTTTTTCTTCCAAAAGTCTTTCGTTTTTTGCATGTAACTTTCCTTCTGCCCTCTCGAAACCTTTACTTTTGCACTTGCAGATTTCTCTGTTCTTTTTTTCTGTCTAGACAAACACACACACCTGCTGATTTGATTGCTGTGTTTATCAGCTGTACACTTTTCCCTCGCTCTCTTGAAGGCCGAAGACACTCAGTCGCCTGAAAACTGGGAGAGATGCTGGGGCTCTCTGTTGCCATAGCGACCAACAGGCTCACCTGTTGCCAACAGTTCTGTTCTTTAAAAAGAGGAGAAGCATAGAGAGACTGATAAAGGACTGCAAAAGAAATGCACAGTGGGGCCAAGAGAAGCACATACAGAAAGAACAATGTGTAAATTAGAAATAAAATGTAACTTAATGATGCCTTAAAGGTGCAGTCAAAATGTAGGACTTTTATGTAAATCCAACCACCCATTGTTATATTGCTCGGATTATCTCCAAAGATGTTCTCTGTGTGATTTATCTGAGCAAAAAAGATTTATAATGTAAAGTCTAGTGTAATTTGCAATGGTATTGTTTATTTAAATTTAATAATTCACAAAAATTTATTCTCTGACATATTTTCAATGGTCAATGCTTTGGATATTGATTATGGTCAAAATGTAACGTCTAGAAGACAATGGAGGCAAAAAAGATACATTAAGGGCTGAGAACAAAGGTTGACATGCTGTGTATTTATAATGATCTTTCCTGTCCTGTTATCCCATTAAAATGTTGAGGATTAGTCATAACTAAAGAGCTTTCAGCTTGTGTACGAAATAATGATAATTTCAGTCCATGTGACACTTGAAGATGAATCATGTTTTCAACCATCATTACCTGCACATTGTTAATGGGTGTGTGCGTTATACTCTGAAACACAGAGACGACACAGTTGAGGTGCAGTTAAATTCACCTTCAAAATCATATGAAATGGCTCTCAAATTCGAGGACTAATATTAATATTGTTCCACTTTCTCCCAGTGTTATTCTTTCACAGTACGAAGAACTCAAACACCTCTCATTAATCACTGTGAATGATTCTAGTTAGTCACTCTTGTTGGGGTTTTCTCAGAAAAAGCAGCCAAGTATCTTCATCAGACCTACATTTTCTTATGAAAGTCTGTTCTGTGCCGTGTTACCTGGCTTTGCTCTGTGTCATTGGCTTGCATTATGTAATTGTTGTATATGGAAATGTGGTTGGATGTGCTGAGGACAGTCAGGAGGTGCTAGTTAAAACTGGCTGACACCAGAGACTGTGTGTGTGTGTGTGTGTGTGTGTGTGGGGTGAGGAGGTGGCAGGCAGCAGGAGTATGTGGTCAAATCACAACATTGCAATTTCAGTCTGCGTGGGGCAGCGGGGGCACATGCAATTATTCAACTGACAGTTTTGATTACAACACTGGAGTTTGCATTTGTGTGTGGACAAGGCACTGTTTGTATCTGTTCTATTTCCTGACTATGTTGTGAGACTGTTGAGAGGGTGTGTGTCTGCGTGATACTTATCAGTGGTGAGATTGTTTACATGGCCTGGTACACAATCTTAACACACAGTGACAAGAAACAGAACAGAGATTTCTATTTCACACACACACACACACACACACACACACACACACACACACACACACACACACACACACACACACACACACAGTTTTTTTTTCTATTGCAGCACTCTGTCTGTGTGTTTGCTTGGCCGATGAGGTAGATCATCATGTTTATGTATATTTTACCTGCTGATGAATTATCAGCCATGACATTAAAGGATCACACCAGGGGCTCTGCATGTTCTAGCACAAATTACCTACAAATCACAGTAGCCCCAGTACACTTTAAATGTTAGCCATGTTGTTGTTTTAAAAATGTATGAATGTAGTTTTTACACTGTTCCAGCCATTAATGCGTTTCCATTAATTCCAGTACAGTATGGAAATCTATTAGCTGACTCTTAAGAGTTGCCCATGTTGTGTCATCCATCACAGTGAACATTGAGGCTGCGTTCATTTTTGTGAAGGTTATAATAGTGCTTGCTCATAATCTTCTTATGAACTGCATTAACATGCAGTGATGATATAACTCTGACTAAAAAAAGTGTCAATATGCTGCTAATTGATAACGTACAGGAGAAAAGAATGGAAACAATGGTTGTCTTGAACTGTAGAAAAATTCATCTTAAACTCTACAACTTAACATTTTATTTTCATAAAATGTAATAAAGTGCTGCGTGATTTGCTTCAATAATTGATTTTTTGGCCACTTGGGGGCAACATAACAAGATAACCACACTGAAACACCCACTAACAAGTCGATATGGCATTATGTCTTAGCAGACATTAACAGACATGGAGCAACATTAATATTAATTTGAATTCTTGTTCGCAACTCCTGAGAGAACTATCTGGCTCTTAAGCTGCTAGATGCTCCACTACATTCTCAAGCTCTTCACTACCTCTTTTTGTCTGTTGTTTGTTGCTAGGCAGGTAGGATACTGTTGGTTTATCAGAGCTTTTTTTTTTTTTTTTTTTGCAAAAAACAGCTGCATCTGGAAAAAAGTCGCTTTGTGATTGAACAAAAACAGTTAAGTTGTCTGCCTTAAAACCAAAACAATGGGCTGAAAGACACTACAAAGCTCTGAGAGGAACTCCAGAGTCAGGTGATGATTCTCTGTGGATTTGTCGCATTACTAATCCTTCATTTGAATTTACAATCTCCAACACTTAATTCACATCTGTCTGTGCTTCATCCTGTGTCCCTGTCTGTGATTAATTCTCTATGATTCTTTTCACCAGCCTACACACCTGTCTGTCTCTCTCACTTAGTTTACATCTCTACTAATCATTCTAACGCCATAAATTTAACATTTAGTTTCAGTCACAATGTGGAAGAGACCTTGTGAAACTGTTAATATAAAAGAGCAGAGCTTTTCCCTCAAAGGAAAAGCTACAACCTGAATCTTAGTAGACCACAATGTTGCTTCTTTGCTATTGTCTTGTATTGAATTGACGATTTCTCAAAGAGAGTTTGAGAGTCACACTGCTCTGGTGAAGTGTAATAAATAGTCAAGGTAGATGAAGAATAAATAATGTACCTGTTATTATTCCATGTCTTGTATCATGAGGAGTACAGCTTTTTAACATGCGAGACAATTGTTGTGACCTCAGGTGTAACTTGTTTTCAGATGTGAGCGTAAGTGTACATAATCTGACAAGCGAGTAGTCAAGCAAACACACACACACACACACACACACACACACACACACACACACACACACAGAGAGAGACATGCATCTATAATTACACAAATACAATCAAAAGAAGCTTTCAGTGGCTTCTTTCACCCCCACTGCACACAGACAGTGAGCGGGCCTCTGAAAGCATCCCTTCAAAAAGGAAAAAATTAATAAATAAAAAATAGTCAATGGTGTAAGAACGTCTGCCCCAATGAGATCATGCAAACATGAATAGGTTCAGACACACACACGCACACTTTTGGACACAGATAGTGGAGCAGCAGAGGTTTAAAATCCAAGTCAGGACTTTCAGCTATTACTCCTTAGAGAAACAAACAGCTTTTCTACACGGGAGCAGAAGATGCATTACCTCGTTCTTATCTTCCTATTTGCAGCTTTGGTTGTTTTGCAGTATTTGTTTTTTTTTTTTTTAGCCTCATTGCGTTTATCTCTCTTTGTTCTGTTGTGTACTGAGAATTTCGCTCAGCACTTTTAAATATTATTGTGTATTTTATTTGTGCAGTGAGTGTAAATTACTCATCTCTGTGTTTTCTTGTAAATTCATTAGTGGTATCATTGTTTTGACGGAACCATGTTGTGCAACTCTATATGATTTAATCCTAATCAGTCAATGTTTTTGTGTGTGTCCTACTTGCAGACGACGGGCCGTACCAGCGAGACCCGCCTCCCCCTCCTCCTCTCTGTTCTTCCTCCACATCAAACGCTCTGTTGGAGGAGCGAAGGAAGAGCCACATCCCAGAGGAGTTTGCAGGCCTTCTTCATGGATCATCCCCAGCCTGTGAGACCCCTGATACACCTTACCATCTTTACAGTCCCAAACCTCGTAAATATGCCTCTACAGATGTCCAGAGCAGTTTGCTGCAAACCCCAGAGTTCAGCATCGTGATTGGAGGAGGACCCACTCAGGTCTTCTCCAGGACAGGGAGTGAGTCGTCGCCACAGAGGACCGCCAACGACCCCCAAAAGCCGCAGGTGGTGTACCGGACTATCTTCCACACCAGGGTCAACCAGGACCAGGCTCGACCTAAGAACTGCAATCAGTTAGATCCACCGCGTGGGTGGTCTACACTAGACCGCCCACCCTCCTACTCCTCTGGTCAAAACAGGGAAGTTCCAGTAGGTGTGCCAAAGGACAGTTCATCTGGGCCTGGCTACGAAGAGAGGGCTTGCACCCTGGGGAGGATGAGGTCTATGCCCCGCAGTGTGTTGGACTTGCAGTTGTCCAAGTCTCTGTCCAAGTCTGATTCCAACCTGGTAGCTGTATCTCCCATACAGGTAGGTTATTGTAAATAATCTCACTGTCTAAAACCACTGATTCTATTTACAATCACAGCATTAACTGTAACGTGTTTTATGAAACAGAGCACGGCATTTGTGTTACATTATGAAATCAAGTTAAAACTTTAACACTATCATGTTTCGTTCTTCTGAGACGTTTATGTAAGAGGCCAAGGATAACATGAAAGCCTCTTTTAAAGTTATAAAAAGTTTCTCTTTTTTATAAAAGTTTAGGTCAGCACCAAGATCACAGTTAGCAATGAAAGCAAATGCTTTTACGGTAAATATTCAGTTGTATAAATTATGCAGTCATGGAGGTCGTTTGCATCTTGCTGTATCATGCAGTGTGACTTCAGAAACAGCACAGAAGCCAGTCCAACCAATGAGATAACTCACTAATCTGGGCCACAGTGCTCCCTGCTGTGCAGCACATTTTATGAGATGACTTCTTTAATTCATAGTAAATAAATCATAAGCTAAATACATAGTCTGTTTGATGAAAATAGCTTCATTATAACCAAAACTTTGATGAGCTGAAAGGACTTAGTTATACTCTAAACAGTTTTTAGTGCTTAGTTGTCCATATTTTTAAGGTTAAAATATTTGACAACCTTTGTAGTTTATTGCCTGTAGGTTAATAATGCTTGAAAACAAAATGGTTGGTTTTTGTCTGGTCCAGGAGGAGCATAGTTGGGGGTCTGGATCTCGGGGCCAGGGGCCTGGAAGTCCAAGCCCAGGAGAGGGAGCCAGCCCAGGGGGAAGACTGGAGAGAACGCCCTCCTTTACTGCTGAGTGGGAAGAGGTAAGAAGACATTTTTTGTGACATGTCAAGCTTTTTACCTGATGTTTATGATCAATCTATATATTGTAGAGGGAGAAGATCGACCAGTACCTGTACTGTGACACTACATGTGTTTCTGTAGTAAAATTTATTAAAACCATCATGTTTTTCAAAGTAAACTGTCTCTGCAGGGGACAGTTGAAATCTCTGCACCCACAGCTGTGAGCTGCTTCAGTTTTTTCTCTTTGAAATCCACTCAGTTACTGTGGTACAGAAGGAGCCCCAGTGCTAATTTAACATGCTTGTACATTGATTTTCCTCTGCAACCAGCACCGGAGCTGCAGGGAAGACCAGATATCAGAGAGAAAGCCGTTTCTATTATAGAGGGTATAGAGCGGAGGATGAGAGTGCTACGTTTTTTTGGTGTGTTCGCGCTGGGAGCTTCTTGGATTTGTTGGATCGTGCCTCTTTATAAACAATGTGGGTCACAGATGCATTAGCCTCTGCTCACTGACCATCGTTCACACCACAGAAAACATAGACTTTGAAAACTGATGCTCATGCGTGTTTACACCTTGAAAATTAAGAATTTCATACTATTTTTCATGACACTTCTTTGGAGAATATTATAGGTAATAATGAGGGTGACTTGATTAGTATCTCTACTTACTTACTACTAAAAGAATGCTATTGCGTGAGTAAGTCCACATTTGCATGTACATGTTCATTAGTTCCTCAGCACAGCTCATAACTTGCTGATGGTGATGAATTACCATATGGAATTTCCCATAATTTCTGAGCAATTAAGGTGACCTTTCCTGTTTAATTGCATGCTACGGGAGGATAAGATAAGATGGCTTCAGGGAAATTGTGGAGTGATTTATGGGGATTTCAGAGGGAAAAAAATAACAAAGTTGCTCTATTCGCAGCACATGCCAGAGAGAGAGTTGCATTATTTGCAAGAGACGAATCACGAGGGATGTCCCACAACAGTCACTGATCTGAAGATATCCATACTCATTAGTGCTACATGCTAGAAGAGGCAGATCAATGCGTGTTACAAATTTGTGCATTAAAATCGGCATTACCTTGAAAATCGCTGAAGTGTTGAGATTATTTTTTGTTATCTGGATGTTAATTAAAAGCTTGTAGTGAAATGTGGGTTCTTCAGACATTCAGAAAGACCTTTTCCATCAAACAGGTGTTTAATCTAGAAAACTGTAGCTACGGTAGATCGCTGAAAAGATATTGCCAGCGTGTTGGAACTTGGTTCTTATTTTTAGTAGTTGCCCATTTTTCCTATCAGTAATTAAGTTAGTGGTGAGATGTTATAATGCAGTAAAACAGTGAGCCAACAGTAAAAATTGTTCCATAGAGCTGAGGGAATCTGCAGACAGGTGATAATTCTGTCTTTGTCGCTATAAAAAAACCCCTTTCACAATACTCAAAGTAATCAGATCAATTGCTAGTACCATATACACATTGATTAATGCAGCTTTAAATCACCTGTATTGCCTTTTCTGAGTGTTTAGCCTCTTGGTTCTATATACTAAGTTCATGTGAACTAGTGCTTTGTGTGATGCCTGTTTATCCTGCTCCAAATATGAGGCCAACTTCATGGTCCATCAGCTTGTAAACACTGTTTGCATTTGTCAGACCTGACCCTTAGAGTGCTGGTCTTGGACTAGTGGCAGCAAAGCCAGGCTTCTCTGACCCATGGTGAGCCAGCAAGCCTGACAGGTGGATGGATGTGCAGGTCACATAGATCAGTGGTTAGCAGCAGGTCCAGGGTCAGGGATGAGCGGTCGACAGCCAGCAGCCAGACACTAATGAAGCCACAGTAGTTCTCTCCAATCCAGTCTCCCTCCTCCTTCATCTCTGCTCTCCTCTGTCTAAGTTTCCTGCTAACACATCTTTTCCCCCTTTGCTCCTCCATACCTTTTCAATTCACTGGTGGAATGATTGACATTCAGTGTGCTGGCTGGCGTCATGTTATGTGACACTTGAATCCAGAAATAGGGGTTAGCCTTATTACTGGGATATGACTTTCCCTTGCACATGCTGTACATCTCTCTAATTCTGGTTCTCTCTCTCTCTTCCATTTGTTCAGATCGACAAGATAATGAGCTCTATTGGGGCAGGAATAGGCAGTGGATTGGACATCAAGGAGGACATCTCAGGTAAAACATACACAAATATGTATATGTGAGTAACTTGAAATGAAAGGATAATTCCAATTTATTGCAAATTGGGTTCTGGTATTCTGGTAGTTTTAGTCATTATCAATATTGGTTATGATAGCACTGCCCTCACCGAAGTAATTTCTGATTTCCGAGAAAACATCACAACAACAAAGTCTAGCAGGGCAATAAACACAAACAGCTGTGAACAGTGTAGCCAGGTTATTTAAACTAATTTATTTGGAGGTAAAACAAAAAGTCACTGCATGTGAAAGCAATGCTCCTCATTTTTCAGGAAGACAGTACAACTATGGAAAGTAGTTGAACCAGGAAGTTGATGTGTCAACTGTGATGGATGTTTTACAATAGACTATTTGGGTAATAATTTCAAACACAAAATTTTGAAAAAGGTTGGAAACCTCTGCCCTAGAAATATCCAGGTAAATTCACTGGATAATAACTGACGTGGAGCCCTTGTGAAATGATGATAATTGTCTTCCTGCTTGAACTTGTGCTAGAAGCATCTTTGATATCACTGATCAGAAAGATGATCAATACTATAAAAATAAGACCTTAGTTGTAATAATCAGGAATTATCTTATTTGTGTGTGTGTATCGCTGTGGGTAAATGAGATCTTTGGTGACACTTGAATGAAGTAAATTTTGTGCACATCAAATCCCTGTTTTTGCCAGTTTCTTCACCTGCGTACCTCGAATCCTCTGCTACTCATCTCTATTTACTGCGTTCATCCCCCTCTCCCTGTGTTAACTCCCCCATCCTCCACTTCCCGATCCCCTCCCCTCTTCCTCTCTCCCTCTCTCTTTTCATCTGTGAATGCAAAGCCTCTGCTAACCATGGTTACCACAGGGAGAAATCCTGTTTGTGCCAAACCAGCTCTACCCCCTCCCACATCTATTCCCACCACCACCGCCACCACCACCAACACACACATGGCCATAGCACACCACACACACAGGCACCACACATACACCACAAACACATACATATAGATGCAACTGCATACATACACTCAGTGTGGTTTGTGTGTGTGAGTGGGAGGGAGCTTGGCTTCTTGCAGACAAAGAAGCTGGAGCTGTTGTGATGGCTGTTATCAGCAGAGCGAGCCAGATATATGTAGAGCGGCAGGGCGAGAAGGAGCAGGGCAACGATCGACACCTCAAGAGAAGATAGAGACAGAAGGTAGACAGAGGAAAGTGAGAGAGAGCGTGAGGGAACGAAGGAGGAAAGCAGCGCTCAGAAAGGAGAGGGAGAGAAAGAGAGAGAGAGGAGGCTGCAGAAGCATACAGATGAGAGTGGGAGTACTTGATAAAGAGAAATCTACAGCGCAGGCAGCTCTCGCTCTTTCTCTCTCTCTCTCTTACACACACATACACTCTCACATACACACTCTCTCACACACACACACGCTCAGGGGAGCAGCCAAGCGAGCGCAACAGCTGAAAAAGAAAGCGGCTGCTGTGCACGACAAACACACAGTCAGTTGCTTTTGCTTGCGGATCTGTAACTCCAGTCTTATCCAACACCCACCTCTGGCAGGATTTTACCCCCAGGACGGAAGCTCTTTTCTGGATACAACTTCAGCCTTCATCCCCTTCTCATCCTTCCTCTGGCTGGATTCAGAGAAAGCAGCATCTGGACGCCTTAACCCTTTACCCGCTTGCACCCTTGCATGCTGACCCCGTCCATCCTCACCATGTCTCTAGCCTAGCGTCCCCTTCCCCCTTTTCCTCCTCCTCCTTTCTTCACCTTTTCCCCCCTTCTACCTGCCTACCCTCTATTCTGCTCCTACTGCTGCCTTGCCAAAAGACTCCTCAAAAGCATGGCGGGCTCCTTCGACAGCCACTTTGCCCGCCATAACATGATGTGGCAGTGCCAGCTGTCTCAGCCGGACTGTTGCTGCTACCGCGTGGACGGCTACTCCCTACTGAAGCGTTTGCCCCTCCACCCCCTCATAGGTCCCCGCTGCCCGCTGCAGTCTGTGGGCCAGTGGCTTGACTCCATCGGCCTGGTCCAATATGAAAACCACTTGCTGGCCAATGGATTTGACAACGTCCAGTTTATGGTGAGTGTTTTTACAAGTGTTTTTGGGGAAAAGAAGGAAGCAGTAAAGATTTAGATACTTTGAGTTTAGGATGGGGTATGATCATACATTTTTCCTCCCTTCTTTTTCTGTTTTTTTTTTTTTTTTTTTATGTTTGCTTTGGCTTTAAATGTAATCTCCTCTCTCTGTTTGTCCCACCTCCTTCTAAGCTCTCTCTGCTCCCCTAGGTGTTACTCATCATCTCTCATCATTTTCTTTGCAGTGATTAGCAAGACTAGTTTTTTTCTCTTTCATTCTGCTTTCTTTCAATTCTGGATTTCCTCCTTTTTTTATCATCTTCTGTCTTTCTCTCTTTCTCTCTCATTCTTGCTTTCCCATCATCACTGCCTCTCCCTACTGATGCCATGTGAGGTCCTCCTACGCACAGAAATCCTACGCCACATCTCCACCACAGCAAAAATCCAGCTCCAGCATCAAGCTGAACACATACACACTCGTACTAAAAATGCATGTCGAAACCATGGTTGTCTCATGGTTTTTGCATACTGTTACACACGCACACACAGAGAAATTTTGCAGGTATGACCACCTGTAGCAATTGCATCAAGATGCAACCATATGGGCTGTTCATCTCCAGTGATTAATTTTTTGCATTCAGAAACACTTTTGATGTTGGTGTGAGTGTGTGTGCATGTGTGTCTTCCCCAGGAAGAAGGGGTACATGAAAGATAAAGTAGGAAATGAGGAGAAAGTGGGAAAGCGGAAGAGAAGCAAAGAAGCCAAATTGAGAGAAACTGCATGAAAGGCAGAAATATGGGAAACAAAGCAGAGGGATGCTGACTGGATGAGTTTATCTGGAGTTTCAGATTGTCACTATTGGGGGGAAAAAACCTCATATCTTCGAAAAGACAAATTTTCAGTGGTTTGTCTAAAGGATTTTAGAACCAATAGAAATGTAGTATTTTACCAACCAGTGGAGGAGATTTTAATGTCTCATGTTTCAGTTGCAGCAGGTTTATATTTGTAACTTACAAGGTTTTCACATGATGATACAGGGTTTGTGCTCCTTTATTTTTGACCACAACTAACAGTATGTAGGCATTTGTACATTTATGTATGTAGGTGTGTAAGTGTGTGTGTTTGTGTGTGTTCCAGTCCTCCACTCAGTATGACCTGCATCTGTTGCTTTGGTTACCCTGGCAACAGGAGGAAATCACAGAATCTCTCTGTTTCTTTCTTTGTGTATCTCTCCCACACGTGGTCAGTGTGTATCTGTATTTCTGTTTTTGGTCACAAGCATACTTACGCATTTAATATGAATTAGTTAATTGGTTCTGGGGCTGGTAGGAGGTTGTGTGTAACCCGTGTGTGTGTGTGTGTGAGAGGACACTCTTGCTCCTCTCTCTGTTACTCATCTACATTTGTCTCAGATCTCTTCAATGGCTAATTATCATTTTTCCATATTAACCAGTCATAGACTGCGACTAACACACCAGCATGCACATGGCGTCATACTCTCCTCTTCTGTTTCTCCCCGTCGCCTTCCTTCTTTGTTTCATGTCTTGTCCATCTTCCCCATTCCCTCCTTTTCTTTCTTACGTCAGTGTAATTCAGTGAAGCACCATTTGCATAATGTTTTGATGAAAACATGTTGCCAGAGTACACATAAATAATACATACAATGAACACATTTTGTGTGTGTGTGTGTGTGTACATATATATATATATATATATATATATATATATATATATTCATAGTACATGACGCAGCTAGTTACTGATGAAATAAATAAAGGGGGGAAAAAAAGGAAAAATCTGTGAATTACTTATTACTGTGTATTTCTTCCTCCCTCTAAATCCTTGCAGTGTATGATAATGCCTTCAGCATTAATATTATTTTGAACAGATTTCACATGGCTTGTTTTACAGGATATCATATAAAGTTCACAGGTAATAAAGAATATTATTTGGCTATAAGCTGTGTAAGGCCTAGGCCAGTGATAGGCTGTGTTTTAGCCTAAATCAAAGCGTATAAGGTTGCAATAGAGAAACTGCATACCTAACCTACCTACCTGCTACCTAACCCTTTTGTCCAAATTGGTTTGAGTACCACCTCTTGTTCATTAGCCGTAATTGATTTTTTTTTTCTTTTTTTTGGTCACTTTGAGGCAGCGCAACAAGCTGTAAACACAGCTTTACATATTACCACCTTACCATGTAAATTTGTTATGAGAAACATTTATGCAAACAGTGGCCTTGTTATGCATCCAGCAGTTCCGGAGTAACATTATTATTATTAATTTGGAGGTGTTTTTTTGTCCAGTATTCAATCTCATTTTAACTCTGCTTTGATTTCTACCAATTCCTGAGAAAAATATTTGGCTTTTCAGCAGCTAAATGATCAACTATACTCACTAAAGAGTCACTAACATTGTCTGCTCGCTGTTTGGTGCTGGGCAGACTACACAAAAAGTTTGTTAGAAAGAGTTTGCTGAAAACAGCTGCCTGCTACAGGTGGAAACAGCACTGATGAGGGCAGTGAGGCTGAAACAACTGTAATGCTGTAAACCAAAATAATGAGCTAAAAGAGCTAAAGCTCTCCATAGAGCTGAGATAAACTACAATAATGCTTCATACATGTATTCATTGCTTCAATCAGAAGCCACTGGGCACAAGATTTATTAGTTTTCACTCTCAAAAAATTACCTTTTATGGTTAACTGTCAGTAAAGGAATTCACAACTTAACCAAACCCTTCACAACTGTCTCCCATTTAAATTTAAGTTTGATTTAAGTTAAATTCACTTTTTTGTTATTAGTAGAGCACACTTCTGCCAAATGTTGGATCATTAGTTAATTGCTGTGTATTTACATTGGATCAAACACGTCTTACTGCAGGGGTAAGTAAGTGAACCAGTAGAGGTAGACAAGGAGTCACTGTGCAGCAGCTATGGGAGTGTCCAGGCAACCGTTAACATCAGATTTAACCTGTTCACATAAGCTAAAAATCTCTTTCCTCTATTAGTAATGTCCCCAGGTGAACCCTCCATTCATTTACACTCCTTCCTCTTAGTCTGGCACACACACATACAAGCTATCATATCAGCGTGCCAACATATTTTGCTCTCTTTTGCACCTAGTTTGTAGTTGCTAACAGTTTTTGGCAGTACTTGTGAGAGACTTTTGAGGGATTTTTTGCTCTCATGGCCTCGCCCCTCTTGTCTAAAAATGTTCCTCAATAGCTCAGTTGCCTCCTCTGAAATGCCTTTAGATACAATTAATATTGAAAGGAACTGAGATGAAACAGCCTTGCAAACATCACGGTGACTTCAAAGTCCTTTTCGTGAGTGGGCCCCTCTCTGTGTCTCTCTCTGTTTAAAGGTTTTCTGGTGTCCCGCTTGCTGAATAGAGTTTTACCCTCTTTGTTGTTCGTGACTAAACAGAAGACAGTTAATGTTTTCCAACCTTGGGAAAACTAGTGGTTACCACAAATTGATATTAATGCAGCTGAGACACGGGCTACAGGAATTACATTGATATTTGTAGCACTTCTTTTTTTTAATTAGTGGCCGTGGATCCTTCAAGGAGATGTTTGGGTCAAATTCATTTCAGCTTCACTCTGTATAGGAAATAAAGTTAACTGGCAGATTCAAACTCGAACAAGTCACCGCATTACAAAATAAAACCTTTTTCTTTTTTTTCTTTTTTCATTTCAAGACGAGTTCAAGTTCATCTGTAGAATTGAGTGGTTTGCAAATGAATTTGACCTTAAATCTGATCTGTATCAGTGTATGACGGCAAAAAGGTAGTGTGCAGAAATGTATGCAGACATGCACACATATACATAAACATGGACAATTCCCATCCAATTCCATTACCATTTAGCACTAATGGGGGTCATTATAGTGGGTGTGTCTCATCACCTTAACCAGCCAGTAGAGGACAAGTTCTGCTGGATTGATGGACAAATAGCAGTGGGGTGGAGCGGTTGTTATGGAGACAGCATTTAATATGAAGGACACTGGATGGAGACTAATCACACCCTTTTAGATACATACATGTATAAGTGAGTGAGAAAAAGAGGAAAAGCAGAAGACAGACAGCGGAGCTGAACAAAGACAATTGATTGATATAGAATATAGAGATTGTATTGTGTTTGTTCAGACTGAATACTTAAAGACCAACTGAAACGACTCTGGCTAAAAGCAGAATCTGCAACACAGCACAAAAACAGGCACAGAATTTGAGCCACAATCTAAATTAGTTTTCTAGCTAAACAAACATGTACCATGGAAAAATGCTTACTAATGTCAGTTTGCTAGCAAGGCTGTGAGTGAAAGTGAAACACTGAAAGCTACTGACACATTTTTTCTTTGAAAATTAAAAAAAAAAAAAAAAAAAAACTTGCATTAATTCATTAATTTTTTTCCCAGCAGTGGCAGCAAAACAGGCTGTAAGCAACAACTTCAAAGTTTGATACAGTGAACTTTACACATCAAACAAACAGGGAGTAACATTGCATTTATTTTGAGTTGAATTTCTGGCTAATCTGGCAAATGGAAGCCCAATATTCACTCTCCTCTTAGCTCAGTTTTTTCTCTCCGGTAACTCCTGAGGGAAATATGTGGCGTTTTCACAGACTAAGTGCTCCACTACATTCACCAGCTAATAATTAACTTTGTTTGTCTGCTGTGCTGGGCAGGTAGTGTACAGAAGGTTTATCAAAGCTTTTTTTTCTGAGCTGTGTGCTGGGTCTGGAAACACTGCTGATGAAAATAGTGGCACTGAATCAAACTGGTCAAAGTTCCCGCTGTGAAACCAAAAGAGCTGAAAGAGGCTAAAATGCTGCATTGAGCTGAGGGGAACTGCAGAGTCGGGTGATACAGTAATTCTCTGTTTGGTAATCACAACGAGTAACCCCCCTTCAAACATTTAATAATTTCGTCATTTCTGCCATTGTTCATATGTTACATATTAATTGATGACAGGGATGTCTGATTGGGATTTCAGTTGGACTTTGAATATTAAGCAGTTTACATTGCAAGCTTCAAAGTAATTCAATCAGAGAGGAATGGCCTGCAGCAATGTCTCAAGTTCATACATGTTCAGAACCACTTAACGGTGCCATCTTTATGGGACTAGTCTGCCCCAAATAGCCCATTCACCTTGACTAGTCCTCTAACTGCCGTAACATTGTCCCTGTTAACGCTCATTATTGCCATAAAGCGTAGACACATGCATGGCACACCAGCATAGACAATCAGATATGTGACCAGAATATGAGAGTGAAAGGAGAAGAGATAAGGAGGCTTATAGTGGAAAAGCCTGATTTGTTGTGGATCACTTTAGATACTAGAGAGACTCGTCAGGGGGGACAGGCATACAAACAAATACTGAGGTTAAAGGTAAAAGAAATTCATGTAAAAGCTCTTTCACCATGTTGCTTTTTTATTTGATTTCATGCAGCACAATGAGCTAATGGAAAGAGAAAAGCCAGTTGATGAGGACAAAGGTAGAGTAGTGTTAGGACTGCACATGGAATTACAAAAATGGATGGGGGCGCAGTGTTAGATAGATAGCAGAAGTGAAGAGCTAATGTATGATATCATGCAGTGTTTAATCTGACCAAACTGTTCTACGAAGGGGTGCAATGAAACAACAATATTAGAAATGAATTATTGTCAATATTCTGTTCAGAGGTAGCACCTCTAATCCTTCTTATAAAAGAATTTATCATTCTGGAAGAGAAAGTCTTATGAATAGCAGTGTCACTGAGTAGGGAACTTGCTTTAAGAGAAACTTAAGTCACTGCCTCTTCACATAAGCACGAGAAGATATCTAACACTTAAAAGTTTCTAAAGAAACCAAAATGAACTGAGAAACGGTCTGAATAGTAAGTAAGAGAGAGGCAACAAAATAATAAGGAAAGAGCACAGCTTAATATGATAATCGTGGAGACCGGCAATGAAATGAGCAAGAAAAGGTGAGGGAAAGAGAGAGAGAGTGGGAAATACAGTTGGCCGAGCACGATTTGTAGTACTCACCTAAGCTCGTTGGTGTTGATAATGGTGTTCACTACCATCACTGAATATCAATTTTTGCTCCATTTTAGTCTTGCCTCAACCCCCTGTAGTTGTACATGAATTTTAATTTCTATGTTCTTCGTGTCTGTGACCCACTGCGGCGCTGTCATTAAACAGTGCGGTCAAAGTATCACAAGCAAACCACAGGCCATGGCAATTGTTTCAACATTGAGGATGCTAAACACCTTTCACCACCAGCAAAATGGATTGTTAGTGTTCATCATGGTGCTGCCCACCATGTGTTTAGCAATTTATCAGACAAAATAACTGTTTGCTTCCAGAATAAAAAATAAACAATGTAGGCTGTAGGAGAGGAAGCTGAGAGTTGCCTCTGTTGTTGCTCTCTCAGTTTTGCTAATTTTGGTTGTATTGATGTTTTCATGTGATATTTATCCCATGATCCATCATGTGAACTTCAAGATGGCAGATATGGGGCAAACATAATGTTAAGATAGAAAGTGAGAAAGGACAAAATAGGTTTGGAGAGAGAAAGAACAAACATTAAGGAACTCAATCTTGCTCTATCAGGGGCCCAAAAGGGAGCAATTAGTCATGCCTTTGAATCCCCCCACAATCTACTCTCTGCTGAATCTGTGAGTCATTACTGTGCTCTGAAGTTGTAGCATGGTAAGTCCAATGTCGGCTCTGCTCTGCACTCTATTAATCAGCCTGGGAGCTGATCTATGAACTGCACTCTTCTCACAGAGGCCCTGGCGTACAGGTTGGTGAGGAGAATGAGGAAAGAATAAGTTAAGCCACAGGATGAGTCCAGTGAGCTGCAGGGAGAGACTAATGGGGCCCTGGAGACAAGTCTTACTAATAAGCCTGCTGCTACATCACACAGTTTAAAGGGGATTTTTGTCCAAAGTGTGTTTACATTTTAAATGTGTAGAGGACATGCTGGGCGATCATGTGGTGCAAAAATATTACTGACATGGAAATTAACCAAGTGCATGGATTAATGACCATGTGTTTGGTTTAGCGATCTGTACACAGGGATTAATAAACTGAGAGGAAAACATAATGTGGAAAAGCAGAGTAAAGATATTCATGGAAATGAAAAGACTTCCGATATGGACCTCTAACCTTCAAAATCAAATGTGTGGATGTACTAGATAGATTTAAGGTACTGCAGTTAATTATTTAAACATTTTCTATCCACTAAATGGAAACACAGATTAATAATCAGTCTCAGAAAAACACTGAGATGCCATATGTCATATACCATGTGCCCAGCATGCCGCAGATGTCAGACTATCAGCCACTTAGAGCAGTGTGAAAGACACAGTGTAAGTTCTGTTTGATTGGCAATGTAAAATTTATGTGAGGCTGAAGTATTGTAGTTATAACCTTGCTTTATCTGTCAGAGGAATTTTGCGGTGGCTAACAAACTGTGGTGTGATTTATTTTCAGTCTATCCATTCATCAGGATATTATAGTATTTTTTTTTTCAGTTTTTCTGACTGCAGTTGTCAGTCTGGGGTTTTCTGTGATTCATTGAGCTTGTCTTACAATTAGTGGAGTTATTAGTGTAAGTATTGAATCTACAATTTATTCATCTGTTTGTATGGTTTATCAATCAATGAATTTCTGAACTGAGAGCATGGTTTAGTGATCTCTGCACTTGGATTTCTATACCAGTGTTTTTTTCTGCTGCATGACCCCTGGTAGTTCTGTCGCTGTCTGTCTCGGTTAGTCATTGTCCTTGTGTGATGTTTTCCAGCTTTGCTTTTATTCACATTCAAACAAACATTCTTCCACACATTCGCACCTTGGAAATGTCAAAAAAAACAACCAGTCTTTTGGAGTGGCTCAGATGCTTTGCTCAAGGGCTGCTCAACAGTAAAAGCACGGTGCTATTTATTGACTTTCCCCACTCTCATTCTGTCAGAGGATTCAAGACTAAAAAAACCCTGGTTACAAACATTCACCTTTGTAATTCTAAATCCTGCACTGCTCCCATATTTCCTGAATAACCTGACATTTCCTTCCATCTTTGAGATTTCAGCTGCTAATCTTTAATTGTCTAGTTATTAAATGTGCGGTTATCTACAGTAGGATCAAAAAATATATCAAGATTTATTTCACTTTAGTATGCACAGACCTCCAAAGAAGCTGTGCTGTAACACTTTCTGCAGGGTATATATATAACACTTTAAACATACCGTAGAGAACATTTCTGTCTTTCTATTAATGGAAAGTGTAAGCAGATGCAATTGGCAGACGCAGCACACAGACTCAAACAACAGGAATTCCAGCGTAGATATGTGCATTTAAGAAGTACTTTAACAGATACAAGAAATCCAGTTCAGTATTCAGTATTTTAGGTACTGCTGTGAGTGAAATAATTAGTTATTTTACAACACTCAACTTCACAGATGACTTAGGAAACTCAACAAAACTATTATATTCAGTATGTGACAATCACAGCAGATCTGTTGTTAAAAATGTCTCAAAAGTAAAGCCAACTAGAGTTTCTCTAGTGAATGTTCTTTGGGATTGCTGGTGTGAGAACTAACCAACAGATAGGTTTATGTCCTTATCTAGAATTAAAATGTCACAGCCTCAGAGCAAAATGTCCTTTTCGAGGCCACAGCGATCCCCAGAGTCGACTTGTGGACAGAAGTGAAATAGAGGGAGGAAGAAGCAGATATCTGGTATCTACCTGCTCTCTTTCTTTGGCTCTTGGATGTTTATCACTGTTATTAGTTTAACAGGAAGGAGATGTAGAGGGACTGACAAGCGTAATTCTTCAATCCTACATCTGTGTGTTCACGCACGCGTGTGTCTGCATGCGTGTGTTTGCGCGCGCATGCGGTCCTGAGACTGCCCCCAGGCTAGTCACAAAGTCCCTATTCTCCTACAATAAATATTTTTTTTTTGCCATCATTTTGGTTCTTACCTTGCTTCACTTTTCACTTCTGTCACAATCTATACTCCTGATGGTATTTTTGGCTGAGTTGGCCTTTCTGTGTGCTGCAGCTGTCTACCTGCACACTGCATCTCTTCCCATCCCTCCCTGCGTTCCTCATTTCCTCTAATTATCTGTCTGAATGAAGACTTCCTTTCTGTCTCTCTGGAGGGCGGATGACTGATAGGTCTCTTAAGGTTTACCGTTGCATTAATTAAAGGTGAAACTTTTCTGAGTCACATTCTTTATGATATTTTTCCTGACAAACTGCTGTTTCTGTCACCTTATTGTTTGATAAAATGGATTTCATGCTAAGGTCTGTTTGGCACAGTAG
Source organism: Seriola dumerili (assembly GCF_002260705.1). Classification (NCBI taxonomy): domain Eukaryota; kingdom Metazoa; phylum Chordata; class Actinopteri; order Carangiformes; family Carangidae; genus Seriola; species Seriola dumerili. The sequence goes on from NW_019174393.1 coordinate 5,766,124, forward strand.
TTACTGTAGCAGTATTCTAAGTTCAACAGGAACAAATATCCTGATTGTGCCACTGTAGTTGCGAGTATGGTGTTGTGCTCAAGTATGAACTTGGCATTATAAACCCCTACGAAATCAAACAGAGACTTTTACTTCCAAGTAAATATACAGTTGCCATTAGTGTGAGTTTACTGATGAGGATGTGTTGGTAATATTCCATGTAAACATCAGGAGGTAACAACCTGCACTGAAAGACACAAAAATACCCGCACATTGTTATCACATTCCCAAATCATCTTTAATTCTAGTTGACAACGTTTCAAACACCCGAGGAGGATGTTGTCATGTTGAATTAAAGAAGAATTGAGAACGAGATAGCCATGTGCTTTTTTTAAGAACAAATGTTTCACTCACAATTTTTTGAGGTTTGACTAATGCACCCCCCCCCCATGTCAGACACATTCGATTGTCAAACAGATACCTGACTTGGAGAACCTCTGGATAGGACACACGAACTGAACTGTTCAAATAAAAGTCAATAAAAGCCAGGAGTTTTATTGCTATCATACAAACAAAACAGCCCTCTACAAAAATGTTACAGTAAATTTAAAAGCGGTGCTTACTTAAAATGAGACCATAACAGTGGCATTGCATTTTTTTAATCTGTTTACTGTCAATCACATATACTTTGCATTACACCTAAACAGTTGAAGAAAATCAAATCAAAACCACAGTGAGTTGTTTTAGGAAATTAAAGGTCTGTTCCAGGCAGCAATGTGTTTGTATTCATTTCTTTACAAAATCTGTTACCACACTCTTGGAAACCTGCATGTGTTGTGTAACCATCACACATTGTTTAACAAATTACAAACATTATCATTATTGGGTAATCTAGTGCAGATCTTTCAAATCAATCTGCACTTCAACTGAATTACCACACAATAATAAACTTTGAAAAACTTAATTGACACTTGATGTTCCCTTTGATGCATTACAAAACTCAACCGAGCCTCCAGTACCCACCTGGAACAGCAGGAAAACACATCCAAACATCTAAAACTGTACAGCATGCATTCAAAAACAGTCAGCAACAATGCATTGTTGCAAACACAGTCTCTTTAGATTAATGTGTTTTTGGTGCGTTTTCCATGCACAGAACAAATAAGCTGCTGATATCACAAACAGTTTTTAAGGAAAAAAGCCAAATGCCACCCGCTACTGCTGTTTTTTTTGGTTTTATTTCTTAGTGGAGATGTAAGTGAGGCTGTTGAATTGTTATTTTGCCAGATAACTGCCACAAAAGTCATGTTATGTGGAGCCGAGCATTGTTAGCCCTGGGTGCAGACATACTAACCTTGGCTGTTGTTTTGTTGCTCTGCAGGGCAGTAATGTGGTGGAGGACCAGGACCTGCTGGAGATTGGGATCCTCAACTCGGCCCACAGACAACGTCTCCTGCAGGCCATACGGCTGCTGCCAAGGGTCAGTAGCGCGGCACATCAAACAAGAACAATTAAGACAGCTCATAAAAGACATGAAGTGCATCTGAGCTTTCTAATCTGAGTTTATTGTAGGGCCACTGTCACGCAATTTCCATAAATTCAAGGTCAATTTCATATGTAAAAATTCAACTCAATTCATTGAAATTCCATTTTGAGAAAAAGAGCTCATCTTCACTTTTAGCTCCAGCCAGTCAGTTTTGTTTTGTACAAAATTCAGCAAATCTGCTCCATCTGTATTTCTCTGTAATATAACTCTCTGTGGGTGATTGGGTTTCACCCTGCATCTTATGCTGAATACTTGAAAACCCCTACAGAGAGTAGGGGCTTTCAGGAAAAGATGCACAAAGCTAAATTACTATAGATCACATCCTCTGAAGTACATGAAATTAAATGACACAAGAGACTGCTACATTCACACCAAATAATAATATAATTCACACACAAATACACAAATATACCTGTAGACACACTTTGAACTCTCATGTTGCAGACAACTCAGCTTAATTCATCAGTAAAAATAACTTGAAAAGGTCTAGAATAATATAAAGAACAGAGTCATAGTAAACTTTGTGCAGGCTTCTGCTGCATGTTTGGAAGGTCAAATGCCTTTTTTATGTGTGTGTGTGTGTGTGTGTGTGTGTGTGTGTGTGTGTGTGTGTGTGTGTGTGTGTGTGTGTGTGTGTGTGTGTGTGTGTGTGTGTGTAAAAGAGACTGAAAGTGAGATCAAAGGTGTGTGACTGTAAGGAGTAAGAGCAGAAAAAGGAGTCTGCAAAAGAGAGGACACACAGAAAAGAGAGACTCTGAGCTCAGAGATAAGCAGGTTTCATACAGACACTCAGAAAACTTTGATCTCCAGTCAGCACTTTCCTCCTCCTATACCAACTAAACTTTTCAAAACACTGTAAAAAATTAAACCTTTAACTTTTGTGTCTGCCCTCATACACACAGGCACAGACATATGTAGGCAAACACGCTCAACTTAAGGTGAAGGATGTGGGTGCTTGTTTGAAGCATAAACTGTCTGAAGCTGTTTTGACTGTCCAAATAAAAGTGAATGAATTATGAACTGCTTCACACATGCTTTGCTTCACACATAAGGTATCTCACTCTAAGCAATAACCCCCTGCTGCTGTGTCTTGTTCTGCCCTTCTCTGAAGTTAGGCTTGTGTTTACTTGTTTGCTCTGTGAAAATTGTAACCCAGGTTGAAGTCATATTTTTTTTCATGATCCCATGTAGAAATGAGGCAGAAAGAAATTAGATGCTAACTCAGTATTCACACTAATGAAAAAGGTTCAGTGCAGCAATCAAGTACAATGTAAATAGAATTTAAACAGCTGTCATGTTATGTAAGAAATAGGTAATGAGGCTGTATTGTATTTTGCATTTGTACAGAGTGTACCTTTAGATAGCAGCTGTTCAATGCTACAGAGCTCCAGGTCAAAGTTACTGCCCCACATGTGCAGAAAAATAGCAGAACACATCCAGTGTTTCCTTCACAGTATCACAACATTTATGAGAACAAGGAGAACAAATAAATACCACGAAACCTCCTAAGAAGTGAAAATGGACAGGCTGAAATAGACAGTCCATGATATTTTTCAGAGTCTTGTAAAGAACTGCAAAAAAGTAATAAAAAGATTAAAAAATACAGAACTTGAAAGACCACTCTTTCCCCTAACCTCTCTGTCTGTCCTCTCTGTACTGAAGGTGCGGCCCATCGGCTACGATGGCAACAACCCCACGTCAGTGGCAGAGTGGCTGGAGTCGTTGGAGCTCGGTGACTACACCAAGTCTTTCCTCATTAACGGCTACACCTCCATGGAGCTTGTCAAGAAGATCTGGGAGATCGAGCTCATCAATGTGAGTTTCAAAACTTTTTTTTGTGTTACCTCATTCTTCCCACATGCACTGCTGAAAAAAAGGATAAGGCTGGTGATATATATTTTTTTCTTAAGACTTAAGTATTCCCCGTTTAGCCAGAACCTTATTCAGCTTGTCTGTGACATTTTGTACAAAAACTTAAAAAGACGCAGTTGCACTGAGTGACGTGTTCCTTCATAACAATGAACATAAGCATTGTAGTTTATTTTTGAATCGATCCCACATACACTGTCCCGCTGCCAGAAATACTTCTTACAGCACAGTATGTCTATTAATCCATGGCTGAAAACGGTCTCCAACAAATGCAGTGTTCACTCTTGTAACATTTGCTAAAAAATACAGTGCCTGCTTATTTGAGGAATTTACTGAGCCATTTTTAAAAATGAAACTATATCTTTGTGACCTGTTTTTAAAGATTTTTTACAACATTGGAAGGACAAATGAGAAGGCTGGGGAAGTAGGAAAGTTTGGAGGGACTTAACAATACATTGTTGGTTTTGATGTTTTCACAGAGTTTGTTGACATTAAGAAAAAAATAGATTAAAGCCAGCTTTATCCTTTTAACATCTTATTAAAACAAGATTTCACTTGTCTGAACCAAGTGATGCTTCTCCAATTCAGAGACATATATTTCCTCCACCTTTAGGCAGAGAGAAACAAATTTGTATCTTAAATGATGGGTTATAGCAAATCATTTCCTTTGTAATAAAGGACAGCGTTGTCACTGCAGGGGCTTTGTGGGGCTTGCTGGTTTGTGTCCTCATCTTTCACCTCTGTGAAAGAGGTAGAGAAGAACACAATTTGTATCTCCTACGCAGTAAATTACACTTCAGACCAATGCAGCAGTATATGCACAGGCTTAGTCCTTTGGCTTTTCATCTAAAACAAGGCTGAAGTTGATGTGAAAGTTCCCTCTGTGGGAAGCATGCTGAGGCCATAGTGTGCAGAATGCCCATCAGGCATTTCTTCTCATTACTGTGCAATGCGTGCTGAGAATACAAACAGGAAGGAGGTGCATTTTTGCTGTTAAATCATAACCCTACTGCATAATTTTTCTTGTTTTTTTCTGTATTTTTTTACTTCTTGTCATAACAGTTCCTCATCTTGCTGTATTTGTATTTGGTTAGAAATTTGCAAGAATAAAGAGCAAGTAGTTTGCAGGTGCTTTCCATTGATTGAAGCTCTCTTCTAAATATCAATAATAGTGGATGATGACAAGGTTTGGCATTTGAGCTCCTTTGTTGTCACAAGTAGTGCAGGTTTATGATCCAATTTTTACCAACATGAAATCTTCAGTAGAGATGGGATTTACTGCAGCCTGATCTCATCTGAGTGATGTGCTCCTTTGATGCTCGGAGTGAAACAAAATCATGCTCGATTGCAGAGGGCGCCTGTCTGGCTGATTTCAATGAGAGAGAGAGAGAGAGAGAGAGAGAGAGAGAGAGAGAAATAGAGAAATAGAGAGAAAAGGGGTGGTTTTCCTTCCCAGTGGAGGATGAAGTGATAAAGTGATGAGTGATCAGCTGGAGGAGGTGGAGAGGGAGTTATATAAGCATGTGGGATGCAAGATGTTTCACAGCGCTGGGGATACCACCCACATGCTGTGCTTGTGTATGTATGTGTGTGTGTGCGTGAATATGTGTTTCTGGGTCCATATGTGAGATAGAAAAGTGTTAATACATGCCTGTGTGTTTATGTATGTGTTTAAATGTTTGACTTTTCAAACACAAGCCATTGTGTATATCTCTTCTCCTTTTTATGCAATATAATATATTTATATATCTCTCTCTATATATATATATANATATGTGAGATAGAAAAGTGTTAATACATGCCTGTGTGTTTATGTATGTGTTTAAATGTTTGACTTTTCAAACACAAGCCATTGTGTATATCTCTTCTCCTTTTTATGCAATATAATATATTTATATATCTCTCTCTATATATATATATA